>NC_039277.1:4472977-4790477 GCF_003368295.1 Carassius auratus
GGGAGAGAGTTACTCCTCCCGCCATCCCTGGGATACAGCGGAGGCCTCCACATGCGCCTGCTGTCGTAGACTGGGGTGTACATGCCATGTGCATGGGACATAGAGGTGTAGGTCGAGGGTGGGCCATACGGGGCAGGGCCTAATCTATCTGCAGGAGGAATAGAGGGGTGCTGATCTGGGTACAGAGGGCCCATCGAAGGAGGTAACATGGATTCGGTCACATTGCTGGAACGATGAAAACGAGCGTTGCATGACTTGTGAGGAGGAACTGTGGAAAACAGATCAGAGTGAGTGTAATGGAAGATAACATGCCACAAGAGAGCGATTCAAGATATGACACTTACAGGCAGGTTGGTGGTAGGGTGACAGGTCATATGGTCTCTGGTCCTGAGAATAGAAAATCTTAGGATGAGCTCTCGTGAGGACAGGCCCGTGTTTGAGGAGACCACAGTCGTCCTCTGTACACAATCTTGAAGCTATCGCAGAGGACTGGCTCCCACAGACAGGATTTCTGGAAGAAAAATAAGAAGCAATAAGAATTTCCAGAAGAACCAAAGATGGGCAAATACATCTAATTTTAAGAATAAAAAAATTCATATTTCAAATAAAAAAAAATAAAAAAAACGAAGGCTGTCGATGATTACATATTTCTATAATAACTTTTTTATTAATAAGAACAGGACTTGCTCAAGAAGGATTGATATTGAAAGAAGTGTGATATTGTTTTGTGAGGAAAAGATAATTTTGTTCAGCTTCCCAAAGAACCCAGCATTATGGGAATAGTGGAGGCAGTTTGTTTCTCTGGGTTTTACAAGTGTGTTTGTTTGTTCCCGGCATTTCAATGACGAGTGTTTTAAAAACAAATTTAATTTAATTTAAATCAATAAAGTTTTCGTTCCAGTTTTATTTATGTCGAAGTCACAGCTTGCAGACGATCGCTTTGCAAAAGCTGCACATGCTCGTGACTCTTTAGCTCCGCCCACGACACGCCTCCAGGAGCTTGACTGTTTTCAGAGAGAAGTGTTACAGCTGTATCTGTCTTTTATAAATCTGATAAAACTAAAGACTGGTCTGAGATAATATGA
This sequence comes from Carassius auratus, assembly GCF_003368295.1. Lineage (NCBI taxonomy): Eukaryota > Metazoa > Chordata > Actinopteri > Cypriniformes > Cyprinidae > Carassius > Carassius auratus. The sequence continues at coordinate 4,474,063 of NC_039277.1, forward strand.
AGGACGCAGTTCTACTCTATAGGTACTCAAGATATCTATAAAACTGTGTATGTTATGCCCTCTTTAACGCAATTAACACAGGGGCGAAGCTAGCATTGGCCACCCGACTCACAACTGTTGCTTCTTTCTATTTTTCTTGACAAGAATTGCATTTATTTAGACACAGAAAATCTGTACAACCATATCAAATGAGAGATCTTCACCTCATCCTAAGGCACTAGACAAATGACCCGGGAAAAGGTGTCAGATGAGATGTTCAGCAGCAGCAGCTTTTAAAGTAACAGTACCCAAATGCCCTATTTCACAATCGAAATGGAATCGTTATCTAAATTTTTGCAGAAAAGGGACAAATTTGCATCCCTGACGATCCCAAGTCGACCTGTTTCTTTTGGTCTCCTCAATAAGCCACATGATTTAAGGGCATCGAAAAGTCTGAGCTTCAGTAATAGTGAAGCAAACTTACTGGTCTATGTTGGCAGCAGGCAGTCCGTTAGCACTATTGGGGAGCGTGTTGTCCTCCTGGTGGTCTCCTCCTCTAGGGATGAGCTGAGTGGGAGAATCATCCTCTGGGGCGTCTTTCTCATGGTTCTTCACCTCTGACCCTGGGACTGCTCCTTTGGTGCCCGTTTTGGGCACAACCACTGGAACTGATGAGAAGGGCCTCACCGCCCCACTGGGTTTCCTATTCCTCAATCTGTGCCTGAAAGAGACGGTGTGGAGAGAACATGAGAGATGAAGGGAGGAAACGGGGTGATGGGAGGGAGGTACGGCAGATCCTGGTACAGTCATGCCAGTGTTCTGTATAGTGGGCTGTTGTATTGTGGGATCGCGTGGGTGAGCTTGAATAAGAATGAGGAACAGGAGACGTGGGAAAGCGGGGAGGTGCGTGCATTACAGCACGAGACTGGCTGGTTATGGTCATTAAGATTGAGTGCATGTGTGTGAAAGAGTGTGTGTTCTCACTTCTCAAGCTCCTCCTGCGTGTGGGCAAAAGTGCAACTGGCCCCTCTTGGGCAGCCGCCCTGCTGCCGTAAGTCCCTGCACATACTCGTCTTGTACTTGCTGTTGGGTTGAGCCTGAGAAAGGAGAACAGAATACATTTCAGACTGTTTCAGAATGTGTTTATAGATTGCTCTTTCATAGTTTAGGAAACTTAAGTGTCAAAAATAGATACAACTGAGTCAATAGTTAACATACAGTTTTGAGTACAGAGCTATTAAAATAATGTGGATGGCATGGCTTTGATTACTTGTGCCCTCCTCCATCATTTGGAGTTGTTTTCACCAAGAAATGCATTTATTTTTATACATTCCAAATATGCCCTAAGGGAGAATCCCAGTTTTCAAATTATATAATAATGATGTTTGTACACCAAACCGTGTATAATAATTGAATGTAAAAAAATATTTGTTTCATTTAATTAGAAGAATTATTGAAATATACATGAAATAATACATCAATAATGCAAGCATTTTTAAAGCAAATAAGATATTTCAATTAGTTATAAAACAAATATATACAATATTATATATACATACTACTTCTGTTAAAAAGTTAAGGTCCTGTAAGTTTTTTTTTCATAAATGAATCTTTTTGATCAGCAAGGACACATTTTATTGATCAAAAGTGGAGTAAAGACATTTATAATATGACAAATTATTTGTATTTCAAATAGATAAAGTTATTTTTGTTGTTCTATTTATCACAGCAGCACAACCGTTTTCACCATTCATAATAAGAATAAGAGATAAATAAGAAATGTTTCTTGATTTCTGAAGGATCATGTGACACATGACTGGAGTAATGATGCTGAAAATACAACTTTTGCATCACATGAATAAATTACATTTTAAAGTGCATTTAAATAGAAAATGGTTATTTAAATGTTTAATAATATTTCACAATATTGTTGTTTTAATTGTATTTTTGCTCTATTTATAAGATACTTTTTATATATTACACACAAATATTAGAAATGTTTTCATTATATTTATAAACTAATTGTTTAAATATTATTCATTACTAGTAAATATATATTGTGAATGTTTAATTACATATTAAGTTTATCGATATTAGAAGACAACTTTCATAGCATTAGATGACAAGTTCTTAAAAAAATCAGCCTTGTTATGTCTTCCTTTTAAAAAAAAAACAGATTGGGCAATTATGTAACAGATTATTTCATTTTGGTAAACTTCTCTCTATTTTTTAACCAACCCTATGATGATCGTTCATGCTCTTTGTGCTATAACTTAAAGATATATTAAAGTGAAAAGTGAAAGTGATGTGACACTTAGTAGAAGACAGTTACATGACAGGTATATCTGCCAAAAACTACATTAAACAGTGTCACAACAACATTAATTGTTTGACTTTTGCTGATAAAATGTGACATTTGTATTTCGGGCAGCTGTACTCAAAGTGACATGAACTGAGTGTATTCTGGAGAACACGTCTGAAACAGTGTAGTGAGAGCTCATGCTGTACCTGGGGGCTTTCACTGGACTTTTTGCTGAAGTTTTGGATGAATTCCACCAGCCCGTGGACAACAACCTTCACAGCCAACAACACGCTCTCCAGCTCTGTCCAGGACGGAGCGGCCGCATCTACACACACACACGGGTTATTGCTATGTAATCTGATTGTGTCTGCACCCGTGTGGAAGCGTGAGTGTGTGTCCTCACCAGGGTTGTGGTCGATGCCGGCCAGCCGCTCGAGAGGAGCTCTGAGGCTGTTGAGGTTGGCTGGGTCTCCTGTTCTCTGCAGGATTATGGTGAGCTCCTGCACACTCTTTGCAAAGGATTCTGGGGACTGAAGCTGTTGCAATGGGGTGTAATGGACAAATGCATTCAGTTTCGTAGCAGAGAGACAAAAATGCCAAACAGATTCAACAAAAATATATAAATATTTGCATTACTATATTGGTCAAAAGTTTGGGATAATTAAAAGTTTTTTTTTTTTTTTTAAAGATGTCTCTTATGTTCACCAAGCCTGCATTTACATGAAAAAAATAGAGTAAAAACATAATTTTGTGAAATATTATTTAATTTTTAAATAACAGTTTTCTATGTTAGTATATTGTAAAATTAATATTATTGCTGTGATGCAAAGCTGAATTGTCAGCATCATTACTCCAGTCTTCACACGATCCTTCAGAAATCATTCTGATATGATTTAATATTATTTGCTGCTCAATAATTTTTTTTTACTATTATCTCTAGTGAAAACAGTGCTGGAAACCTCGATACAATACCATTCAAAAGTTTGGTGTGAAAGAAATTAATACTTTTATTCAGCAGGAATGCACTAAATTGCTTTTTTAAAATAAATTGTCTTTATATGGCTTTTTTAATCAAAGATTCCTAAAAAATTAGCAGTTTCTGCCAAATATTAAGCAGCAAAAACACAGGAATAAATGACACTTTAAAATATATTAAAATAATGTAACAGTTATTTTAAACTGAAGTTTATATACATATAAGTAATAATATTATATATATATATATATATATATATATATATATATATATATATATATATATACTGTATATATAGTGAAATATTTGAATATAAACTATTTATATATTTATTTTGATCAAATAAATGCAGACATGGTGAGTATGAGAGCATTCAAAAATCGTATTATCATTGTTATTACAATTTTGACCGGTAGTGTACTAACCTTTCAATTATTATGTGATATATCATATTTAATACATTATATTATATTATATTTATTATCATTTTGATGATTTATGTAATATACATGTGGTACCTTGTCTATGATTGACTGCATGTGAGATTTGTGCATCAGATCCCCGTACAGCAGAGACGACCACTGCTCCGGTGAGATGCGCAGTCCTGCTTCCATTGCGATGTGAACGATCTGAGCGTCGTGCTCACGCCGCAGCGCTTCATACGTGCGAAACTCCTCTTTGAGCTGCATGAGGGAGGAGTCCTCATCACGTTTGGTCACCTGAAAAGAGAAAAAGAAAAATGCCTGTCGCTGTGCATATATAAATTTAGCTCAGGCCTCCATAGATAACATGCTCAACTGAGCCAAACAAACACTGCTGATTGATGTCTGATGTAAATGATCTCATTACGTTGACTGATTTCATACTGGTGCCATAGCAAATCAAGCTCCAGCTCATATACAAATATCAAGCAGTCTGGATGGATGTAAAGAGTTTGTAAGATATTCTCATCGCCAAGCACTTTATATTAACACAATATCATGTTACAGCAGAACTCTTTTCCTGACTAGTTGACATAGATGGAGTACTGAGCGTAATAGCTGTTAAGTGATGACTGCATGAAGCTGATTTTAGCTCTGACCTTAAAGCAGGAGGCGCGGTACAGCAGCTGAACTACATGACCGATGCTGGTCTTAGATGCCTGAGGGAAGCGTGCTTCTAGTTTCTGCACCACAAACAGCACCAGAACTTTCCTCGAGAGAGCCGAGCCGTCCTCCAGAGCCAGCAGCACCAGCTTCAGCCCGTCTTCCTGCATGGCTGCCATATATATACAGACAGAGACACATAGTTAGTGTTGAGATGCATCACTGTGTGTTTGTTCGCATCAGACGAACGGATTTATGCACTGGATGTTCTCAGACTAGAAAACTCAAATGAGATCAGATGAGAAAATCAGTGTTTTCCCAGTCAGAATCTGCCCTATGAGTAATCATCATTGACAGCCAAGCACAAACACACATCTGGATACTCCCTTTACATGCATTAAAGGAATATTTCTGATTATTTACAACTTGCAACTAGTGACAACGCTATCTGATTAACGAGATGATATTTGGGCATTTTGAGTTTATCAGTATCAGCTACAGTATGTACAAATATTTTCATTACCTAGAATAAAATAAATTGCAATTTACAAACAAAATGCTTAATAAAATAATTTGTAAAACATACAAAGTCAAGAAACATTGTTTTATTATCATCAATGTTGGAAACAGCTTTTGATGCTTTATACTTTTGTGTAAACATCAAAAATGTTTTTTTTTTTTCATTATTTGATGAATAGAGCTTTTAAAAGAACAGCATTTATTTGAAATATAAATATTTTGGAAATATCTAAATATCTTTACTGTCACTTTTTATAAATTTGATGCATCCTTGACAAATATAAGCATTCATTAATTGACTTCAAACGTCTTAATGGTATTTTCTATATATATATTTATATTTAATTTTAATTTATATAAAATAAAAACGAATAAAACTACAAAATATATTTAACACAAAACTTTAGGGGACGTTAGGATAATCATTGTTCTCTTAAGTCTACTAATCTACCGACAGACTTGTCAATGAATAATAACTCTTTCTTTTTTCCACGTTGTGTAAATCTCATTCACAGTCATTACATTTTTTATTATGTGTTATCTGCATTATACCCTGCTCTCTAGATATCACTATCAGCATTGGCCTTTGAAAAACAGTTGACACTTTTAAAAGAAGAACTATGAACTCAGCACAAAATGTAGCTGTTAAGTCATCTTATTGTCCTTTTGAAGTGGAACTACTTTCCCAAAGCTTCGTTACAGATATAATTCCAGAACCCTGCTCTTTTATGTCATATCACTTTCATTCATAGCATCCTCTTGCAAATGAAAGCAATCAGATTTACTTTTTTCTGGTCATGACATGAATTGAAGTTGTAGATAACCTAAAATATGCGAAAATATCCAGGTATATTTCCTGAATAATTAATAATAAAATGAAGCAGTGCGAAGAAATGTTACAACACGTGTATGGAACTCACCAGGTCCTAGAAACTGACAGCCACGGGCCCGAACAGCGGCCCATAGGTTGGCGGAGAGCTGCTGTGGGTTCTGGTGCTGCAGGATCAGTTCAGTGACGGTGCGCTCACCCAGAGATCTGCACGCCCGGACCGCCCTCATACGCCCCTCCTCCTCGACCAGCTGGCAGTTCACCAGGGTCACCAGCTTCCTCTGCATGGGTCTACTGAGCGTGCTCTGACTGAGAGTCACTGCACCTGTGTGGGAGGGGAAAAAGCATGCTTACATTTATATATATCATGGTCTGTCTGAATACTGAAATCTGATTGGCTGGCAGGTATGAATTAAAACCATTTATGTAATGCACAGGTAGTTCCAAGTCAGTTTAATCACCATTCTGTATTAATGCACCAAATTTGATGTGAGATTAATAAATATATATGTGATCCTGGAGCACAAAACCAGTCTTACAGTAAGTCGCTGGGGTATATATTTAGCAATAGCCAAAAAAACATTGTTGATTTTTCTTGTATGCCAAAAATCATTAGGATATTAAGCAAAGATCATGTTGCATTAAGATATTTTGTATATTTCCTACCGCAAATATATCAAAACTTAATTTTTGATTAGTAATATGCATTGCTAAGAATTCATTTGGACATTTTCTCAGTATTTAAATTTTTGTATCTCTTGTGTATCTTTTAATAGTTGTATCTCGGCCAAATACTTGAGACTGGTTTTGTGGTCCAGGGTCACACACACACACACACACACATATATATATATATATATATATATATATATATATATATATATATATATATATATGCAAACATAGATATATAGATACATATTATATTTTGTAAATATTATTATATATTACAGTGAATATTGGTAAATTATCCTTAATGCCTTTAAATGGCCTTTCATTTAGTTTGTCCCACAGTTCACCTAATCATACACTAAATCTACTACTGATCCTACTTCCATCATGAGGGTATCAGACTCATGAGTCTTATTCGCCACAACTTAATAGTGGAGGTTTGGCAGAAAAGCTCTGTTATGAGCTCAAAGCTCAATGAGGAGTTTAAGAGCTTTAGCCTTCGGCGTTCCACTAGACCGCTGTGAGGACTAAGTTTTATTGCTACTTCAATAAAACACTCAATTGAGTCATGAAACACACTTTTCTGCTCACAGCAGCTGATACCACAAGTGGCCTGAAGCTTTATTGCTCATGGAGACCAAGTGTTTTATTGGCCTACAAAGAACCGTTCTCGTGTTCAACACAGTGGGAAATTATTCCTTGAATAATAAGTAACACCAGCACATAATATGCAATAATGCACTGGGTAAGTTATAATGTGCTTATTGAAATGTGCTCATTTTACTTTTAATAAACATTACTAAAGATTAACGCATATTGTAAACATTTACTTTTTCGGTGTATTTCATTTCATGTATTGCATATAAAATACCTGCATGTTTTTCTCTTGTTTCTGAAGTGTTTCAGTGTTTTTTTGTTTTTCCCACTGACGCAAACATTTCCAACCACAGACAGAAAAGCACACTTACACGCTGAACAACAGGAAATGTTGCGCTATTCAAACGTGAGCTCATTCAGCCGCAAGCCTAAACAATAATGCAGCACTCACAGGCTTTGTTGTTGATCCACCTGTATGACTTTCTTCACACACTCACCTTTTCCTCCACTGATTGGTCTGAGATACAGCGCCAGCTCCTCCACACAGATCCTGCACACTTCATAATGTCTTGTCTCTTCAACACTGCCCACACTCACATTCTCTCCCTCCGGAACCTGCAGAAAAACAACCAGTGGCAGATATGAAACCACCAGAAGAGGTCTATTTTTGACATTGTGATGTCAATGTTAAACAGCATAATGGTCACTGGTGAAAATTCCCTATTTGGAGTGAAGAAAAGTGAAAATATTAGAGGATGAAAATTATGATATAACCCCAAACAATAATAATTGGGAATCATAATACGACACTAAGAAGTTAATTAAATATAATATTTTTTTTTATGTTATGATAATAGCTTTCTCACAGTTTGGAATTTTTTATACCCCAAATTCTTTTTTTCTTGCAGATCTATATAAACTAGCAGTTACCATTGTTTTTTATTTCATGGAGGAAACAAAAAACTAAGATATAAACTCAGAATTGTAAGATATAAACTCAGAATTGTGAGATATAAACTCAGAATTGTGAGATATAAACTAAGAATTATGAGATATAAACTCAGAATTGTGAGATATAAACTCAGAATTGTGAGATATAAACTCAGAATTGTGAGATATAAACTTAGAATTGTAATATATAAACAGAATTGTGAGATATAAACTTAGAATTGTGAGATATAAACTTAGAATTGTAATATATAAACAGAATTGTGAGATATAAACTTAGAATTGTGAGATATAAACTCAGAATTGTGAGATATAAACTTAGAATTGTGAGATATAAACTTAGAATTGTGAGATATAAACTTAGAATTGTGAGATATAAACTTAGAATTGTAAGATATAAACTTAGAATTGTGAGATATAAACTTAGAATTGTGAGATATAAACTTAGAATTGTGAGATATAAACTTAGAATTGTGAGATATAAAGTCAGAATTGTGAGATATAAAGTCAGAATTGTAATATATAAACTCAGAATTGTGAGATATAAACTCAGAATTGTAAGATATAAACTCAGAATTGTAATATATAAACTCAGAATGGTGAGATATAAACTCAGAATTGTGAGATATAAACTTAGAATTGTAATATATAAACTCAGAACTGTATGATATTGTGAGATATATACTTAGAATTGTACAATAAACTCAGAATTGTAATATATAAACTCAGAACTGTATGATAAACTCAGAACTGCAATAAATAAACTCAGAATTGTGAGAAATAAACTCAAAATTGCATATAAACTCAGAATTGTAAGATAAACTAAGAATTGTGAGATATAAACTCAGACTTGTGAGATGTAAACTCAGAACTATACGATATTGCCAGATCTAAACTCAAAATTATACAATAAACTCAGAATTGTGAGACAAAATTAATTGCGTGATAAACGTAGAATTGTATGATAAACTCAGAATTGCAAGAAATAAACTTAGATGTATGATATTGTATTGTAATTTCTTCTTGTGTTCGTGTACTTTACATTTCAATTCATTTCTTGTAAGACTTTATGTAAGGTTAAGACACTGACAATTAAACAACAAAAAATGGGTTTTTAAGATTCACAGCCCTGAGGCTGGTTTCAGAAAGGAGGTTAAGTGAAAACTTACATTTACTTGCGTGCAGCTACATTCATTCATTGCACATATTTTCATCATCAGACATTGTGAAAGTGACAAAAATGGCATGTCCTTTTATAAAGGTTCCTGTAGATGAGGAGGCTGCATTAATTCATAGGGATTTACATTTACATCGGGAGAGGATTATTTAGATTTTTCTTGCCATATCCACATGCATATTTATTTGAGCAGTACCATTTTTAAATGGTAGTTTTCTGTACAACATTAGGGATGCTGCTGAGCACATTAGTAAGGCTGCTGTATTCAGAGCAGCAAGGAAAGTGTGTCTCGCTCTCACGCTCTTTATGAGAATTTTTGTGTAGTTTCCTGAGCACAAATCTATCGAAAATTAAGCTGATTACTGCATGGAATGGAAGACTGCAGATGGAAGGGTACTTGGAGATATAAGCCGTAACCACCACCACAGCTGTTACATTTATTTGGTCACAGCTTTATCTGGACACTTTATCTCCTACAAATACAAAAGCAACAGTTATTCTTTCTCCGGTTGGATTTTAATATTCTTCCAACACTTGGTTTGGCCATCTCCACATCATCTGTTCGCCATTATTTTGCGAGACTTCTTGCTGTTGACTGTAAAATTCAAACGTTAATTTCATTACTCTAATTTAGAAATGCATCATTCTGGATTAGAGAAAATTGAATTACTGTATGTAATTATATTTATTTAATATGTCAAATGTTTGTTACGTATTGACTCAGAAATATGAGGACGTCTTTTTGTTGGGTGCAAATCATAATTTGGGAGCTACATCGATCATGGCTTCTCATAGTCATGGTGCACGCTCTAAACTCAGAGTCAACCTACTCAGAGATGATTGAACTAACTCAATTCAGCTGTTCTGAACCTCGAAAATGTAGAGTTTCCCATCTCGGGGTAAGTCAACTCAGAGTTCAAGAGTTGGTTGAACCTCCTTATTGAAACGAGCCCCAGAAATACAGCAACACTAGATTTATTCAGAGTTATTCAAAACATCAAAAGCAATCATGTCAGCATCATATCCGCATGCCAAACTCACCGGTGCCCCCACCAGCTGCAGGAGGGCACAGTTGACAGGCAGCACATCAATGTCAGTGCTAATGGCCGTCTGGTCAAAAGGACAGGCCTTGCGGTGCAGTTTGTGCAGGCAGGTCTTGCAGACGGTGTGCGAGCAGCCCAGGCTGATGGGCTTGTGGCTGCAGGCATCAAACTCATTATAGCAGATGGGGCAGGATAGAAACTCAGTCCATTGAGCTGCCTGCACCGGCATCCTGTAACCTCCAGGTGGAACAATCACGCTCAGGTAGATCGCATGATGCCTCGCCCCGGTACCTTAAACACACCTGAGGAGAGAAGAAGACACTGAGTCCCATTCATTAATCATGCATACGCACAAATTTATGCATGAAATTTGCATACAATGATTCATTAAAAGAGTTTATTGCATTTGAACTGGTTTTGAACACATGTACTAAGAATTGCTCAAGAATCTTGCTGCATGTTCTCAGGCGAGAGCTCTTCTTTGGAGAGTTTCATATATTTGCTAAAAGTGGCGAGTGGAAAGCCCTTATATATGGAGATGGTTTGGGCAGGGTTTTTTATGCAAATGACTAACCTTGGACACACAGTTGTTTATTTAGAAAACTGTGTTACAAGTGTTAGGCAGGGTCTTTTTGCTTGATTCATTTAAAGAACCAATTTGTTTGACTTATTAGAGTCATTTGTTCGTGAATCAGACTACATAGGTTTTACTGTGTGTTTTTGTGTGTAAAGTGTTTTTTACTTGTGCCAGTTGCTCGATTCATTAAAAGAATCAATTCATTTGACTAATAAGAGTCATTTCTGCATGAATGTTTGTTTCTTGATCATGTCTGTTTTTGCATGTTTTTTTTTTTATTGTTTTTTTTTACTTGTGACGGTTGCTTGATTCATTAAGAGAACCGATTCTTTTTATTTTTAGTAGTTACAGTATCTTAATTCATTAAAAGAATTTGACTTATGAGTCATGAATCAGACTACAGAGGTGGTGTTGTTTGTTTTTAGCGGTTAACGTTTTTTTTTTTTTTTTTTTTTTCAGTTGCTCAATATTAAAAGAACCTCTTCATTTGACCTATGAGAGTCATTTGTTTGTGAATCTACATAGGTGGGGCTGTTTGTTTTTGCATGCAACCCCTCAGATCATCCTAGCAACCACCCAGAATCCGTTAGCAACATCCAGACACCACAGCACTCATATTTTCTTTAGAGTTATTCTTTCTTCCCCTCTGATGTCATTTGTTGTTGCCATCAGCTCTAGAAATAAACTGTCTTGCATTTAGACTCATTCATGTTCATAACATCTCCATCCACTCTACCCCTCCCTCACACTTTCTCTAGATCCCTTTATTTGTTTCTGAATTTGGGCTCTTCAGGGACTTCCTGTAGCACAGAAGGTGGAGCAGATAAGCGTGAAGCAGCCATCGACACAGTGTGGATTTAAACCTCACATTAAACACATTTCACAAACCCCAGCAAAAAGCCAAGGAGAGGAACATAGCAAAAGGACAGCTGAAAATTGACTTTATCTTCGTCAGCGCCTCACGGATGGCTCTTGTCAAAGGTTTCAAATAACAGCGGTAAAAGAAATCATTCATTCCCCTACTTGGACACCACACAGAGCTTCAGCTGGCACGTAACTGCTGCTCTAGCACCTGCTGACCGAACCCTTCGACTGATGTCTGTTTCTCCAGGAAAGGCTCCGGTGACACTTCATACCCTCACAGAACTACCATGTCATGCAAAGTTATGCAAGGACCCCACTGCTGTTGAGATCAATCATTTGTCAGGGAGGGACTGATGCCTTTGGCCATGTGGGCACTATACTCTCTTTCAGTAGGTTTTGTTCATCAAACAAAAAACACCAGCCTCATTGCTTGTAAAGTCATGAAAATTAATCTCAGTACATCTTAACCTATATGTAAAAGAAAGCCATTATATATAATATTCAAACTTAAAGGTGTAAGTTTACTCTGACTCTGAACGTATAACTGCATTTACGCGCAATCATAAAACATAAAGCAATGGAATATTAACGTTATTAGTTTTAAACAATATTTTAAACAATTCAGCAAATGCAACATTGATAAAAGTAACAACTGAAGTAGACAGTAAGTCACTGCACGTACTGTACATGAACCATTTATGCATCTACGCACCATGTGAGAGACCGCGCGCGTGAAACATCCACAGCGTAGCTCTATTCCGCTCGCGCGAGTCATATTTCCACGCTGCTGCTCAATTTAATATCGCTGGGTTCACGCGTGTGACAAAACGTGTCCGTGGGGTTTGCGGTGGTGGGTTTAAAGGCGTGACTCAGTGATTCATGGTCACGAGGAGCATCACGACGCGCGAGGGAATTCTGATATTTTTATACGCTCACTCCTCCACGCGAATCACGCGAGTGTTCATCATAAGTGCACTTTACATACATACATACAGTACAATGAGGGCGTGTGGGTGTTATTATACTTAATTACAAATGTAATACTACATAAATAGCGTTTTTAAAGGTTGCTTCACAAAATAACTACATATCAAGTACAGTTGACAAATAAATGACGCAGCAGTGACGTCATAATGCGTTCTGAAATAATACAGGCTAAATGGGTTTGTTAGAACAGAGCACGTCATGTGTGGAACGTGGTGCATAAAAAAAAATACAAAAGATCACTTCACGCTCATAAACAGGAAATCACTTCACTGTTGTGTGACCATGTGACTATGGCACTTCAAATTAACACCACTCTCATGAAAGTTATTTTTACAGTAGGTTATAACATGACATGTTTTACACACTGCTGTCGTCTTTTCTAAATTGTCATCTAAACAATTCACTGAAGTGTATATATCACATAATATAAAGTCGTAAATATTTTGATTTATCTCAACCCTCTCACAGCTCAGCCATCACCAGAAGAAACACACAACAACTCATCCCAGGACCAGGATGAAACATAACAAATGACCAATTTCAACCACAAAATTTGCAACTGGCACCCAAGTCTCTTTATGGATAGTTCCTTGTGTTATATGGAAAGCATTTGCTCCAATATGTTGACAGGCCCAGAACCTGAACCCTAGGAATGCTGAGGGGTAATGGGTGCGAATGTGTGCTTGAATATATCTTTAGGTCGCTCTGACCACAAAGTTGGAACATCCCGTCCTTGTCATCCCAGACTTCTCTGTCTGCTTCATACTTCTACACACATAAACCATTTTGCCCGACCAACAGACACACATTCAAATAGACAGAAAAAGATTTGCAATCCTTACATTGGCAAAACTGTATATGGAGTATAATATAAACACCATAAAGTGATGTGGTCAATTCCTCGACTTCTGTTAACTTATCAACACTGTTATTATTGTATAAATAACTTATAGTCATGCTTCCTTCTGAATATCAACAAGTTGTATGTAAGAACGTTCCCATTAAGTCTGAAAGTTATTATGGGAACATTACTTTGGAATGTTCTCTAAATGTTCTAAACAAGTAATAACATTCAGAAAATGGAAAATTTCTGAAAAAAAAAAAATGTAAATGGGTTAACGTTACTGGAAGATGGTTTGTTCATAATCGTTCCCGGCTACATTATGCATGCGTCTTCGTGACAAAATAATTTTTAATAGACTATTTTTTTTTTTCACACTGCATTTCACACTGACTGCTGCTTGCCATATTGTTAATTCCTGTAAATGACGTTAAAAAAAATTAAAGCAACGTAAAAAAAAATGCGGTAATGACTAAATTAACTGGATTTATTTAAGTCCCCCCCAAAAAACGTATAATTGAATATGCCTGAATGAGCGTGAGACTGCAAAGGTTTAAGAATGGAATCAGGAAGAAACCCCCTCATGGTAGAAACCCCCATCAAAGCTCTTTACAGTGTATAATGAAACTGAAACTACTTAAATGTGTTGTCTTTTGTCGGAAAACATTGCGTTTTGTGTATTGTGTCTTTCGAATGTGAAGAAAACCGAGCATCGTGATTAGAATACATAGAAAATTAACACTAACTAAAGCATTGTGTTAATCGAATGAATGAAATGTGGATTAACCAATTGTTCTTAAGACGCGGAAGTCTGTTTGAGCGCCAATTGTGCTGGATGGTGTTGTGCAACTTCACTGACAGCTGCGCACCTAACTTACTCCGATTCTCCCGCAAATAACTAACAGCGAAAAGCATAAAGCCACGCGACATGCTGCTGCTCATGCATCACTGTCCATTCCCTGGCTATTTGTTTTCATGCAGAAAAGTTTGACAGATAATTATATTTATTATAGGGATGATGTTGCATAATGATTTCGCGCACATCTTTTCAGCCGCGCGCGCCACACCACCAGCGATCCTCAGTGTTACTTCCCAATACTGTCAAAGTCGCGCGACATGCACTTACCGCAGGCGACACAGAGTATCATCCGTTCATAGTTTATGTGCACTTCGCCTTCAAAACCAAATTCTTCATCGCATTCCGTTATTCACAGCCGATCCGAACTTCTTTTTCCCGAATTTTTTTGGCGTCCTTTTGATTGCATCCGGACATCACATTAAATCATATCTGTAATTTCCAGAGATTTGGGAGCGCATTCCCTGACAGCGCGACATGTTCAGCATGAGCAGGTACACTCCCATGACAGAATACATGAAAACTACTATGACGAAGATGCCTGTTTAAATATTAAAAAGCCAAGCCTTTGCCATTGGATGGCGACAACATGACGTCTGCGCAACCTAATCAATATTCATGAGCCAAGCATTCACCTGTCACTTGGGCGGCGTCCTAGAAATGCTAAGAGATTCATCGTTGTACCTTATTTACCCCTTAATTGTATCTATCAGTACCTTAGCGGTAAATATTAGTAGGCTATTTTAAAAGTACATGTTAATAAATATGCCTAAAGTTTGCATAGGCTACCTACCTATCTTTCTTGATTACAGCAAGCTATTCTGCTGCTGAATGTTACTGAAACGTTTAACTTAAAATTATACTTAAGATAATGAGACTAAATTTGGTGTAGTTATTGGTTATTCATAAGGCAGCTTGTGGTTGTTTTATTGTTCATTCCGATTCCCAGGTGTACCCTTCAAAGTTACCAAGCAACTTTCTTAGTACCTACTTAATATTCATTAGCCGAGCCTTCGTCATAGTAGGATTCGAAACTTCAAAGTTCCGTCCAGCAGCGAGAGTCAGACTCGATATCACTCCGCCGCGGATGCTCGCATCCCCAACTGAGCGGTGGATGCGCTTGTTTAAACTTCAAATGACTCGGTTAGATCCTGGAACTGTGCTTTTTCAACAGAATATCACAGACGATATTGTTGTTGATTATTGTGCAGGGTACTATTTTCATGTAGGGGGCAAGGATAAAGATGTAAAGGGGCAAAGCCGGAACAAGCCGCTTTTCGAGGCGTAGGCTGCATGTATTTTAAAGAGACAGAGATACTTTATTGTAGTCGAACTACAGCTGATCATGTGGACCTGTTTGTTCTTGCACCCTGGTTAAATATGAAATTTAATGAGTTCTGGGTCGGTTAGTAAATCGTAGGGAATTCTTTAAAATCACGCTGATGTTTTTAATGTGTGAATTCAAGCTTACACTTTCTGTTTCTGCTTCATAGTTGAGATCTCTATTATGGAGAACTAGATTACAGTAGCAGGTGCATCATTTTATACAGAGCAGCATGGGATAAATAATTTAGATATTACTGCACAATACTGGTGAAACATGTGATGAAAATGAATGATGAAGTAATGAATAGGCCTATTTAAAATTATTTTATAAAATCCAGATTAAAGTAATATGGTCTTTTATATGCGTACGGCCTACTACAGGGTGTTCCCCAGCCCTGTATGTGTTTTGCATTACTATTTTAGTTATAGAATCAAATGCAATCCATTGTAAGATATTCATAAAGGTTTTTGTTGTTGTTGTTGTTTGCGAAAGTCACGCAGTTTGCTCATCATTCTGTCATCATGTTAATACATGTACCCCCATCACTCACTTTTCGTTTGTAATACATTAAAGCCCAAGTGAGAGAGACATCTTTAATAAGGACGCTGGCGACACCATCTGGCCATGAACAGACAGTGCAGTCATATTGCACACATTCAAATACGGGATTTATTCACTTCTACAGGATCTCACCGCTAAACAGTTCCTCAGGTTTTGTTCTTTATAGATGTCAGTTACTGTAGTTTTTTTTTTATCATTCGTATTTAATGTATTATCATCATCTTTAAGGTTCGTGTTCTATTTATTTGTAGTAATAATAATAAGAATTTTTGAAAGGAGGTTTTGAAAATGTTGATCCTAACCTCATCAAGGTCAAGTAAGTATTTAATGAACTATTGTTTTTTTCTGTGATACATCTAATAGGTCTCCCAACCTAATTTAGGATTTTAAGTTAAAAAAGGAAATGATTTAATCTATATTTTAATTAATTTGTAATTACCCTGCAAACAAAGAACGTTCCCATAACGTTAGTTTTTGGTTCCCGTTTGGTTATTTTTATTTTATTTCGTTAAATATTTCGTTCATTTTTTTTATCAAATACTAACGTTCTGGGAACGTTTAGAAAACTTTCCTGGCTAACCAAAAACAAACGGTCTGGGAACCAAAAATTGTTAGCTGAGTATTAATTAATTTTATTAATTTTAATTCAAATTGAATATCGATTAATTTTAATTAATACTTTTTGCAAGCCTTGCATATATAACTGAAGAAACACAAGGGGGCGCACTTTGCGAAGCAGTGACTTAAAAATCTAAATTTATGTAAGGATTTTTTATTGTTATTTTTATTAATTTTTTTGAGTATTGGATTTTTTTATCTCACTGCCGGCCCTAACTATGATTCACTGGTGCTCCTCATCAGCATTTCATCACTTTTTCACCACCAGATCCTCTGCAGTGAATGGGTGCCATCAGAATGAGAGTCTAAACGGCTGATAAAAACATCACAACAATCCACAAGTAATGCACAGCACTCCAGTCCATCAGTTGATAATGGGTAATGGAGAAAGCAATAATTGTGCATTACTTGTGGATTATTGTGATGTTTTTATCAGCTGTTTAGACTCTCATTCTGACAACACCCATTCACTGCAGAGCATCCAGATGTGAAAAAGTGAAAATTTTTTACAATTCTGTTCTGAAGAAAAAACAAACCACAATTTCCACATTTTAAAATGACACTAACGTCTTTTTATTTAAGTATTTGGTTAAGAATTGTTTTAAGAACATTACAGTGTTGCACTGAACATTCACAGTTAATCTACACATTCAGTGCACAGGTATTAAAGAGCCACAGAAAACTAGATTTCAGTGTATGAGTTGTAATTTAATAGCTGAGTAAAAATATATTTTGGTGGCCGGTCTCTCTCTCTTGACCACAATCACTTTCCAAAGTCCATTATTCACCTAGAATACGATTTCCATGTCAGTGTGACATTAGTCAAGCAGAAGCATTTCTACTGTAGCTGGGCAAGAGATAATAACAGAGCTCCTCAAGTCAGTTTGAGGACAGAATGTCACAGAAACGCTAATCACACTTGTGCACTTCATATGAAGACAGCTGTTTTGAGGAAGCAAATGTTGCCTACAACCTGACTGGACGCAGAACACAGCTTTGCATTGGTTGCTTTGTTTCTTGAAGGATGTGCAGTGACACAAGTAAATCATTAGAACAAAACTATTTGACCCCTCACACGTACAGTATCTGATGGATTGCTGAGAGAGCTTCCCGTTTAAATTGCAAAGAGCTGTCAAGTCTAGAGACTGTAGTATTAGTGGTCCTTTGTGTGATCACGAGAGTAAACCTGGTTTTCTTAATCTCTGTTAAGCCTCTCAGGACAAGGGTTTTCATGTGGAAACACATCTGCAAATATTTAGAAGCAAATACCTATATGACGTATAACTAGTAAAATGTCATGTATCAGAGCAATGAACACTGCAGTTTTTGTATTGTTACTTTTTATATTCTGTCTGTGTTATATTCTTGTTTAATGTGTTTTTTGTATGTTTTATATTATATATATTACAGTACTTGTGAGAAGAACAGTGGAGTTGTTCGGTCATAATGTGAGATTATTGGCTTATTTACAGTGCAATCTAATGAGTTTGTACTTATGGTTTCAGATTGTGTAAAATTAAGTCTGTGGTTGACATTTCACAACATGAACCTTA
The DNA here is from genome assembly GCF_003368295.1 of Carassius auratus. Classification (NCBI taxonomy): domain Eukaryota; kingdom Metazoa; phylum Chordata; class Actinopteri; order Cypriniformes; family Cyprinidae; genus Carassius; species Carassius auratus. The sequence continues at coordinate 4,492,374 of NC_039277.1, forward strand.
CATATATTGTCTTAAAATTAAAGTTTTTTTTTTGCAGCGATGCTTAAAAAGAAAAGTTTTGGGTTCCCCAAAATAATCTTTCAGTAAGGTGGTACAGTGTGATTGTACAGTTACCGTATTTTCCGGACTATAAGTCACACTTTTTTTCATAGTTTGGCTGGTGCTGCGACTTATAGTCAGGTGCAACTTATTTATCAAAATTAATTTGAAATGAACCGATCATTAATCATTAAATGTTTTCCTTAAAAAACTTAATTTAAGAAAAAACGCCATAGATATCCTGGATGGCATTGGGAGGAGTAAATGATTAGGAAATTTTCATTTTTTGTGTGAACTAATCCTTTAACACTGTATTACAGAAATACACTCAGCGAAAAAAAGAAACGTGCATATTACAATGATTGTGTGTGTGTTTGTGTGTGTGTGTGTGTGTGAGAGAGAGAGAGAGAGAGAGAGCGCGCGTTTTTGTGTGAGTGATCACTCACACACAAACGCTCTCTCACGCTCATTGACGAGTGATTTAGCGTGAGTGCGTTTGTATGTGTTCAAGTGAATGTGTGTGTGTGTGTAACGCTCATGTTCGTTATTTCCAATGTAGGCGCGCGGTATGCACGCTCATAACGGCAGCATCCAGGCGCGTCCGCACCTAGTTAAAAACATCTCAACTTTTCAGAATGCCACAAGCGCACCGCGGGTCATGTGACAAGAACTAACCAATCAGCTTCATCCTTTCCCGCAAGTGCCCGAGCGCTTTGGAAAAAAAGTAAAGTGAGTGACGTCAGTGAGTGTGTTGTCAAGCAAAGAGAGCAAGCGGTAACAGCGTCTGATCCTGGCCGGTCTTGGGCACGAAACATTTTTTATAATATTTTTTGTCAAAAACAACGTGATGAATGCTCAAATCCGAGTCCGAGTCCAAGTACGAGTCATCAGTCCACGAGTCCAAGTCGAGTCACGAGTCCAGAGAATGGAGTCTCGAGTCGGACTCCAGTCCAAAGAATAGTGACTCGAGTCGGACTCGAATCCGAGTCCAGGACTCGAGTACTCCATCACTGGCTCCTGTAGTCTACACTGAACACATAGAGCGCCCTCTCGTGGCTAGAGACGGTAATGTTTTCTCTTGGTTCTAGAGAAATAAATGCGACTTATAGTCCAGTGCGACTTATATATGTTTTTTCCTCATCATGACGTATTTTTGGACTGATGCGACTTATACTCCGGTGCGACTTATAGTCCGAAAAATACGGTAAGTAGCCTACTGAGAAATGTTATTACACAATTGTGAGATGAGTAAATGCATGTTCAAATTTAGTCTAGAACTACAGTAACATCATGTTCACACGGCGCACACAACGCCTCCGGGACCTACTCATCATTTCTCATCAAGAAATGGGAAAAACAAAGTAACTGGTGTTCATTCTCGAACCTTTGTAAACTCTTCACTAGCTTTGGGACGAGTTACACAAGTGGACCTATCATTTCCACAATTGAAATAATGGTTTATCCTGTCTAGACTGTGCTTATGTAAGACTGCTATCATAGCTGCTAATCTTAGCGGTGGAGCTAACAACTCCAGTGGTTTTTAAAGGCTTAAAAGCTCTTTAGCAACAATAATTTGCGGGGTTTCTCATATTATAGTCCTTATTCGGCATGTTGTTTTGACGGGGCAGTATGGACGGGTGTGGGGTATTTCCCTTATAAAGTTCATTTTCTCATTTCAATTAGTGGTGTTTAGCATCATTAATACTAGTGTTCAGACCAGACTTCAAGTTTTTTTTTTTTTTTTTAAGAAATGTATATTTTTATGCATATTTTAAATTTATTCTATTTCTATTTCAAATAAAAGCTGTTCTTTGAGACTTTCATCAGAGAATCCTGAATCCTGTTTTCAAAACTGATAATAATATAAATATTTCTTAAAGCAGTAAATCATCATATTAGAATGATTTCTGAAGGATCATGTGACACTGAAGATTAGAGTAATGATGCTGAAAATTCAGATTCCTGGAGTAAATTACGTTTTAAAATATATTCACAGAAAATAGTTATATTAATTTGCTATAGTATTTCAAATTATTATCATTTTTGCAGCGTTGGTTAGCAAAAAATACTTATTTAAAAAATATAACCTTCAGTGTAACCTAAAATAACCTTCCCAACCTCTAAATTTTGCACGATAATATACAGTATATCATTGTAATATAAGAAACCAAAGAAACCCATGCATTTTGATGACAATGACAGAAAAGTTAAAGTTAATAATGAGTCTGTTCTTGGTCGTTTGAAATCACCAATCACAAAAGGGCTGTGACCAAAAACATGTACTCAACCCTTTAATGTGCATGTCATGCCTGGCCCTCTGTAATTGCTGCTTGCAGCTGTATTATTAGGCCTACATACCTATTTACTGCATTTTTCCCCAAAGTTTTCAACAAAACGTGTGCATTCCAGTTGTGCACTAAATCCAGAAAGAATCACATCTCTTTCCCACACTGAGATCGAGACTTCAACTTTAAGCCAGTGCAACATACACAACTTCAGATTGCAGGTGCTAGCTTTAGCATAGCGATGCATCAGTCCAACCCAGACAGCTTCAACAGACAACACACAAAACACAGATTTAGCAGTATACCTACAAAAATCCCAGCATTAAATAGAGAACTGACAGATGGAGGAGTTTGACAGATGTGTATGTGAGCTTTTGAGGCATCGTGCATCTCAGGCTGTATGTTTTAGTTTGAGGGTGTGTCGGGGAAGTCCTACGGTCACATTATTCCTACAAATCCCCTCTTAAAGAATTGTGTTTCCATGAAAGAATGGACATCTCTTCTTAAGAAACAAGAAAGCCTTTTATCCAAATTGCACTGATCATTTTTGTCCCTGATTAGTATCCATAGAGACTTTCACTGTGAGGAACAACAAATTACATGGAGATAGTCAAATGTATGATCTCAGCTATCATTGTGGGACATTATGTTTCCCACACTTTGAGACGGCTGTGCAAGGATTTTAGAGCATTATTTTATATACTAAACACTGAAATCTTCTTCTTTATTATTCATCCAATTAATTATTTTACCTTTTTTATTTGAGCCAAAAAAAAAGAAAGAAAATGCCATAAAGGCATGTAATTTGTTTTTCATTGGCACAAGTAAAAAAAATATAGATGTGAATCATTACCCTCATTTTTTTTTTTATTGGATGAATAAAAATAAAATATTCAGTGAAGTAAACAGAATAAAATTGTCTATTTTTTATAACCTAAAATTAAAATTATATATTAAAAAATAATAATAAAAGTAAAGTATAATGACAGTAAGATGGATTCATTCATTCATTGATTCATTCATTTAATTAAGGACCATTGGATTTTCCTCAAGAAGGGGAAAAATAGAAAAGTTTTGAGAAATGTATTTGTGCAAGCATCACTCGTAAAATAAAAGTAAATATATAGATAATATTTTAAGTAATGCATTATAATATCAACTATAAAAACACAATATCATTCCTCTAAACAAACCCTATTGTCCTGTAACAGAGCATTCCAGTCCAGACTTCTAACTGAATTCAGGACAGGTTTCTCAGGGTTTCTTCATGAACATCCTCTTGTTCTCTGACAGATCGGTGCAGAGATGAGTTCAGTTCACCATTGCCAAACTGATCTTCAATCCTCACCAGCCTCTCTGTGCGGCATTCACTGGCCAACAGATCAAATTTAGTCTGTTTAGGGGAAGCTGAGGACAATCAGGATGGCGTCACCAATCAGAGCCCATTACCCATAATCCTCAAACAGTGCATGTGAAGGGATAGAGGCATCAAGGTATTTTCTGGTGCTATCAATACTTGTCTCAGTACTCGATTATTTCTGTTATGTATATATTTTTATTTATTGTGTTATTTATCTTGTTCTCCATGCCTGCCGTACAAATCCATCCTTTTAATGTCTGATGTAAGGAAGATCAAAGAGGACTTGATTGAGACATCGCACCCTTGTGCTGTCTTAAAGTTGCCCAGACAAAAATGGCATTGTTTGTAGGCTGATCTTTTGTAGCTCATGAATCTCTCAATTCAGTTTGCACAATTTTGTCTCAGATCTTTGTACTAAAATATAAAAGTACGGTCACACTTTATTTTAGGGTCCAATTCACACTATTAACTAACCATTAACTATAACTTTAGCCTCAATTAACTCCTTCTTTGATGCTTACTTATAGTTTATAAGGTAGTTGTTAAGTTTAGGGTATTGGGTAGGATTATGGATGTCATGCATTATATGTACTTTTATATGTTTATTAAAAAATATATAATATCTGGTGTGCATATGTGTGAATAAAGTGATTCTTGTACTTTGGATAAAAAGACTAAAAGTCATAAATGGTCACAAAAATGCAGTTGTATGGTTTTATTACAGATAAAGAGTGAAAGAAATGACAGAAAAGCAACCTCTTGAGTAAATAAATTCTTCTCACACTACACTATTTAGAAATAAATATTGCATACAGAAAGAATAAAGGGTTTTGGTCTGATAAGTCCCTAAAAGCAATAACAGGAGCACTTGTTTCTTCTTCAGTTTCAGCTCTAAATCTGATGGCGTTCCTAGTCATTTCAGCTCTTTTGTTGCTTGAGAAAGGAAAGACGATATCTTTGAAAGGCTGGGAATGAAACAAAAAATCAGGGGCTCTGTGGGGGCCCAAGGTAATGTGGCTCCCAAATGAACAATAGAAGCTTTTATACAGAGAATCCCACAGACAGACTTGTTCTTGTTTTACTTCTTCGCCTCCTCAATCTGCTCAACTTCGCTGGATTCGTCCACCACTTTGCCATTGATCATGGTTTGTGTTACCACCTTCACTATCTTACGGGTCCGAACGTCAGGCTCCTCTGCGGAGAGAAAGACAGAGTGATATGTCAGATTCTGGACTGTAGGCTCTGTTATGAGAGCTGCCTCTGTTTGGCAGTGTTTCATGTGTGGAGCTCAGGTGAGAGGACAAACGCACTCCCAGAACATTCCAGAGCTGATGAATGTTTACCCCACAGTTCAGAAATACTTCAGCATCAAACTCACTATCATACTGCAGTTCTGAATATCAGGAAAGTTGTTTTTCTAAAGAATGAGGGCCATTTATGTCCCTCATACAGTATAAAGAGGCAAAAATTAGCTGATGCAAGTATTGCTAAAATTATTTATTTAATATAACATCTTTATTAGAAAATATGCACATTTTGATTAAAACTAATCCAATACAGCTCAAAAGTTTGGGCAAAAACATAAAAGTTTATATATATATTTATACATAACACTTTTATTCTGCAAGTATGCATTAAATTGTCAATTTCAAATAAATGTTGTTCTATTAAACATTCTATTTATCAAAGAATTTTGGGAAAAGCAATTATCAATTTCCACAAAAAATTTAAACAGTTTTTAACCCTGATAATAATCAAAATTGTTTATTCAGCGTAAGATTATCATATTAGAATGATTTCTTTCATGACTTCATTATGTTACTTGCACAAGTATTATCCAATTAATCATAAACCTATCAACCCTGTTACCTTAATTATACATTTAGCATAATTATTATCCTTTAACTGGCTATAATTTACTTGGCGGAATTATTTAAAACTTCAAAATGTATTTAAAAACCAGAAAACTGAGTGTTTTGACTATAGGCACGAGTTCACAGGCACAACAGAATTTAATGTTCTTAAAACAGTTTAATACACAAGACATTGTGTTATGCTCATGTAGTGCCAAACTTACAGTCATTTTAAAAAGAAAACTCAGAGATTCTATAGTATGCTCTGTAAATATCAATAATGCAGAGAGAAGATAAAATCACGATAATCTGGAGTTTTTATCCAAACCAATTTAATTCATTTATGCAATATTTATTAGAGTTTTTATTGCAAGAAGTTCTAAACTGACAATCCTGAGCACTGAAGATGTAACATAAGTTTATGTGCATAGAACGTCTAACACGTTAAAAACTGTGTTTCTGCAATGCAAAAAACACATTAGTTCATTAGTCGGAGATATATTTAATGTTGGCAAGTTTTGCACTTAACATTGTAAAAAGCTACATTCTCTCACTGAGAGAGAAGCTGTATTGCATACGTGGGCTTGTTTTAGCTTCTTTTCACCAGATGCACTAACTAAGAGTTTTTATTGCAAATTTGTCTGCAATGTTTGTTGAATATAACTTGTAGGATCAGTTTGTGCATATAGTGTTTGCTGAATGTGTTCAGTTTTAGTGAGTACTCACTCTTGGGGGGTGGAGGGGTCTCTTTAACCCTGTGAAATAAAAAAATAAATCTGATGTAATTATGAAAACGGTCATTAAGCTGCAAAAGTCCCAGACACCAATATTAGTGTCACACACACAAAGAGACTGGAAGGACACTGCGGTGAGTAAACTGGACTCACGTCTCCTCTCCCTCCAGCAGTCTCCTGTAGGTGGCGATCTCCATCTCCAGGTTCTGCTTGATGCGCAGGAGCTGCTCGTAGTCCGTCTTGTTGCGCTGCATGTCCAGACGCAGCTGTGACAGGTTTTCCTCCAGCTGGGCCAGGGTCGCCTGCAGCCGCTCCATCTCCAGGGTGTACTTCTGCCCCGTCTCACCCAGGTTACCCTCCAGAGCCGCCACCTGAGAGAGGGGTGATGGGAAACTGTTAGTCGAAGCCATAGCTGAGTTCATTAACATATGAGCCAGTGGTGCTCAAACGGGAAATGCATGTTTGAATTGAAATAGATTTCTGGATCCGGTTTCCACAATATATTTAAAATGTAAAAACCTTTGAAAGCTAACTCCGTTTGGACACACAGCTTCTCATTTTTTTGTTGTTGCATGGTTTCTAAACGAATTGTTGAATGATGTGGAGTGCTACATGCCAAAATACATAGAAATGTGCATATACGGGTCTGTCTGAGTGTGTTTAGTGAATAATTACCATGTAAGTGAAGCTATCCCATCATTAAATAAGTCGATCCTTTTTGCATATAATCATGTTTAAACTGCCAACCACCAGTTAGTGATAAGGTGAACTGTCAGGACAAGGAGGCTTTTTAGCTACTGCTGTTCACATGCTGATTAAGTAGTAAAGCTTTATACAAACACATACAGACCACTATTCCTGCAAAAATGCATTCTTATAGAGCAGCTTGAACATTCATTTGTGTTAGACTGAGGAAAGAAAGTCATACAGGTTTGGAACAACTTGAATTTTAATTATTAGGGGACTAAAGGTTGCCTTTATGCATCTACTTGCACCCTCAAAATAATTGTACCAGCAGAGAAACTACTACAGATCTACCCCTATATGAATTTACGTCTTAGCTTATATACACACAAGTGTGAGCTGTTTATAGTAACTACATCTGAGATGCTGGGAGTGATCTTGGACTGGCATGAGATTCGAAGGTCATGAAAACAAGCAAACCTGTTTCTCAAAGAGTATTCTGATGGACAAGTTCCTCTTTGGAGATCTATTACATGTGTATTGCTTTTAGTAGGATTTCTACTGACCCCTTTTTCACGACATAATCCAACAACAAACTGTGTCTGTGCTTCTCGCCGCTCACATTTGACTTGTGGAAGTAAGTAAAGGCATGCGATAGAGCATTGTGGCCTGGGTCATTCATATAACCTCAACATAAAGGGCAGGGTTTTACTTTCCAGTGCTGAGCTGTAACTGTATCTGCTTTGGTCACGGCTCTAGAGGTTCACTCAGGGAACAGAAATGGTCTTTAAAAGGTTCCTCCTGCCTGGTTCTGACCTGTTTGTGAAGGCTCTCCAGCTCCACTTCCAGTGTCTGCAGAAAGCGTTGCCTCTCGGTCAGTTCACTCTGAGCCCCTCTCAGGGCTTCATTACTCTCACGCACCTGCATCTGCACCATCTCCAGCTACACACACACACACACATATAAGTGGGTGGGTTACAAAATTGTTCTGCGTGCAAGGACCGCATGCAACATAAGAAAGTAACACATTCTGCTAAAGTCTTTTTTGATGATGAATCAGTTGTAATAACATGGAACATTAATATATACTATATCTTGGGTATCATGTACATACTTTGTTTTTAAAAATACCATTGTATGGTTTTCTTGTGTACAGAGCCCTGCACATGAGACGCAGGAAAAAATATAAGGCTAAATTGTGTGCACGATTTACTAATTCATTTCCTCAATTTATTAAAATGTGCACACGATTACTATAGCGTTCCCTCAATTTACTATTGCATTCTCTTGATTTATAAATTGTGTGCACGATTTACTAATTTGTTCCCTCGATTTGCTAAATCGTGCGCACAATTTAACAAATCGAGCGAACGCAATAGTAAATCGAGCGAACGCAATAATAAATCGAGCGAACGAAATAGTAAATCGAGCGAACGCAACAGTAATCATGTGCACGTTTTAGTAAATTGAGGGAACGAATTAGTAAATCGTGCGCACAATTTATTAATTTTTTCTTGCATGTCATGTGCAGGGCTCCATACTCGTGCAACACACAGGGTTATACTAAAAAATTTTAAGTACCTTGAAATAACATGTAACTACCATGATACAGCTTGCAGATTATGGTTCATTGTGGCTCCAATAAACATGGTAATGCCATTTTATTTTTTAAAGTACCTTATGTAAATTACAGGGGCACAGATTGTTCTGTCTCAAAAATATTTTGAAGTAACATGGAATACCATTTTAATATTTTTGTATTACAAAAAATGTAAAGATAGGAGACTTAGAGTAACATATAACACAATTAGCTTACAAAAATACCATGTTATCACTATGGTACAAAAACCGGCGATAATAAAATTATAATGTATTGTGGTATGAAAAAAAAAAAAAACTTTGATAGTTAAGTGGATCCATATTCAAAAACCATTTTAATGCCACTGTATTTTTTGTAAATACGAAAACATGTAAATACCATGATTAGCTAACAGGTTGTGGTTGACTGTGAATATTACAAAAAACGTAACAAAAAAACAACAACGGTAATACTATTTTATTTTTGAATTATGTTCAAAATATCAATACTACAGTATTTTTAATGTATGTAAATTCCATGATTTTACTTTCCAAAACTATCACTGTGGCGCAATGTCCAAAAACATCTCATAATATTTTAAAATATGTTGGCACATCATGTAACTACTATGCTTTAGTGTACAAAAATACCATGGTAATAATTGGGTTGTACCAAGGTGTTTTTATCAGTGAAATGTGATCTGAAACTCTTTACAGGAGCTGGCAGCCATAGTTCTGCTTCTGATCCTCTGGGAACACCAACCTTTTTACGGTACCAGCTCTCAGCTTCCTCCTTGTTCTTCTGGACAATGCCTTCATACTGAGACCTGAGGTCAGAGAGAACCGTCCCCAGCTCTGGCCCGCGGGCCGCATCCACCTCCACACTCACTTCCTCTTGGGCGACCCGGGCCCTCACGCTGTCTATTTCCTGCAGACACAGTGGGAAACTAAACAAACTGTCTGGTAACTTTCTGTGGAACTAACAAAAACTGTTAGTCTTTGACTAATAAGATATTTAACATGTTTAGATAGGTTAAATGTGCGTGTGTTTCATGTTTGAACATGGGGGTGTGGACTGTGTGGTGATTAGAGACTGCAGAGTGAATGCTGGGAATTTGATACCATGTGGTGGCGCAAGGTAGGTGGAAGTTACTTCATTATTAAGTTCTTCTCAATGAATATTTAATAATGTTGATCTCATGTTCCTCACAAGGATAGTATGCATGTGCTTCTCACAGAAACAGACAAATACACCATATATATTTTGAATATTCTACAACTATGACACCACGCCCTTCCTTCCACATAAACCCAGAGTCTATGCGTGAGAAAGTATGAGAATGGTACTGTGCCTCCTGAGTATTGTTTTTTACCCGTCGGTTTGTGTGTCATCAATGCTCCAGTTACAAGTAATGCTTAAAACACAGTCTATGCAAACTGTCACATCAACTATTGTCATGTCAGAGCTAGAGTTTAAAGAGTATCTCAAGCAAAACAAGCTTCCTCAATACCTAAATCTGGTTCAGTGGCACAGATGTTTAATAGGAACTCTACCTCTCTTATGAACTGGGACTTATTAGCTTCAAATTAACACAAGAATTCAAGTATTTGCACACCTTATTTGAACTTGGAATTTGCTGGCCAAGGGTACGCATCCATGTATAGCTGTATAAAGTAAGTTTCTGGCCTAAAAATGACAACACTTGGCTGAGTGCCCGGAGGTTAGCTTTGAGCCACATCTTAGATTTCATGAGACAAAAGAACCGCATGGATTGGGTTACAAATGACTCCAAGTATGGACAGTAGAGGTCAACGCTTGAGAGGGTTTGACAAGGGTTTGACATGCATGTCAAAGAGATTCTGTCAAATGCATGTCAAAGAAAAAAAATGCTTATTTGCTATAGAAGAACCATTTTTGGTTTTCCAAAGAACCTTTCAGTGAACAGTTCCAAAAAGAATCATGTTTTTCTTAATGTGAAGAACATTTAATAATCTTAAGAACCTTGTGTGAAGTGGAAAGATTCTACTATAATGGAAGCGATTATACCATCAGTTCCTTCAAGGGCATTTGCACAAAAGGGTGATTAGATCAACAGAGGGTTGAAAGGAAAGGAAAACCACTGAACATTGGATTAGCTCATGTCCTACTCTTAAGGTACACTAACACGCCATTTTTTAGCCAGATTGTAGACTGGGGGAATGCAGCAATGAGGAGCAACAGATGCATCACTGTAAGGTGCAGCTTTCACCTTTTTGTTTCCACGTGGAGCTCTTACCTCCTCATGGTTCTTCCTCAGGAAGTAAAGCTCCTCTTTCAGGCTGTCCAGGTCACCACGGAGAGTAGCAATGATCTGGTCATGATCTGACTTGGCTTTCTTCAGGGCCACACAGTCCCGCTCCACTGACTGACACATCGCACTTTCCGTCTCCCATCTGCAAGCACACACCAAGTCAAAACCCCCTGAAGTCCCTCAACGGGATGTTTCAAAAATAGTTCTGGTAAGTGCAAGAAGTCATTCACTCACTTGATTCTGAAATCGTCTGCAGCCAGCTTGGCGTTGTCGATCTCAAGCATGATCCGAGCGTTCTCCAGAGTCTTCTTTCTTACCTGTAAGGTGCACAACACGAATATGAAGGTGCAAATAATGCCTTCATCTCAAACACACTGAAACCACCAGTTAAATGGGAGTGTAATTAAATATTCAAGATGGCATTATGCATGGACCAGGAGTGTGCAGTCCTGCTCCTGAAAGTTCATAAAGAGTTTGTCGCCAACCCTAATTTAACACACCTGGAGCAGCTAATCGAGAAATTTAGGATTGCCCGAAACATTCAAGCATGTACGTTGAAGCAGGTAAAAGCCTGTACCTAATACTGTTTCGACTAATAGCCACCCCCTTTTACAATGCTATTTATTCAGATTCAGGTACTTTCCATTTTTGTTAAAAGGTAACCGTTCAGTTTAATGGCAGGTCATTATTTAACTAGTGTGTCTGGTACGGCTAATGATCAGAGACATTGCTGAGCAGACTTTCAGAGTTTGTGTATACCCACTGTACACATCACGAGGCATGCTAACAATCTTTGTTTTCATTACGCTGAAAGACCTTAAGGGCATTGCCCACATACTTCCTGTTCCAGAGCATGGGCTTGGGCCATCATGGAATCAATATCATGTCCTTTGGGCACACGGTCCAGCATCAGTTGTTTGATCCTCAGCTCCAGGTCAGCGTTGGACTTCTCCAGAGAGCGGACCTTGTCTAGGTAGCTGGCGAGTCGGCTGTTGAGGCTTTGCATGGCCTCTTTCTCATTGGTGCTGTTGCCGTGAAGGCCATTGAAGGACAGGTTGCTCGGGCCGTTCAGATCTGACATGCTCATGGAGGCAGAGCGAGACAGAGGCTTGGCGGAAGTGAATGAGACAGCGGCTTTGGATCGGGCACGTCCACTGTCCCTCAGAGACATGCTGGTGAAAGAGGGCTGCCGGCCCAGAGAGAAACTCCGTACTGACAGACTGGACGACATGACCTCTGCGGACAGAAGGAGATGCATTTCATCACATACCCAATATTTCTGACGAATGACTATAACCAAAAGTTAAATAATAGTCTTGTTTTTAAAATATCATCAGAGCCTACATTTAAGAAATGGATTGTGCAACAGAGTTCAATTTAAAGAGACAGGCTACTTTGAGTATATCCAAATGTGCACAACGTATACAACACTAAAGTAATATGCTTTTAGAACAAGAATAAAAATAAGCTCCCATTATTGCCACATTTTGAGAAACCTTTGCAGAAAAATACTAATGTTTGGTTTAGAAGAACATCACACATCTCCACCTAACCTCAAGACATCCGGCTTAAAATGCTCTCCTCACAAAAGCACTTTTTAAAAGAAGCTTTTCAAGCCCAAAAATGTCCATTGCTCCCCCATGCTGGATTTTACAGCTAGAAGTAAATGTCCAAACTCTGTAAAAAATGACTTCTCGACTCTGGGCTGTTTAAGAGAGTTGGTTCACACCTTTCTAATCCATTTATCTCCTGCCATAAAGTGTTAACCGTCTGACAGCCAGCTAGTGTTAAAGCTGAAGGAGCTCTTTATGCTGATCTGGGACTAGAATCCCAACCTCTGACAGGGATGAATGTCAGGCGTGAATCTCACAAAGAAATGTCAGTTTATACAGTATTTCATCAAAAAAAAATCAAGGCTATTTTTAGGATCATTAATGGGGTGCATTAACATAAAATGTAAGAAAAATGTAAGATATTTTGCATTGAAACATTATTTCCATGACAGTTAACCACATTTAAGTCCCCGGATGTTTATTACATGCACATACGGTACACACATATATATCTCAGTTGCAGAAATTGTACCAATGCTCAGGAAACAAGTCTTAGCTAGTCCTACTAAAGCAATGGACAGCTGTTTTGAATTACTTCATTTAAAATGCCTGTGCAATCATTTAACATTTCACGTTTTCTGCTCAATTAAGTGTTAAGAGCGTCAAACAATGCACAAAACGTCACTGAATGATAAAGATAGAGATCACATGACATGTAAACGGCGTTCATCAAAACATGACCCTTCTTCTGATGTGAGGCTTGTTGTGTTGGAAACTATGCCTCGTGTGTTGTCTTTATAATACAATTACTCCAAACAAGACAATACGATTCGTTCGTGGATGTGCAACATCTTTAAAACCCTATTTTTATGTAACTGAATATAAATGTACCCAATTTAATGTGAATCACAACATATATCATTTCATTTGATTTTACTAACAGGCTGGTTTATATGTGGTTAGGCTACTGCGTGAGAAAAGAAGTGAAGAAGTCTCATACCTGTTGTTTTTGTGGTGGATGACGGTTTCTGCGCTGTGTGATGTGAGGAGTGTTAAGTTGTGGTCAGTTCCTAAAGGTGCCCTCATATAGAGCTCAGGACCGGGGGCGGGGCTTATCCTACACCTGAACACCTGTGGGAGGAGCCCACCTGACTCTCTCTCAAACTCAAGCTGTTCACACAAGTGTAACTCAAGACACCAGAGATCACGGCATGAAATATTCAACAGGTTTCTGCTGTAACGTGAACAAAGAGAATGAAAAACGAAACAAAGGCTGCTCTGTGTGCCTGCGGGACAAGATCTATGAGCCAGAACACTGTTTACTATCCTTATCTTCCACAATCCTCTCAACTAGATCTGAAGGATAGCCTATCTTTGCCGTATTTTAGTTGCAAATTGTGCTCTACTGAACAAAAATGATGGTGACCTGGCCTCATTTAATGGACTATGCTCACAAAGAGACAGATTATGTTTGTCAGTCATGTATTTGAGTACTTAAATGGACAGTTCATGCAAAAAAAGTAAATTCTCTCATCATTTGCATACTCCTGTCATTCCAGAACTGTGTGAGATGGTAATGACAATATGACAATAAAGCATCATAAAGTGCTTCATACATCTTTTGCACTTTATTCTAAGCCTTTTCAAAGTTATTTATTTATTTATTTGTAAGGATGAGACCAAAATTTGAGCTCTTGAAATGTGAAATCTTGACATTTATTAATGAATTAATTTTGAATGAGCTTTTATTTTTCTATTTTCAGTTTCCACGTTTTTCATAATTTTGTGATATGCTTTTGTCATTTTTATTAGTTTTTTTTTAATTATTTCTATTTAACTTGAATTTACTTCTAGTGGAGTAATTTTATTACTTAACCGGAGTTCAATGTTCAACATTTATCATTTTCAAAAGTTTTTCGTAATAATTAGTTTTTATTTGATTTGATTTCTTCAGCTTTATTTGAAATAACGTTTTAGTTAGTTCCACTGCGGTGTAAAAGTTTTAATGTTCTGATGAAACAATACTGCTCAAAATGAACTGTTACTTGCCTTTATTATTATTATTATTATTATTATTATTATTATTATTATTATTATTATTATTATTGTGAAATTTACTAGCAAAAATCCTGTGAAAAGTGTTTCTACACCAATTTAATTTTCAGTGTGTATGGACAAAAACTCGGACATTTCTCAAAACATCTTCTTTAGTTTCTACATTATTAACAAATCGTCAAGTTCTGGAGAGGAATTGTTCTTGAAAATGAAGCTTGGACCAGCTACAAACCAACAGCCATATTCCAAGATTGACATTGATTTTCCAGCAGGGAAGCGTTACATTTTCAATTACAAGTTTGCACAAATCTAAATAAGTCATGCTGCTCTGGTCAACATCTTTTAAAGGTTCACAACAGCAGCGTAACGCTTCTCTCAAACTGTGTCATGGGAACAGAGTTGAGTAGCAAACAGACATCTTTTGTGTCAGCTCTAGAAACACAATGACGTGTCCAGATCTCACAAAGCTGGACTCTCAGAGCCGTACAGCTGATGCCAAACCAGATTGATTCGATTCACACATCCGTGTGTGGGGGGTTACATGTCGCCTTATCTCAAGGTTTGGTCCAAACAGGCATTCTGACATGACAGGAAACCGCAAGGACATTCCTAAACCTCAGCCCACATTTACTCACACTGAGGGCCAGTGTTTCTGTAGTTAAATATGAGGAATGAGGAACATATAAAGAAGAGATCTGGATCTGTACAGAAAATAGTGCTAGTGCTTGTTAATTTATTTTGATATGTCATTCAATTTCATTATTTAAATTTACTGCTGTAAATAAAACACAAAACTTTTCATTTTAAGTGGCCAAAATTGGTCCAGTTTCATCATTAATAGAGTTGAGATGGTTAAGTATCTTCTATTTGATTCGGCACCATGGGTGGGCAAATCGATCCGCAGCATGGAGACACTGCAGTGGATGGAAAGAAAGACAAATTAGCAGTGATTCATAATGAATGTGCTTTTAGAGCAGCTCTGGAGGAATTACTCAACATATGTTTGACTCACACTCATCCAGTGTCTTTGTTCTCTAATATGAGGAGCACCAGTTATTTGTCATATTAAACCCCCTCCTACAACTTTCACTGTGTGGGGGAAAAAAAATCAGTGCGAGAATGAAAATAGTTTGGACAGTTGTTAAAAGAGCAATTCATCTGAAAATAAAAATCAGTGAATTTTTAAAGAACATTCTGGCTATTTTTAATCTAACTGTGAAGCTCCAAAGTCAAATACACACACACACACACGCACGCACGCACACACACACACACACACACAAATGTTGGTATATGTGTTTTATGGGGACTCTCCATAAGCGTAATGGGTTTTATTCTGTACTAACTGTATTTTCTATTGCCCTACACCAACCCTACACCTAAACCTAACCCTCACAGGAAACTTTGTGCATTTTTGGATTTTCAAAATAACTAATTCTGTATGATTTATAAGTGTTTTGAATTACGGGGACACTAAAAATGTCCTCATAAACCACCTCCTCATTGTAATACCTGTGTCATACCCATGTCATTATACAAATTTGTTTCCTCATTAACCACATAAACAAGCTCAAATACACACACACACACACACACACACACACAATTATAAAAATGGTCCATACATCTTTTGCATAGTGTTTTGAAAGTTTTGTATAAGAAACAGACCAATATTTAAATTGTTACAATGAAAATCTTGTTACATCCATGTTAACCATATTGTTTTATTTAATTTTATTTTGAATTAGTTTTTATTTTAGATTATTATTATTATTATTATTATTATTATAGAGAAAGAAAGAGATATTAATTTTGAGTAATTTTTATAAATTTTGGTCTAATTTACTTTTGTCATTTGTATTTATTATCTACATTTTTTTGTCATTTTAGTACCTCAACCTTAACATATATTTTAGTTAGTTGCCAATGCAGCATTTCAATTTTTTATGTCATATTTATTATTTTATTTGTATTTTTAATTAGTCAATAATAATAATAATAATAATAATAATAATATATATATATATATATATATATATATATATATATATATATATATATATATATATATATATATATATATATATTATTTTGAATTAGTTAATTCGTATTATTATTATTATTATATTTAGCTTTTAAAGTTCAGCCTTAACTCATTTTATTTCAGTTGGTTGGTTACTAGAAATAGTTGGTCTTTAATAGTTAACAATAACAACACGGATCAGTTTTCTATAGGCACAATCAGAGAGGTGGTTTCAATTCATGATACTTTCAATGCATCAGAAATGATCTGAATAATCTGTTCATGAATTGAACTGATCCAGAGTTCAACTCACCGACTGATCTGGATGCAACAGCCCACTGGAGAGGAAGATCACAAGCAAAGAGTGACTTATATCTCAGCTTGTTCCTCAAACAAAACTACTGAATAACTTCAAGAACTCTGAACAAGAGTCATTTGAACTAATTGCTTGGTGCTTTTTTGTCTATTGAAGTTTGAAAACTCCAGTTGCCATTCATTTTCATTTGACTTTCTTCAAAACCTCACCTCCAAAAGTATTTGGAGCCACAGACACATGAGTCAATAGTTACAGAACAGTCACTAATTCATTCAAGGTAGAGATGGGACACACTTTATGATGACAGGTTAAAGACAAACACATGAGAGACAAGATAAAACAAACTCAAACTAAATACAGATGTGCCATAAAGAGCCGCTACAGGAGACTGCTGAACACACATGTGCAAACAAACCGCTCTGGACGTCTGCACAGCTTTTTAGGCATGTGCCTGTTATATTTCTCTCACATTTTGGGCAAACATTACACATTTCTATGAAAAAGGACATGTGTTATCCTACTGTATCGCTGGCTCAGCATCGAGTTATGAACTGGCCGTCCACACATTTACATGTTTAACACAAGGGAAAGTGTGACACTGGGGAAAACTCAAATGATGTGGTTGGTCTGAGAAGAGGTGAACTGTTGGAGCAAATGCTTTGTCAGCAGAAGACAAAAAGGGTGAGTTTACCATAGAGAGGGTGTATAGCCACGGGACGGGTGTATAAAAGTCTACATTCATAGATTATGTGTCTTGTGTGTTTGTATCCAGTGTTAAATATCTGGCAAGAAGCCATACCACACTTTTCACTTTGCATGTTAGAGCCATCAGGTTATTGTATCAAAGGGAAATTGTTTAAAATGAAAGGATCGTGTGACTCTGGCAGACAACAGATCTAAACCTCTAGTGCTGTTTGGTCATTTTGGACTGGAATATGTTATGTTATGGGGTTTTATCATTTTTGACTTCATGGGAATGGTGCAGAACTTGGTAAAGGTTTTGGCACTTTCTATGTGAACACAAAAATTGTCACACTTGTACTGTTTGCAGTTAAAAAATGACTTCATTGGAAAATCATCCTTCATTTTCATCTCATTCAAAATCTTAGCTCATTATTTGAGATAGCAACCTCAAATTTGGAACACAACATGTTTACATTTATGGCTTTGGTTTTATCACAGTTTTGTTCCGTCACATTTTTTTTTTTTTCATATAAAAATGCCATTTTTGTGCATTTTTCATAATAATATACTTAAACCTCTATAACTTTTTACTAAAAACGTTTTTACTTAAAAAATACCAATCTTAAGTCTGTGCTCCAAAGCATTCAAGATTTGCAACAGTTTAATTTGGAAATTGCTTTTTTTTAGGTCTTGCTCAAAAAGTTGTGAACAGGTAATAAATGGATCATAACTATTCCATGAATATACTTTATATAATTTGATATAAAATTCTCTAAAAATACAATATATATATATATATATATATATATATATATATATATATATATATATATATATATATATATATATATATATATACAAACAATATAAAACTAAAACAGAATGGGTTTTGTCAAGTCCTCCAAGACATAAGATATGTGTGCGTGTGTGTGTGTGTATATATATTTTTTTTTCAGCAAAAACTGTATTGTACTTTTCTGCACGTATATTTGCACATTTTTGTGTCAAGGTTAGATTTAGGGAAATGGAGCATTCTATCCACTCTATAATATAATATAATATAATATAATATAATATAATATAATATAATATAATATAATATAATATAATATAATATAATATAATATAATATAATATAATATAATATAATATAATATAATATAATATAATATAATATAATAAAGTGTCCTCGAGTAAAATGGACTTGGAAGAAGATCTGAAATGCTCAGGACAACATCTCCACCGTGTGGATGATATAAATAGTGCATTTCTATCTATTTTTATTTTTATTTTTATTTTTTTACAATTGCCTGATATATTAACAATATCTGTAGTAGTTTAATTTGGTGTGCTCGTTTTGTGAAGTTTATTAAATTAACTGTAATTAAATGTAATTAAATTTACTAATTAGTTTTAGGTAACTTAATTTGATTTTAAATACAATCTGTCTGATGTTTGATACTGTGTTGTCATCATGTTTGATGAATATTATTAGTAACATATTTTATTTATTTTACCGCTGCAGTCCCCGTCATGTAGAGATATGATTTGTTTCTGTTTCTCAAATGACGGCGCACTTAAATGCAGAGCACAAATTCTGAGTATGGGTCACCATACTTGGCTGAATGTCACGTCACTCATTGAAGTTGAAGTTGAAATCGAAGCACTTCACTCGATTAAACAATGATGATTAGTTATGGCTCACAACAACATTTGCATAATAAGATATTACTAATAACATTTTTCAAAGCATGCCAGTATACAATTTATGAGGATGAAGACAGCTTCTGTTTATACATTTGTTTTTACAATGCTTGCAACATTATAGTAAGTATTAGTGATTTATCTAAATGATAAATACAATAATTGTCAGTTATAAAGTATTAATTACTTAAATTAAATTCTTTTTAAAATCCATGTTTATTTATTTTTATTTCGTTTTTATTTGTTTGCATGTAAATGACACAAAATGAAACCAAACATGAGAAATGCTAGACTTTGATTTCAGCTTTGGAATTGCAAAAGTGTAATAACATCTGTAATAAGTAATATGCTGTATTAAGGATTTAAACAGTTTAAAACAAATAAAATAAATCAATCCCAGTGCAGAGACAGCAGGGGTCACTAACGAGCTTCTGTCCTGGAGCTGAAGCCCCTCGTATCTGTCCTTTGTGCTGATCCAGCATCACTTCATTCTGTCTGAACTCTCTCATTCTCACATGTTTGTTTGATTTGACATCAGCTGCTTAGTCTTGGGTCAAATATCTGTTCTGCCAACAAACAAACAAACACACTTAAGATGAAATGACTTAAAATACATCAATTAAAATCACCAAAGCACTAGCTGATTAAACAAACAAAAACAAAAAGACACAGTATGCCCACTAACAGTAATTTCTTTGCATGGGAAAATAAAGATAAAAACCAAAACAGAAGTATTATTCATTGTAGAGCATGTCAAATAATGGCAACTAAAAAGTGGAAATGTCGAATATAAAAGTGTGAGGTCAGTGAAATCAGCTAGATCAATAATACGACTGATCAGTGAGTGCAAAGTCAGGATGCGACCTCTGACCCCACTTGACCTCTGCTGACCTCTGTCACACTCGATTAGCCTGGACGGACCCCTGTAGCCTCCCTCTCACTTTCCAACACCACGCCGCCTCCTCTGACCGATAACTGTGGTGTGTTTACTCCAAATCACACGACTGGCCACAAACAGAGATGAATCATGAATAACGGTTCACATTTATCTCATCTCGCAGGACTGAAAATCCCTTTTGCATACATTTTGACATTTAGTTTGGCATGAAAGTGTGAGGCCACATTAAAAGACGGAAGTTTTAGGTTTTTAAAATCATCAGAAATAGAAACGTGAATATGACATCTGAACTATTTTTAGGTCTGGCCTAAACCATGGAAGTAAATTGGTGAAACCGATCATGTGACTCTTTAAACAGATGTTCCTGCTTTCATTAAAGCTCAAAATGCTCTTTGGATCAGCTTCGTTCACACTGGAGAACAGGATCACCAGGTTTAGTTCATGATTCGTATCATTTTAAAAAGTAAGCATGAGTCTGCACCGCTAACCCCACCAAGGTTGTACGAAAACACTCTCATGGCAATGTGTAACTATTTTACATACAATCTTTGTAAAATAGAACCAAAAAAGAGGAACCAAAGAGAACCAAATCACAGAATTTAATGCGAAATGCCAACTCGATGCGTTTTCTCAAAATTGCCCACTTGTTATGCTAGAAAAATGCAGTTTTTTCTCATGGGCGTTGGATGATATTGTATGAATTTGTTTTGAATTCACCAGCAATTTACCACAAACAGAAATTTTCATGAAAAACTCAAAGGCACTTTCACCAGAGGTCTCAGTCTTTTGGACTCAATACATGGAAAGCAGTATCAGCCGCTCTTCCACTCTTAATTTCATGGCCAAATGATTGTAGTTAGTGTGTTTTTTCTTATCTTTCTCCTCATTTTCTCTTAAGTCATTCTTTCCTGTTTGACCGGCTGTAGCGGGTGTTTACAGGCACAGATGCTGCCAGGGTGTTTACTGTTTGTCTTCCAAACTGCACACAGTGACCACTTGGCAGAATTAGTCTGCTGATATCCAGAGCCCATCTAAGGGGAAGTGGAAACGTTTTCACAGGCTCCGAACACAGATCAGGTCCTTTGAATAGCTGCCAGCGCGTTCGGCCAGGAAGGCCCGAGCCAGAGACTGCAGTTCTTAGCTCAATTGAATCAATGATAAGATCACTAGTGGTGAAATTGCAAACAGATACGAACAGATGTGTATTACACTGGGGGTCAGCACCTGCATTTGCCTTTCGCTCATTACTCTTTTTTTTTTTTTTATGCAGTTTGTGTTTCCTCTCCCAGAGCACAGGTTGCTTTTGTGCTTCAAAAGACCCAACAGAGGCAGTCAAAATGTGAATGGACATGTCTGAGGGAGAGATCGCTATCTAGAGAGGGCCTGTGTGTGAACACTTTAACCTCTGGCCAGCTTACAGCGGCTTTTAAAACCACTGCTTTTAATATCATTTTCCATCCTTTGAGCGATGAGAACCCTGTGTGTGTGTGTGTATATATATAATCTTACAGGCAATGGTGAAAAAAAGCTAAATGAGAAATTGCTAAAATACTGAGAGAGATCATTAACGAGAAGTACGCCTTCAAAAAATGGCTTGAAGTCAAAAGGACAGACTTGGAATTGCATAAAATATGAGGATATGATTAATCGTTGGATTTTTACCATGATGGCCAAGAGATTCCCATAGTTTCATATACTTAGGTTTTCAGAGGGCATGCTGTTGTTTCAGGTAAGAATTTAGTCAATGAGGTAATATACTCCAGAACAAATGTGTATCATAAAATTACTTTGTAACTATGTCAATAGACTAATGTGTAAACATAGAAAAACACTTTTTCTTTTTTTTACACATATTTTTAAGTTAGATGTGACAAATGAATAGTAATTTTCAATAATCATTTTTCATGAAAATATGCATCTTTAAGTGCATTAAGTGCCATATTAACATTGAGTCAGCAATCACAATGATTCAGGTTTCACGAACATTAAGAGCATGGAAATCACTGAAAGTAGTGAAACCTTCATCAGAATTCGATTCAGGGACCGCTTTAATCGATTCAGTGAGTTGATTCAGTGAAGGCTGGTTCAAACTGACAGGTAACGATTCATTCAAACAGTTGGCTCAGTCGAATCCCAATATTTGTGAAATGAACTAAGATATTTCTCGCAATTTGTCATATACTTTTTATATCTTATATCTTTATTACATATCTTATATTATCTTTTTTCATCGTCACCTTCAGCCCATACAAGCTCCGAACTCCGTTGTGTGCGCTGGTCCATCGACGCAGGATCACTGGGTGTGATGATAAATGTGTGAAAGCAGAAACTAGAAAAGAATCTCATTATGATATAGCCTTACTGTAATGATAACCAACCACGTATTGTTTTAAAGCCCATTTCCAACCTACAAAAAGCCATTTATTCTGACTCGTCTTGATTGCACAATAGCCTACAGATCTTGGCAGCATTTTATTTTCCCACTGTTACTAAATGTTTCCTCGATCTATTCTTTCCCATTTTCATATTGAACTTAGGCTGTGAATCACTACAGAAAACGGCTTCAGTGTGGTGTGACATAATCACTAATGTGTAGTGATGCAACATTTTTTCTTGGTTTGCTCTGTTTTAATTAAGTAATAGAAAAACGAATATAATTTGGTTGAAACGTGAAGAATTAATATTTCTACTTTGTAATGCAATGCCAGAATGATGTCAATATGTCTTTAGAAATGTAAAGACATATAAAGATATATTTTTGTTCCTGTATTCAAATAAAAATATATAGGGAAATTAATACAGTGGATTAGCATCATTTTATGCAACATACACGGTTAAATACACAAAAGTTTCAACCGCGATCAATTGAATGCTGGGAAAATAATTAGGCTATTTGAAAATTCTTAATGATTTTGTTGATGCTTTACTCGACTTTGTCTTTAAAGGCTAATACATGTCAATTATTTAATTAGCATACACGCGTTCAAATTAGTAGGCTAATTCACATTGAAAATTATTCTTTTTTTTGTGAGTTTTTTTATTTTATTTTTTAATGCGTCATATGTTAAAATACAGTTGTGAAGATAAATTGCGATCTAATATTAGGAATATTAGAATAATTTGTTGTTCATTTTATTTGGCAGCAAATATAATAATTAACTGCTAATTAACTTAAAATTGGGCTTTTTGAACGTAATTGGAATTGTTAAAGAGTGTTATTCGTCATAAATAAAATATTATGATATTCAAACTTTTATGTGTATGGTAATGCAAATGCAAGGCCAATAACTGGAATAACTTCATGGTGTTTGGAATAAAACTGAAGCTTAAAAATCACATGAAACAGGGGGATGCAAAAGTCTTGTTTCAGCAAATTATGAACCCCAGGAGAAATACCTTCGACTTCCGACCAAAGAATTTGTCAAGTCCTTTCTAGCTGTTGGTGGGAGCGCTGAAGTTGTTGATCAATATGCAAAACAGCGAGATGAATATGCATGAAGGGGGGGCCGGTAATTGCACGTCAGCGTGGCGGCACCGCTAATTTACGGCTCGGGATCCTGCAATCAGCGCGCTATTCATTAACACGGCAGCCGTTTCATCCGCGCGCACTCGAGTCTGCCAATCACCGCCGCAGACACAAAAGTGGAATAAAAAAAAGTTTCAATTACCAGCCAACAACACTAAACACTATATTTACGCCGCTTTATGCTCTGAATGGCTGTTAACGCATTGTGAAAGAGAAGGGAGACGAACTTAATGAAACAACATAATCTTATGCATTTATATCACCTTTTTCCCTCGGCGGGCGCGTGCTCGTTAGAAGCCGCTTGTCTCGCGCGGAGAACAACAATTACCTCCCCGTCATAAAGGGAATATGAAAAATGTGAGATGGAAAGCTATGGCACAGAATGCATTTGTTTAATTCCTGCAGTTTGTGAGAGGGGTGCATGGATTTATGTTTCATGCCCTTGGGAACCCCCTCATCATCTTACTACAATATCCTTTATATCTAGAATCCTATAGAAATACATTTAGGAAGAATGTTAACTTTTAATTGTACTGCATTGACTATTTTGCTAGCATACATTATCAACATAAAAATACAAGTATCATTTGTTAATGTATATAAGTTCAGGTCCATCACAGATACAGCTTTTGATTTTAATAATGTATTAGTAAATGTTCAAATTAACATTAAGTAAGATTAACGAAAGTTATTTTTCATTTGAAGTATGTGTTAGTTAATTAATTTAATCAGTGTTAACAAATGGGACTTAATTGTATGGTGTTTCCAACCTAAGTTTTAAATGCACCAGAATCAAAGGCAGAAATTACATCTCATACACTTTATTAACTCTTAATTGCACTGCTCTACAATTGCTAAAGTATTTGTCTCTCTTGAGTAGTGGCTCTAAAAAGTATTTGTACATTTAAATCACACTTTAAATATAGTACATTGACATAAAACATAAAAAACTGAGTGCCATCTACAAACAAATGAGGCTCGAGCTTCTTTGCTTGTACCCAACTGTGTGTAAGTAAACATGGCGAAGTATTAATATGAACTATTAATTTGTTCCACTAAGGTTTGACAACTAGAAATGGGCCACACCCGTTTTGTCTTCATTTTGAATAGCTGTTTAATCATTTATTGTTGAAATGTTTTATTTAAAAAGTGTATTTTGTCTATCCAAAAAAATTAAAATCAAAGCCAACTGGTTTGATATGTCATAATCTAATGCAGGGACGTTCCTACATTTCTGAGAGTGGCTTAAAGGGATGCTGGTAACCAAAAAATTAATGGTAACCATTGGCTTCCACAGTATTAACTTCCATACTATGGAAGTTAATGGCTACCGTCAACTCTTTGGTTACCAACGTTCTTCAAAATATCTTCTTTTGTCTTAAACATGATGAGGAAATTATGACAGCATTTCCATGTTTGGGTGAACTATCCCTTTAAGAGTGATATTAACTTTTGGGGACATTGGACTCTTTGTGTGTGCCAGTCAGTTCTGATATCTGACAGCAGGGGCACTCTTGAGCAGAATAAGACACATTGGCGTTTTGGAGAAGGGTGGTGCATCTCAATGTCAAGAAATGGGCTCTAGGCCAGTATAGACAGGATCTCCACTGTCTCCACGTGGGAGCTGCTTAACCCTCACATCAATGATGACCTACTGGCGTGTGCTGTTAGGTCTGCGGCAGACCCCCTGTAAGATGTGCTCTCTCGGATTGTGGAAGCTGGCTTTTCTAGTCGTTCTGCAGGAAGGGAGTTCCTGGCTAAGGGGAAAGAGTCCTGGTTAAAAGTAAGTGTCTGTCCTGGGGACACCACTGCTGTGTGAATCCCCTATTGTTCTCTTTGACACCCGTCTCTGTTTCCTCAGCAATAAATCTGCCCCTTCAGCCCTGGAACGTCCCTGTGCTGCCCCCCATTGTCTCTCAAAGGAAACCTGTGCAAAAGTGCGGCCTGACTACGTCTTCCCTCCATCCAGGGGCCACCGGGGCAGCAGAAGAAAGCAGGCAGGAGGGAAGATCTGCAAATGTTTGCAAGAGCAATAGCGATTCTTTACATTTGTGGACTATGATAACAAAAAGAGTAGCATTTAATCACCTTAATGTTATTCCAAACCAGTTTGACTTTCTAATTTTGTTCACACTTTTGTTTCCCATGTGATGAAGGAGAATGACCAGGCTCTGGCAAACTCCTAAAAGGACAAAACCCCATAAATACATCAAATGACTTGTTGCTCCAAGCCATATACATGATCATTCAAAATATCGATCAACGTATGCATAACAAACTATTTTTGAGGGGCAAATCAATACATTATAAATAACTCACTGTTTGAATAATATGTAATCTGGTAATCTATAAAAAAGTAACTGTAATCCGATTCTGAGCACTTTAAAATGTTATGTGATGTAAATGGAATCTGATTACGTAATCCAGATTACATGTAATCGGTTACTACCCAACACTGAGCATTCTTCAAGATATATTCTTTTGTGTCTAGTCATACAGGGTTGGAATGACATGAGGTTGAGTAAATGATGAGAGAGTCTTCACTCTTAGGTGAAATACTCTTTAAACACCTCACTAAATGCTTGATCCAGTCACAGCTCTGGAAACCATCAGCAGGGGCCGTCCATCATGCTATGTTCAGAGACATTCTGTTATATCAGGGTCACCATGAAGCATAAACAAACACACTGGATATCAACCATCAACCGGTAATGTCTGCAGTAGCTACACTGAAAATAATTAACTCCATTGTCCACTCATCTGTGACGTCTTCCAACTGTAGGTTTATATAATCTGCAACAGATGAAAGAAGAGAAGCTGGTCAATAGAAACATCATTACACTCACATTTCATTGATTAAAGCGCCAATATTTGTACACATGTTTATTTGAGTTCGGAAATCTGGTAAATGCGTGTAACGTTTGCAGCTTTGCACATGTGAAACAGACGTCATAACGTCTGCCATTACTTTACTTTTACATTACTTTGCCATCAAGCTGCTGGTTGTAATGATCTGACTTCAGTAATAGCGAAAAATAAATTATGTTTAAAGTTATGTTTAATTGCATCATTTACATTTTTAACATTTTTTTAAATGAATACATTTGTCCTCTCCCAGAGACGACTATAAGTAGTCCATTTGTAGGTTGATTCCCCTCATCTATATTACATAAAGCTGTTTGATATTATGTGCTCTTTGAATATAGTCAGAAATTTAGTATTTACAATATCCAAACACACAAAGCTGAAATAAATCATGTTTGGAAACTTGGAATTCTACAAAATAAATGAGTTAGCAAGTTGTAATGTTGGAGGTCGTGTGTTGATTTAAAACTATAATATATGATAGTGCATGATAAAATATGATATAATCTAGAGATCAGTGAACGGAAAGCAAGCCTGTTATTAATGATGTTATGATGAACGATGAAGTTAATTATACAACTTTCGTGGTTTGCTTTATGTAAAAATTATACTTAGTTGTGAGATTGTCATGATAGGTAAAAATTGATAGCCTGAATGCACTGTAAGTCACTTTGGATAAAAGCGTCTGCTAAATGCATAAATTAAATTAATTTTTTAATTTTAAATAAGTGATACAAAAGTTTACAGTAGATTCAGATATTTGGGCTTATAGTTTCCGATTGAATGTGTGATGTCGCAATAACAGAATTCATATTTCCAAGGTAGGCTACACATGAAGGCAGCAGTAGTAACTTATTACATTTGGTCACATTAAGGCCAAAGTAGCCTATACTTCAGTTTTATGTGTACACGAGGCTCAGGTTACAGTGCGCATGACACATTTCGTCACCAGAATAGTATGCGTGTACTGTATGTATAGTAAACCATCCAATTTTTATAACCACGCGTACTTTGTAAACGCAGGTTGCACATGCACAAATAATTTGGTTTTGCACTCATCAGTTGTTCCTCAAGGTGGCAACAGGCCACTGTTTCACAGCAGAACGCGAAACCAGGCGGCAAAGAAGTTGGCCGGGTGCCGCTATCTTGTAGCAGAACTTCACTTGCGTTAGCATCACATTGACCTCCCATTCATTTTGGTGTCACTTTTACAGCGAATAACTTTACATCTGAGGCATTTAAAGACTCCGTTTGTCCATTATTTATTTATAAAGATACACGACAATGTATAAAGGGCTCAATTACCTTCTATGTTACATTATGGCCCCGTATATAAACAGTTTTTGTAAAAATAGGCTAACAAATTACCGTACAGACAGGAGGAGAAACTCGCAGGCAATTAACTTAATATGGCGTACTGGCGTTACCTTTTAAAATACTATACAAAATAATTAATCAGAATTCTTAATCCTGCTCACTCACGCCAAAGAACTCCCCGCTCAAGCTCGCCGTCTCTGCAAGATTAACGATGGCAGTTTTCACGCACAGCTACTAGAAGATTCACATCTGTCAGACAGGTTACTGACGTCATCAAGCTTAGTTTGAGTCTGCGCGTCAGAAACGGAAGTGCTAAAAAACGCTAAAAATGGGCTTCACTTGTCTCAGTTGAGTTCCAATGGGGTCGCTGTGTCCATTTCTTTTACTGTCTATGCGCGAAACTTAAGAGACGGAGCAACAAAATAGCAAAGGCTACAACAACAACAAATGGCTGCATTGGCAAGTGGTTGTGTAAGATGGTTGAGATAGCAGCAACTTTAGTTTAAAACTAAAAACTATCCCAAAAACAAAGAGGTAGCTTTTTCTAGAGTGCATGTGTCGACTGCCTGCCCCTTACGAAAGGAAAATATATTTACCAATATATTTCTTAAAATATATTGTGATATATTGTAATATATTATTTTCCCTTTTTATTTTCTAATATTTTATATATTTGAATACATTTAATAATATATTGATGATACATATATTATATAATATATTGCAAAATATACAAATGATTGCCGCTTTCAATATATTGCAATATATTGGAAAAAATTAATATATATAAGAATATATGCCTAATATATTACATGATATTTTCCAATATACTGCAATATATTTTTGTTTCATAAGGGGCATTCAAGTACACCTCAAATTAACTATATTTCGAAATGCTATGCATATAAGCATATACTTTGGCCTTTAGTGGCGCAAAAATGTAAAATTTTAAATTAATGTTAATTCCTTGTTATTGAGTGCATGTCAAATACCTATGCACTATTCTGTGCTGTTTTTTAGTATAAATAGTGTGAGTAACATGTTCACACTAAAAATTCCAAACAGAAAAGGTGCATATCACAAAAATAGTGTATAGTCTTTGACACAGGATTTAAAGCTGTTGTAACCCAGTTGTTACTCTCAGTTTCTCCCTGTACAGGACAGGAAAGCAAAGTGTGTGTGCAGATATACAAGAAGTGAGGAAGAAAGCATAGAATTTATGGCATTCCTCACAGTGTCTAACAAACCACAGGAAGGTGTGAACAGCACGCCAGCTCCGATCTGCTAACTGGCAATGAATAGGACGCCGCCGTCCACGGTATAACTGCAGGAACCCTTGACGTGTCTTGACATTTGCCTGTCAATTCCAGTGGCTTAGTGGGTGGCGCTGGAGAAAGATTGTCCCATTTGACAGCAGCTATTTTGCTAATCCAAAACAACAGCTGTAAGGTAAAAATGAGCAAGATGGGGGCTCGGAAGGGTAGGGAAAATTATATCCTCATGTTGCCGAACAGAGATGGAAAATAGCACTCCAGATTAAAAAATGGATTTTGGTGGGATGGCAGCCAGAAGAAAAGGAAAGAATCAGATGTAGGCGCTTGGCAGGACCCAGCTCACGTTGGTGACAGACTTTTCTCAGTTTGTCTACGCAAGAGGAGTAGCTCTGGGCCAATGACCACAAGGAAATAAAGGCGAAGTCTGCAAGGTTCATGCGGTCTCTGAGGAGTAGAAGAGGGCCAGAGTGGGGCTGCACATATTAGCATCTACACGGGAGGCTGTCATAGGACAGGTGAAAATAATTACTACTACTAGTACAGCGAAGCTCATTACACATCTGGTTGAGTTTTGGGGGAAACTAGTGTAGGGGTGGTCCTCTCATAACAAGGAGAATGCCCTGCTAGCACAACACGCTGTTAAACATCCGCCCCCAGTACGCAAACCAAGTGTTAGCATTCTCCCGAATGTGGGTTCTCCTTCCAGAGATGAACC
Organism: Carassius auratus; assembly: GCF_003368295.1. Taxonomy (NCBI): domain Eukaryota; kingdom Metazoa; phylum Chordata; class Actinopteri; order Cypriniformes; family Cyprinidae; genus Carassius; species Carassius auratus. The sequence goes on from NC_039277.1 coordinate 4,522,128, forward strand.
CAGATCAGATTCTGTGGGTTGTTCCAAAAAATAGCTCTTTCCATTGAGCTATACTAATCAATGGAATGCCTGTAAAATTGATTCATTAGTTCATTAGCCTTTAGCAGGATACAGAAGGGACTGTGCCAGTAGGAAACCACAGATGTACATCCTTGAGACAGACCTAGCTGCCAAAACTGATAAATCGGTTTTCGAGATGTTCCCTTGGTGACAGCATTGGCAGAGTCCAGAAGGGTTTCCTGTGTGGAAGTGCGTACGTTTCAGCTCAAGAGTGGAAAGACGAAAGCACGGCTTGTGGATCCTGCCAAAAAGTAAATTAATAAGCTAACTGATGCATCAGATGAGTGAGCCAGTGTTGTCAAGCACAGATCTCGAATTCATTAGCTTGTCGATAGAGCCATTTGACAAAATGATCCTCTATAAAACAACTCTTTCTTTAAGAGGGGATCAGCCTGTGATGTTAAAATGGTTAACACAACCAGGAAATGTAAATACAAAAAGATTTTCAAGAAAGCAAGTAGTACTTTCCCATTCAAACTTGCCAACACTAAGCCATGCTAAGATGTCCTGGATGGTTTTCAGGGCGTTGCTACAGTACATGATTGCTTGCTGGCCAATATCAAATTATGTTATGGTTTCTAGAAATGACTAGGACTCCCTCCTTTAATTTAAGTGGAATATATTTGTGTATTATATGTTTGTGGGAATATAATAGGAATTTAGTATATGAAATGATGCTAACCTTATAATATCAAATGTAATTAAAAAAATGAATTTCTCAGAGATTTCTCACAAGAAAACGTGATGTTTTGAAGCACTTTGTTTTTAAATGTCTGTCTTTCTTCATCTTTGAATTCCTATTTAAAAATGTTATGTCATATTTTCTTTTACCGTTCATGTTGAGATGATAGCCATGTCAGTTGTTGTTTATGAGATCGGTGTGTGTTTAAAAAGACAGTTCACCCCAAAATGATAATTGCATTAATGTACCCATAGTACTGTGGTTTCATCAGAATCATCGGGCTTGACCGTCTCATGGGGTCTTTGAAGATGTGACCATTCAGTGGTGATTGCAGACTTGGTTTCCTTGGCAACCAACACAAAGCAACGCATGCATCTTGGACGTAAGTAGCAACAGATGCTGCGCTGACCTCAGCCACTTCCTGGAAACACAAATTTGTCAAAATACAAAAAATAAAGCAGTTAGATTAATGCAGAGGGTCCTTCACTCACTGCTGGAGAGGAGTCAAAATTGTGTTGTAGTACTCCTTGGTTTTACTAGATGTATACAAAACAGTCCATGAACAAATGAAGATGAACAAATGAAGATGGACGAAAAATCTGATTCAAATAGCTATTTGGACAGAGTACTGAGTGAATATAGATGGACTACATAATAGCCAAAAACTTGCCGGTTTGACCAAGGAAGTGATTCTTTTTGAAGCGAACCCTTTGAAGTCTTTATAGGTATTTATCAAATTATGATTTATTTGGCTTGGAAGTAAGTTTATTGTTGTATAAAGCAACACTGTGTTCATTTGAAAGAGCCAACACGTGCACAAGACCAACAGCTGGACGTCCCCTGCAAAACCTGGAACACCTAGTTAAAATTTCCCCATTGATTTTTGCTTTAAAAACATCTTGCAAGTCTTCATGCTTAATTGAAGTCAAATTTCCTTGCCACGTCATGTTGATGGCAGACGCTGCATACTTGCTGAGTCCATGTGGCCACAGTCCAGGGCAGTTTGCGATAGAGATAACGGCACACTTTGATGAGAGCACTCCAGTCCTGTGGTGTAATGCCTCCATCTCGCTGCCCTGGCCACGGCGTGGGGGAAGCAATCACAGTATCACAGGAAAACTCTGACCGCATGATATCACCTTAAAAATGGAGGAAACACGCACCACAACACTCACATGTGATCAATTATTTCGCAAAAACTTATGCAGGGAATTTCAGCCATTAGCTGCAAAGTGGGATCGTGGCCAGGGTAATGGCGGCTCCCAGAATAAACACATTTGGGTAATAGGTCACAAGGAACAGACTTGCCTAGAAGGTAGTTGTCGTTTTAAAACTGTTACATGTTTGAGCATGTGGCGGAGTTCGAATTTAAGCAGTCACAATTGCCGTAGGCCAGTGGGGCTTCCAATACACTGATTGCCATTGACCTTTATGGCTTGTATAATTGAGATCACCGCAAATGCAGTGCCATCTCCATCCACCAGTACTGTACGTAATTCCCTCAGTGGTGATGAATGATGGAACTTCTTAGCAGCTGTGTGACATGGTTACACTCTTGAAAGTACTGGGCCAGTTGTGATTTCATCCTGTTGTTGTGTTTATTCTTCAGGCCTTAGAGCCCAGAAGGTCTTGTTTCTCAGGCGCAAGTCAACTCTCCACAGAGCTGATATCAAAATAGTTTATAAAGAAATCGTCTGATAGCTCCCAGTGAGCAAACCCACCAAATGCTTCCAGATTCCTCGAACATTACATTGGGAAAGAGTTTGCACACTGGGAACTTGTTTTAGTCAGACTAGAAGTTAGCAGAACAAAGAGGGTGCAGATAAGGTGAATCCATTTTCCATTTTTCCAAACAAATGTTTGCCTGTTTTGAAGGAGAAACCAAGCTGATTTGATGATTTTCCAAAGGTATGTTGCATGGCGGGTGGCTTCACTCCAAAGGATACATTTCAAGGTTTTTTTGTGGGTGGCAACCCAAGAACTCAAAGAAAGCATGCAGTCCACTTTGTTATTATGCAAAAAAGCTAATTGCAAAAGAGCTCTATTTCAGAGCTTTGAAGTGCTTCCATAATGAGGTAATGGACCTCTGGTTATTGGCAGGGGTGACTCATTAAAATGGACATCACCATTTACGCTCACCCCTTGTTTCTTACTTGGTCTCAGTAGTAAGCATATGTTAACTTGGCAACTGTGTCTGCTTTTCTGTAGCTAATTCTGTGGTATAATTTCATATTACTGCTAAACTAGGCCTGACTTGCATCAGAGTGGCCCATTGTGGTTTGTCAGGTTTAAGCGGGAAGGCTGGGATGCCGGGGAAGGAAATCATCCCACATTTATTGCAACATGCAACACTTTATAGATTATCATTGTCTGGATTTAGAGTCAAAACAAACCTGTCTAAAAAATATATAGTTAGTGAGAATAAATATAAAATGTATTCAAGCACAGCGTTCTGGAAAAAGCACAATGACTAATGCCAAACGTTATGCATTTTTGTTGTGTTTAGAAAAATGGCTTAGTATAAAAAGACTGACATCGTTTATAACATTAATCCAAAAAATGGGTTAATTTTCCCCCAGTGGGGTAATTTTCACTTGAGTGACACTGGTATACCAAACAAACATGATATTGAAATGTTAGAGATGTCGTTATTACATTTAAATTAAACAACTTTTAAAATTGCAATATATTTACAAAGAAAATCCCCACAACTGCTTTACTAAAATGGATTGAAAAAATACATCCATTACATGTGCCATTCAAAGATGCATCAAAGTGTCATTGCAAAATAAATGTCTCCTTACACTTATCCAGGTCTTGTCTTTTCATCTACTACTTGTCTCAGGCCTAGATGGACAATGCAGAACAGAGGTCTCAGAGGTGAAGGCCAAGGAAAAGCTTTTTCTCTCCCCTTATTTATTTTTGTCTGTGTTGTTTTCTCAGTATTGCAATGCATCAATTGACATTACCCAAGCAAGTTTGAGCTGCAGAGTATCAGCTGAAAGCAATTTTGTACCGAGCGCAGCTGCCAGGCGGATAAGACTCTCCCTCTTTCGTTTACTTTGAAATGCTGCTTTTTTTTAACATCCAAAATACACAAGGCAGCCAAATTGCTGACATGTGTGTGAGGAGCAGTGAAATCCTGCATTCTTTCATGCCCCTCTATGCAAAACTCCCCATTGTTTATTTAAAGAACACAGAACACTTTAGCACTATTAAGAAACATGTCATATAGTAAACTAAAGGTTTCCTCCCAGGAAAAATCCCCCGTCGTTTATTTTTCTTTGCAAAAAGTTATTTTACTTTTATTTTGCAAACTCACCGCATACACAATTAAAGCCATGGTGGTTGTAATTGAGTTGTGTACAGCTGGACACTAACAGGCAAGGCAAACGTGGAAGTGAAGTGCTTATTTGTGTTCAGGAAGTTGGACGGGTGGACTGGACTCCATCTCTCACTCACATCACATCAATGTTCACACATAACACCCGAACCATGCCTGCAGTTGCCTGGCATGAGCTGGGGACTGGCTTTCATGATGTGGTTCAGCTTCAAACCTCAGCTACTGTCTTTGCCGCTCACGTCCACAAATTGGATAACCAATCTCCCCTTGGAAGTGTTCGACTGTACTTGCTAATCACAAGAAGTCACACGGATAACCCTAATTAGTGAATGCACCAAAATTAAAATGCTTAAAGGGGGGGGGTGAAATGCTATTTCATGCATACTGAGTTTTTTACACTGTTAAAGAGTTGGATTCCCATGCTAAACATGGACAAAGTTTCAAAAATTAAGTTGTACGTTTGAAGGAGTATTTCTGTTCCAAAAATACTCCTTCCGGTTTGTCACAAGTTTCGGAAAGTTTTTTTCGAGTATGGCTCTGTGTGACGTTAGATGGAGCGGAATTTCCTTATATGGGTCCTAAGGGCACTTCTGCCGGAAGAGCGCGCGCTCCAGTATAGCAGAGCACTGAGAGCACAACAGACATTCACTGATCAGAGCGAGAGCGTCGCGAAAAGTCACAAAAGAAGTGTGTTTTTGGTTGCCAGGGCAAGACAACCCTGCACAGATTACCAAAAGAGAAACAGCATTAAGGGACCAGTGGATGGAGTTTATTTTTACAGAGCACCAATGGAGTTGTGCAAGTGTTTGTGTTTGTTCCCCTGCATTTCGAAGATGCTTGTTTTACAAACAAGGCCCAGTTTGACGCCGGATTTGCACATCGTTTATTTCTTAAGGATAATGCAATCCCAACGAAAAAGGGTCACGATCGTGTGTTGGAACCGCAGGCGGTGACTAAAACTGCTTAAAATATCTCTGTGTTGTTAACTTAACTATCGGAGCGTAAGCACATCAAGTAAACAACATGCGATGTTGCCATCAAACTGCACTTTCCACATGTACAGCTTAAAAAAAAAAAAAAAAAAAAGACGACAAAGTGGAACTTAGACATTTTCCAAAACCGCTAAGCAAATATATACAGTTTAAGTACATACCACATAGAGACGTCGTTGCTGAGACTGCTCTTGTTAAATTTCAGCCTCTGGATCTGATTCTGGATCATAAATATACGCTGAATCTGACTGTCAGCCATGGTTTGTTTTGGTTGGTTTTTTTCCTCAGCTTCCAAACGCTCTCAACGCAAAAGCCTACTGGCGCTCGTGATTCTTTAGCTCCGCCCACACGTCACGCCTCCAGCCGGTTGTGTTTTTCCGGGAAAAATCGGTACAGACTATCTTTCTCTTATGAATATAATAAAACCAAAGACTTTTTAGAGTTATGAAGGATGCAGTAGTACTCTATAGGTACTCAAGGTTAACAGGATATTGAATGAAAACGAGCATTTCACCCCCCCTTTAACCAAGCCCATAGACTGAGCCCAAAACAAAAATGCTCATTTTAAATTATCTTTTGATTGGGATATAATTAAACATTAAAAATTACACATTTTAATATTTTAATAATCACTCTTTCTTTCCTTCAATTGGCTTTACTACAATAAAGACGACTCTCCAATGGCCTGTAATGACTCCAATGACTTGTAAAATTAGTGTAAATTCAGGGCTGCCAATTTAACATTAATCAACTTAAACAATATATCACATTTAATCATGCCCCTGAACCATAAACCTGCACTTAACAGGATTGTACACTATTCAGAATTGAATTGAAGCAGAATTGCAATCAGAATTTGAATGCAAGGAATCATGACTGGACTTAGTGAATGAATAACCGAGTGTTGGGGGGAAGGGAGGGGCGCATTCGGCCCCAAGAAGTTATCCCACCATTCATTCAAAGACAATCCTGTAAGAAAGTAGAATTTAAATTACCTCAGTATTGAACTAGAAAAGCAATGTTTGTCAAGAGAAATTAAAAGATTCTCTTTCTGTCAAATTCCTGTCACACTGTGGCCAAAATCATTAAAAGGGTTAGATTAAATTCTTAATTTCTGAATTTTTGTACCCCTAACGGTTGCTGGTTTTACTATCTGATAGTACAGAAGTTTGGCAATATAGAAGTCTTCCAAATTTCCCTCCTATATTCTTGAAAGAATTTGTCAAATGAAAGTTTCAGCAGTTATGTCTATGAAAACCCTGTATGTTTCGACTACCAAATGCAAGTCAAGCTCTGTAACAGCAAAAATGCAATAAGATCTGTTGTCATTCGGCGTTAATCTAAATAGCTGGTGGAAGTGGAAAGGTCACGGTAAACAAGAATGATGTCATGAGACCCAATGAATATGGTTTTAATCATGTCAAAAGCACTGACCTTTATATTGAGTGACAAACCTGAATTGGATTCAGGATCCTTCTACCAGCTAAACACTTCCAGCCTTCCTGTCACTGAAAGAGGTCTGCAGCGTAAATATAATCTGAACCTTTAACACACCGACACACAGCATGAGCACAAACTGATCCTCACATCCTTCTTTTGATTTCCAGGGTGGCTGCGTGAATCCATCATAAACAGAGGAATTCTGACTTCATTACAGTGTGCAGAGGTCTCTCCAGACAATGCGCTGGAGAATCCAGATCCTTTCACATTCTTATGTCAAACGCCAAGACTATTGTGTCGTCCAACCAGTGACTAAGCTCTTGACTTCCCTGGATTTGCTGCTTGTTCCCAGTGAGCAGCTGCAGTGCGGCTTTCAGCAGTAAACAGGATTCTTCTTACCCACACTATCCTGTGGTTACCTGGAACAAACACACCTCCTTTTATAAGTGCTTTGACTCGTTGCTTTACTTGGACGACCAGGCGGCACGTGGAAACATTCTGTTGAATGAAACAACCACTAAATAATCACGCAGAGCCAATACAGCTGGAAAACTCCACAGAAGCCCTGAATGACGTGGCGGTCAAGACCGTATGATTCAATAGAACCTGGAGGTTAAGGGAGGATGTAAAAAAGAGGAAAGAATCTTTATGGAACTTAAGTTCACGAAATAATTTAAAAGAGCTGCAGCAGAGGAGAAGGTTTTCAATGAAGAACTTAAATTACAGTCTGGTTCAGTGCTGGTCTAGATGGTTGACCAACATGGTCTATACTTTACTGGTGATACTGGTTAACCAAATAACTTTGGATGGGTCGGCTAAGAGCATCATCCAGCACTACATAAGCTGCTTGTTTCTTTCAGCATGCAGATGTGGTTTATGTTTAATTATTTTGAAGAAATTTTATAAGCAAGTGTCCATATATTTTATATTGTTCACTTTAAAACAAGCATACTTAGGTGGAGAGATGGATTGGATCCATAGTCAACTATTGGAACATTAAAGATAAAGAAAGTGAAAATGGACATAAGGTGAAAGGTTTGGGACTTCCAGAGCTCAGAAGCGTGTGGATCACATCCAGGACTGGAGTGGGAGGTGGTCTGCAGTGACTGATGGCCCACCACGGCCCAAGAAACTCGAGTTGCAGGGAAAGCTTAACACACCTTGACATCCATAGGAAACTCAAGCCCAGCTCCGAGCAGAGTCAGATACGTACCACCAAAGCAGCTCGGCCGCACCGCTCCGCTCAGCACAGCTTTTAACTCAATCTGTTTAGATGAGTGCACAGAAAAAGAATGTCTCCATCCTGCACCTCCTCCCCTTCACCGCTCTCTCCAAAAGCCCTGAAACCACATATACAAATGCATTAAAATGACATGTAGGCAGATACGTATGGGAAATGAGCAACTGCCTTCAAGGAGCATTCAGCACTGTGCCAACCAGTGAGCTGACATGAGACCTCGCTGTATATGTTTGCTAGGGAGCAACAAATATAGGCTGCTGCCTACAGTACAGTGCCAAGATGTTTGGAGAAATCAAGGAAATAGCCCTACAGGAACATGTCAGTATGGAAAGACAGCAAATAGTTTGAATTAAAAAAAAATGTAGGGGTTTGATGATTGCATGCATTGGCTGGAGAGCCTATGATGTAACTCTATCTCAGAAAGAAAATGAAAAATGGATGGAAAGATAAAAAAAAATTCAGGACTAAAATGAGTTTAATTGCAATGCACCTAAAAAAATAAAAATAAAAATAAAATAAAAAAAAATCTGTCTTTATTTACTTGCACTTGTGTTGTTCCAAACATGTATGCTTTCATTATTTGCATGGAGAACTTGGCTCTTGGCTTTTTTTTTTTTGACATGTTCACTATGATAATAGTGGGGTAATGTCAAAAAATCTCATTTTATGTGTTTCTCAGAGAAAATAACAGCAATGACATGAGGGTGAATAAATAATGACAAGAAGTTTCATTTTTGGCTGAACTATCCCCTGTACATCTCAGTTCATCTTCGGCCAAATCTTGCCTAAGGATATTATGATTATAATCCCTTCATTGAGTGAAACCAATGAATCGAGGTTGAAGTTTCAACAAACAATGCCATATATAACACTGCCCCTCTGACAAGAAATGAGGGTAAGGAGTGAGAGAGAGAAAAAAAGAGAGAAAAGGATTTGGAGCTTGCACGAACACTGTGGCCAGGGCTGTAAATAGTCCTGAAAGCTGTATCTCAGAAGGAGAAATGGGAGGCTGGTCACGAGCCAACACAAACACAGGGCTGGCCCAAGAGGATCTGCACCGCTGGGCCCGTTTTCCTCCTTTTCATATCCAGAGCCCCATGCCCTCATCAGCTGCCCTCCTCCACATCCCCTTGCAGCTGTCAACAGCTGGGTCTGTCATTCACTGGAACCTCTTTTAATGAGCAATCAATCATTTTGCTATTTGTTTATCTATCTATATACAATACGAAGTCAAGTATGGAGCCTCCAGCCAGGCTTGTTGCATTCAAATCATGCATATACTCCAGAGGACTCAGTGAAATAGCCGTGTAAAAACGGTTATGTTGCCACATGTATGCGATGGATGGAGCTCTGCAATTAATCTTTGGAAAAAGCGTGGTGACACCTGTATGAATGCCGTGATGCGTTTAGACGGCGCGTGTCATCACATATTTCAGTAACGGTTTGCAAAAGATTTGTGACGCACTGACACTTTTCAAAAACTTTAATTTCTGCCGAGCGCAATATCGCATTATGCGGCCAATTCAGAAAATAAACAAGCGTTCAAACGCCAAGCCTTTCAATTTCTACACGCGCGCCTTCGCGCCAAAATAACGGTTAATGCGAGAGAGAGAGAGAGAGAGAGAGAGAGAGAGAGAGCACTTGATAAACAAGCAAAAGTACGACCGTTTTCTGCCGTTGCTCAGGTGTGTGGTCAGGACGGTACACACGTGTGCTGTCTTGTCCCGGTTGTAGCACCTCGTTTTGGCTTGTGAAAGGAGTCGATAAATGGACAGCTCTGGTACAGCTGTCATAAGCCCTTTCAAAAAACAGAAAAGCCACTTCACACGCCGTTTGGATTGCAAAGAGCGAATTGGCCATTAGTTATCAGAGGTCTAAAATTGTCTTTTTTGAAAGGATATACTGGAAATTCATGCAAATTCACCGCGGGAGGTCCAAGTTGCCGTGTCAAGCGGAGGTAAAACCTGAGTGAAATTTAGGGTAGACTGGGAGTACAGTAGAGACACAAGCTTTTTTTTATCACTACACGAGAACTAGATGCTAAAATGAAGTGATTTTTCACATGATATTTCTTTATTGATAATTGATAAATTGATAATAGCCATAAGTATTTTATATTTTCCACAATTAGCTCATAAACATAAGGTGTATTTTTGTCTCAATTGTACCAATAATAAAGAGACACCTAATGCTCTAAAGCTGGCTAACCATTAAATGCAAATGTAATAAATTACATTTGTGCATTATTTAAAAAAAATCTGATTTATTCATTCGCTTTAATTCATATTCAATTGAAAAAAATAGCAACAAAAAATTTAACACTAGAAAATATATGGTAAACAGTAATATAAACAATACACTCAAAAAAGTAAAAAGACAAAGTCCACTAACAATGCCTAACACATATGTATGCTGAAAAAAATGCTATGTTATCCTTTTAACATTAATTTTAGAAAATTAGTCCATTGATAATAGACAGTTAAAACATCACAAATATCATTTTAAACATAATATGCATAGCATGTGTGTAAATGTGACTTTTAACCTATTATCATAACACTGTACAATGAAAAAACATGTGATACAATGGGACACCAATCCAGGTACAGATGATACACTGCGTCTCAACCGTACCTCACTGACCATTTCTCCAGATTATGCAAAGACCTTGCATGGCATAATGTCATAAAATATGTCTTTTATTTTGTTATAGAGTAATGTTTGCAATGATATATGTAAAGTTTAACAATCATAAAAGGATAATAAGCTATTCATTGTGGAAGGGACATGGTAAAATGAAAATCTTACATTGGAAAAAAACTTTTGCTGATATCTTTGGAGTGGAAAGTCGCACACCTTTCAAATTTCCCACGACCAAAGAGAATGCTAATATGCATGTGTGAAGCAAAAATCACTGGGGTTCCTGTGCATGTAAATTATTTAAATTATTGTTTCAACTGTAAACATGTCCCAAATGATCTTATCATTCTAACCAAAGTGGTATGATCTCCGATGTAAAATCCATACTCTGAAGATAAACTATATTATGCTATATCACATGCTATATTAATTTGATAATCAGATTGTACCTTTATATGACCATCTTAGAGTTGTTCCACAATTGTACCTTATTACAGTCACAGTACTTTTTTTGGTGGACACTGTCAAGGTGTTCAGTGTGTTTCTTGTATTCTGCCAACCGTTTGAGCTTGCATGTGGAAATAAGTCAAATCAGTCTGTCCTGTCAAACACATGACATTAATCCCATTAAATTGCAGGGCCCATTATACTTACGTTATGGATCAAGTGGTGCGTTATCCTGCAATATGCATGTATTGTTACACACAGTGACATCTGGAGCACTTGTCTAAAGACTTTGGCAGCCTGTGTATTTTACTTAGACCTGCATGTGAGTTCAAAGCCACTTGAGTGAGAGGCCATTTTAAGTGGAAACATGAAAGCGCCTCTCAACACGCCAGATCAGAGACGAGGAGAAAGCCTCAAGTAAACATATAACATGCAGTCCTGTCGTAAACAGATGCAACAAGGGGTTAAAACTACAGCAAGCCACGTACACCAAGACAAAACCACAATCGATAGGTTGTTTCAACATATCACACGGGCAGCAGGTCCAGGTTCTGGGGGGCCTCTGAGCAGGTCATAGCGCACACTTCATAACATTGTGTCCCCTGGCTTCGTGCACATGCGGCCCGATGACTGAACGATAAGGTAACTCCAGGCAACAAGCCGTTTGGGCACATCGCTACCTCAAATATTTATTTGATCCTGTCAAAGTCAGCAGCGAACAATAGGAATATTGACAGTATGGGAATGAGAATGAGCTCGTTTGTTTGAGTGTTTTAGCACCATGGTCTCCCGAGCGGGTTGTTGCTTTGTGAAAGTCCAGTATTGTATTTCTTTCCACTGCCAAAGCGTGCTTCCTGCGCCGGGGTAGAGTCGACCAACACTGACCTCCATTTCCTTTGTTGAGGTCTGAACTAGCGCTGCCACGAGCCCCCGGGCCCTGCCTCCAGACTTCGGCCTCCCTGCATGGACATGTGAAGCGGCCCAGGTCACCCCCACTGCTGTCGACGTTTCCTGCGGGAGCCGGTGGATCGGACCGCACCTTTGGCTATCTAGGGGGAATTTTGCAGTTAAGACACTTCTGGCTCAATGACAACAATGGTGCTCGACTTGCTAGACCTTAAAGAGATAGTTCACCCAAAAATGGTTCCAAAATCCAGTGACTTTCTTTTGTCTGTGGAACACAAAAGACGATTTGGGAAAATGTCTTACATTGAAAGTCAGTGGGGTCGAGGTATTTTTTGGAACCCAGTCTTCTTCAAATATCTTCTTTTGTGTCCTACAGATGCAAGTCATACAAGAATGTTCATTTTTGGGAGAACTGTTCCTTTAATTGAACCGCATTACAAATAGATGTTCAAAGGAAAATAGCCACTTGTGGGTTAAGACAAAATATCAGGCCAAAAAGCATCCAAGACTGGCCATGCTGGTCTGATTTCATGGTTTTATAGTGGTTTTGGGACACATTTTAGCTGGTCTGTTTCTAGATGTACTGTAGACTGAGTGTATCCAGTTAAAGCCTATGGTATATTAGTATGTTTTATTGTCCACTAAAATTTTAAATTTCATGATTGAATTATTGAGTATGATTTGAGGTGATCAAATCACTAACCCTTAGTATGAGCAACAGTTTAGTGATGCTTGCATTAGCGAAGACCAGCAAAGTTTGACATGAAATTGACCTATTGCGAGGCCAAGAAGAAAACATTTGCCTTCACTGGTTAAGCATAAAAATTATGACTGGCAGGATGCCTTTTTGCTCTTAAGCTCTGGACATAAGGGTGGAGTTTTAAATAAATTTATGAAGAGTTCTAACATCTATCACTGTGACAAACACATTTTATATTGTTCCATGCTTACAGGATGGAAACAAGGCCATCTCTGTGGACCATAGCAGTCCTGTTAAAAGTCAAATCAATGCCACATATAAAAAAAAGTATCTACTCTTCCATCTATATTTACCAAAGAGAAGATTTATCAGTCTAGACTAATTAGTGATGGTTCCAAGTCAACTCTCTATTCTGACTGGATTAGCTGCAGGGTTGTCAAAGTTAACTTTTTATCATATTTCTGCCATCACGTCACTCACATCATGCACGTGCAGTAAAGTTTCTCATAACTTATGGCTTTGTCTCAAAGGTAAGTGTCATTTCCAATGAGTTTCAACCAGGGAGACTCCATAAAAATTTGTCCCAGGAGCTGGCAATTTTAGCAATGACCCTGTTATAAAACATTAATGTGAATTTGTTTTATAATATTGTTATTATAAGTTTACAGTTATTGTTTTGCCCCAGTGTTAACTGGTACTCTTTATATGTGTCATACTTTCCTTTGATCTGATATCCGCTGGGCTTGTATCCCACAATCCCTCTGTTACTGGCACAAAGCTGGCCCTGCTCTTTTATGTTTCTCTAGCCAAGAAAATGTCAAAGCAAATTCAGCAGTGCCTCTCAGGCTGCAGTCTGACATCAGCTTACTTTTGTTCTTTTAAGAGTATGAATTTCATTCAGAATGACGTTTGACTTGTATGGGGCAAGAACGACTCTTGAGCTAAATTTGCACATATGAGGGAAAAAAAAGAACAAATTTAGTTCCAGTTTGATTAAATTTCATAAAGTGGGACCTCCCAGAAAAAGCTCCGTATTGAGAGAATGATACAGCTCCACTTTACTTGGACAATGAGCGTCTTTTACCTGTGTGTCATAAAGGTTAACATTTGAAAACCTGTTATGAAAATACGCTGCAAAATGGAGCTTTGCACACAGGTTTATTTTCTTAAGACAGCAGTGCTGTTGCCTGTAGGGCCAATTGACCTGTGCTGCTCTGGCGGTGCACTACTGACTCTTTGAACTTGTAGTGTTGTTCAGACAGTCCTGCTCCAGGGGCTGGTAAGGAAGTCAGGAGGGAGCTCTGGGGGAAATTGGCCTTCACCCGAGGGGACCGAGTCTCCAGCCCCTGAGGCCCATGACACTTCACAGCCACAATCTGGTTTTGAAACACACACACCATACCTCTGGATTAAGACAGGAGGTGATGTCTGGCCAGAACAGCACACCCGGTGAATGAATGAATGAATGAATGAATGAATGCACCTATATAACGAGCTTTAGGGGTGAATATGTGATCGTATGAACACTTCTCACAGTCACAACAGTTACAGAAAACAGAGACCCAAAAACCTACAATTTGTAGAAGGTCGAGTACCTGGACTATGTGCACGATCTCAAAATTCAGCATTGTATTTAATCTCCATGATATTTGTTGCATGCTATCAGTTCGAACAGACTCTTTAGTCTATAGGTAAAGGCATCACACTAGAACAGAATAACATACAGTTTTGTCATTTTAATGTCTTTTGTATATTCAGATTGCATTTAACAGTGCTATTACGTTACATAGCAGCAAAGGAAATATAAATGTGAAATATGGGCAATGAGCATGCACAATTAAAAATCCAATATTTGACAATGTAGATCCAATTTATAAAAATAAAAATCTCTAATATTAGCTGAAACAGTAATAACTATTATCATAGTTAATTAAATACACTAATTAAATATTAAATATATACATTAATTAAACACAATTAACCTAGAAGTTATCTAATATATGTATATTCCAAAATAATATTTAAAAAAAAAACATTTTCAGTGTACATCATTATTTAAATCTTATTTTTACCATTTGAATTACAATTAGAAATAGATTACTTAATTATCTTAAAAATTTTTGATTAATTTGAATACTTTTAAATCATCCTGCAGCTGAGAAAAACTGGACTTTAACACTAGGACAACAAACATCTCAAATTATTATCTGTGGAGTTGTACTGAACCTGGAATATTTTTTAAATCAAAATCATATGAAGTACACAAAAAGCAAACTGAAGCCAGGTTTAAATTAAATCTTTTTAATTCGATAACATGCTTTGAGTGAACAAAATTTATTAACATTTCTACACAATTTGTTAGGATTACAGCACATCCACTGACACCACTGTCTCTCATCTGCTCAGAAGCACGGAGATGGTGAACATGATATTAATAGGACGGCCATTGGTCCTTTTTCACCAGTTCCAGAAGAACATACGGCTGCCGTGCTTGGATGGCTGTAGCTCAGCCTTGATTGGAGGATTGGGCTCAGGTCTTGCTCTTGAAAGGTAGGGGTTTTCAGGCAGAGGGCGAGAGGTTTCCACCTTGGTCACCTGTGGGAGAGGTCAAATGTTTAAAGTACAGGATATGGACCAGGAGACCAAAAAAGACATCAAAGCAATGGATATATTGACCCACTTTGGACAGGTCTCCCAGCTCTGGCCTCTCCCAGCCCAGCTTCTCCAGCACACAGTCATCAAACCCCTTCTGCTGTTTACGGCAGTGGCGCAGCTCAGCCAGGTTAGAGTAATCCAGACAGGTCCAGTACTCTGTGAAGGACTCGGCACAGTTCCCCTTAATCTGCCTGAGAGTCAAGCAATATGTGATTTAAAAAAAAAATGTAATTACATGCTAACAGTGGGGTTAACACTGTGTCCTAACCAGTCACAGCAAACTGACAGCAAAAAAAACAAAAAAACAAAGACAGCCATTCAGATATTCTTGTTGTTCTTGTTGAATTTGTTGTAAAATATCCTGAATAATGATTCCCGAATAAAGTGTAAGTGAATGTTGATAACCAAACAGGACTGCAGATGGAAATTAGCATTTGCTAACTCTGGTACAAAACATCTCTTCGTAAGATTAATGTATTTTGTACATTGTCCCCGACAAATAAACTGATTAAAGACGAAACAGTTGCAGTTGCTTCCATAGTATTTTCCCCCATACAGTATTCAAAATATTTTGGGTGAACAATCCCTTTTAATGTTAGCTTATTGGTCTAAAACTTACTGACTCTATTCAACTCCCTAAAGGTTTTTAATCATTTTTAGTATTTTTGAAACTCCCCCCACCTTTGTTACTTCCTCCAGTGTTCATGTTCAAAAATAACCAGCATACAATTACAGCTTATACATTTCTAATTATGCTATTTTATTACCAAATATTGGATTACACTTTTTCTTTCTTTCAAATCCAGGTTTTGCATTTTATTTTTAGAACTGACTGATCATAGGCTTTATTGATCTGAGTTCATGCACCTTAGTTTTTCAGTGAACATTGCCAAAATTATACACAAACAATGCTTTCTTTCTTTTTTTTTACTCAAAAACTATGGGGCATAAGCACAGATCAACAAGGCCTTTGATCACTTTCAAAAAAGAAATATTGTTAACGTGAAACTGAAAGAAGATTTGGTGATGATAACGCAAAAACTAAGAGACTTATAGCAGAAAGGTTAATATAAATGAAGAGCAGGACTTTGGTTTAGTGACTTTTAAGGAAATGGATGGTGCTATTCGGCTCAACACCGCAGAACATTTACTGGCAAAATGCAGCAATGCTCGTCACTTCTTGTGTCGCCCGTTTACTTCGATTCTATTACATGGAAAATGTTGATGTTGTTGGTAAAACATCTCAACGACATGATCAGATTTTGGTATTTTTAGAAGCGTATCTTTCTGTACACTTGCCCATTCATGACACACAACAACACACTGGAGATGCATGAAACTATGAAAATACACTACAGTAATTCACCTGTTTGCTTAGCTAGTGATGAGCAAAACATCTAAAAAAACAGCTAAGTGATCAAAACATGTAATAGTGACTCATCTGCAATGATCAGCAATGATCTTTTTTTTTATAACGCCTTATTTTCTTTATGCAAATAATTAATTTCAAGTCACATCATGACATTGTTATACGTGACCCTTGACCAATTTTGTTATTAAATTTCCATTTCCATTGATGTATGGTTTGTTAGGATCTGACAATATTTGGCCAAGATACAACTATTTTAAAATCTGGAATCGTAGGGTGAAAAAAAATATAAATACTGAGAAAATCCACTTTAAAGTTGTCCAAATTAAGTTCTTAACAAAGCAAACTACTAATCAAAAATTAAGTTTTAGTATATTTATGGTAGGAAATTTATAAAATATCTTCATGAAACATGATCTTTACTTAATATCCTAATGATTTTTGGCATAAAAGAAAAATGTATAATTTTGACCCATACAATGTTTTTTGGCTATTGCTACAAATATACCCCAGAGACTTAAGACACAAATGTTATTATATTCACAAGTTTACTTCATTCCGATATACTGCAATAAATCTCTGCATTACTGTGTTTTATTTAGCATCTTGAAAAGAATCAATGAGGATATCAGAATGCTAAATACTGAAAATTAAAATAGGAAAAAAAGGAATTTCTAATTTGCTTATAAAAAAATAGGTGTGTAATGTGCTCATAATAAAAGAGAGCACACATCTGAAAGATTCTGAAGCGAAGTCAGGATGAACAGGTAAGAGAGTGGAGTACCTGAAGAAGTTGAGTGCACACTCATTGACTTTCCTCCCTTCTTTCAGACACTTTCTGGGGTCTTTCTCCTCCCAGCGGCACAGCATGAACTCTTTGTTGGCCTTGTCACATTGAGAGCCGTAGTGATGAGCAGCCGCCTTCAGTACGGCTGATGACACATTAACCTGCACACCAAACAGTCCTGAGAACACGTATAGTGCAGCACAAAATGATCCACCTTTCAGAGAAAGCATTATTTTCTCCAGCAAGAAATACATGCATTTCTTTAAAGAAATCTTGACTATTAAAGCACAATGTCTGATATTAAAACCTTGCTATTGCATTAGATAGTAACTGCCAAAATAATATGGACTGCATGGCATGCCGTTTGAACCAATGAACTATTGTGTCTATACTAAGCCTGCTACAGTAAGACAAAAGCTGTCAATATTAGTTTTATTTGAGACACACACACACACACACAGAGTCTGGTTAACTATCCTTGTAGGGACTCCCCATAGATGTAAGTTAATGGTTTTTATACTGTACAAACTGTATTTTCTATTGCACTACACCTAACTCATTCTGTATGCTTTATAAGCTTTGGTACCCATGGAGACCTCAATTTAGGTCCCCAAGGTGACACGAGTCCCAATGAGTTGGTGTGTATTTAGGTTTAAGTCCCCAGCGGTGCAGGAAAACCTACACGCGCACGCGCAGAGATATTAACACAAAATATTAAAGCAACCATTGACACTTAGCAAGCTGCTAAAAACAACACCAATGTAATTTAGTCAACAAATACATTTTCCAGAGCGTTCAAATCCCATGTTTTCTTTCTGATCTTCACTAACAAGCAAACCCTGCAACACTAGCTGAACACATTGAATGAACTTTACAGGGTAACATTAGCAGTGCTACTCCTGCAGCTTCAGGCTAACACCTGGCTGTTTCCATTCTTTCAGACGCACCTCTTCGACGTTCAGTTCCTGTAACGTCGGAACCTCAACCACACCGGGCATGGTGCGACTTTTAATCCACCAGAACTAACCAAAATGAGTTTGACAGTTTGACACGCAGAATCACAACTTCCAGGACCTCGTCTGGAGCAGGACGAGGCCGCGCGGAGAAGGTCAGTTCACTGCGCATGCGCGCATAATTACGGGCGCCTTTCGATGACGTCATGCATGTGGAAACTGAGACGCTGTTGCGCCATCTTGGCTCCAAACGCAACGCAAAGTTATGGCACTACCTTTCTGCTGATACCCTTCAAAACATTTACCTAGTTCAAGCATTATTAAATATTACTTATTCTATTACTTTATTCATGGATGAAAGTGGCATCTGTCCCAGAGGAGTGTTAATTTTAATAAATGTTACTCCCTTTTAAGGAAATCACTTATGATGGAGATTACAACAATGGCAGGTAAATCAACTTAATTTGATTACATTTATATGCCCTATCAATTGAATCTAGTTTTATGTGAGTATTATGCAATGTTTTACACAATGTTTCTAGTTTTTAATTATGTCTCCATGAACGAAGCAAGAGAGAGAGAGAGAGAGAGAGGTCATCACAAATACATTAATTTATTACATATATACATACATGAACTACATTCATGAAGTGATTCATAAATACATAACTTTAAATGTAATAAGTGTTAGACCAATTTAAGGGCACAATGGTTCTTTCAAACTTTTCAGACTTTTTATTCAGGGATTTCTGAATATTGTTTATCTTTCTCATGACTGAGAAGTTAAGAGACTTGTCATATTTTAAATATTACTCATTCATTTTCAAGTAAAAAAAAAACTATGTATATATGTATAATGTAATAATAATTTATTTTTTGCAATATGTTCAAATCAGCTATCAGGACTCTTGGTATATAAAAAATTCAGTAATTTTAAAATTAAGGAAGAAGTGCATCAAACCATCTAATTTCCTCTCATCACATGTTGTTTTTTAAAGGATAGAGGGGATGGGTGAATACACACCTCTCACTCACACCAGATATGTCGGAGAGATGAAGGATGGCATGGATTTCCCAATGGAAGCAAATGTGAAGGAACTTGGGAGAAAGGAATATGCAAAGAGGTATAATGTTAATGTAAATAACGTATAGCTGTTGACAACAACATTTAATATTTGACATAGTATCAAAAAATTATTCTAACATATTTACAATAATAAAATAATACAAACCCGATTCCAAAAAAGTTGGGACAATGTACAAATTGTGAGTAAAAAAGGAATGGAATAATTTACAAGTCTCATAAACTTATATTTTATTCACAATAGAATATAGATAATATATTAAATGTTGAAAGTGAGACATTTTGAAACGTTATGCCAAATATTGGCTGATTTTGGATTTCATGAGAGATACACATTCCAAAAAAGTTGGGACAGGTAGAAATAAGAGGCTGGAAAAGTTAAATGTACATATAGGGTACAGCTGGAGGACCAATTGGCAACTTATTAGGTCAATTGGCAACATGATTGGGTATAAAAAGAGCCTCTCAGAGTGGCAGTGTCTCTCAGAAGTCAAGATGGGCAGAGGATCACCAATTCCCCCAATGCTGCAGCGAAAACTAGTGGAGCAATATCAAGAATGAGTTTCTCAGAGAAAAATTGCAAAGAGTTTGAAGTTATTAGGGATGCACCGATCATGATTTTTCATGGCTGATACCGATTTTTTACAAACAAACTGGCCAATTCCGATACCGATTTCCGATTTTTATTTTTTTTATTTTTTATCTTTAAGCAACAAACAAGAAGTTTATTTGGTATTTAATAGGCCAAACTGGCTGCAACCATCTGAAATTAACAGCTACATTACAGACATCAGCATTTAGCTTTTGTTTTTGAATTGGGTTGAAACTACAGAGAACTGGCCTTAAATTTAAAGATTAACTGTAACCATGTGAAATTAAAGGCAATAACTGCATAGTTCTACAGTCCAAACACCACAATCAACACACATTCAATAAGATGTTTCTTGATCAGCATTCAGTATTTTAGTTTTTAAATTTGGTTTTAAATAAAAAAGGTCTTTACCAGTGTCTATATTTACAGACTAAATAAAAGTATGCTATATAAATAGATTATTCCAAAATGTTAAAATCAAATAATGTTGGTGTGAATAAAACAAAGATGCAAAGTGTTTTCATTCATCCGATAAAAAAAAAAAAATTAGGGTAATGATTCACATCTATATTTTTTTCATTTGAGCCAATGAAAAATAAATAACTATTCTCTCAAGTAAAAAAATATAGATGTGAATCATTACCCTAATTTTTTTTTATTGGATAAATGAAACACTTTTTCTCAGTGTGCAACAGTAGGTGATTTTTAAATCAAATTAAGTCGATGTAATTTTAAGGTAAAATAAAAATAATCAACTGTCGTTTACTTCTGGCTTTTCAAACGTGTATGCAAGTTCCACTTTAAAAAAAAAAAAAGTTTCGTCACAGTTTAGTCCGTTTCGTTTCTCATCCAACACGTGAGAAGTTGATCTGAACATCTCTTCAGGGTCTACTCGTGTTCAGGGCTTGGACCGGTACAGTGTATGCTCTCGCAGCTTTAGTGCGCGCAGAAAAGGGACTCTTATTTGTGCGCCAGTACACCAACGGCTGATCGCCTCCTGCTGCAATCTGTGCCTCAGACATGTAGCTCTGCATTTCCAGTGCTGAACGGCTGCCCGTTTCTTGCGCACCGATTTCAAAATACTTCCACACAAATGACATAGCGAACGATTACAATGTAGTCTGTGCACGCGGCCGCACTTCCGGAAAAATCGGCCTAAAGAAGACCAAAAACCGGTAGGGTGGGGACAGTCCCGAAATTTGAAGCTTTGTCCCGCGTCCCGCAAGTCATAAGCAGTGTCCCACATTTTAATTTTGTCTTCGTCATTTTATTTTATCGTCCTTTAAATTACAATTTTACAAAAAAAAAATGTTAATAAGAAAACACCGAACATGCGCGGCAGCGCAGCCATTATCATTGGTTCAAGTGGCTAGCCAGAGAAGGAAAATAAACACTGAGAAAAAATAACCCACAAAAAAACCCTGGTGAAAGAGAACTACAGCTACACCTGCCAGGAGTTCTACAGACACATAATGAATGAGAAGGCCCTACTCGAAGCTGCCAGTTCAGACGAAAAAATATAAATTCAAGATGCACTGAATCCGGTAAGAACGCATTTAATCATTCTAGTCTTTGGAAATGTGCTTTGTAGCGATTGTCAGCGCCGTCATTTACATTTTTATAAACCCTTTTAGCAATTTAAGACATGTTAACATCACTGCAAAAATATATCTAATAAAAAAATCTATATTTATTCACCTAGTATAATAATAGTAATTTCTCTCCCTCGTGTCCCGCATTGTCCCGCAAAATCAGGTCTGCTGACCTGCAACAGAGCAATAGCCAGGTGGTCACCCTAAAAACCGGCCGATTGCCGATCGCGTATTTTAAGCAAAAACCGGCCGGTTCCGATTTATGGCCGGTCAACCGGTGCATCCCTAGAAGTTATCATCATCTACAGTGTATATTATCATCCAAAGATTCAGAGAATCTGGAACAATCTCTGTGTGTAAGGGTCAAGGCCAGAAAACCATACTGGATGCCCGTGATCTTCAGGGTCCTTAGACGGCACTGCATAACATACAGGAATGCTACTGTAATGGAAATCACAACATGGGCTCAGGAATACTTCCAGAAAACATTGTTGGTGAACACAATCCACCGTGCCATTTGCCGTTGCCAGGTTAAACTCTATAGGTCAAAAAGAAGCCATATCTAAACATGATCCAGAAGCACAGGCGTTTTCTCTGGGCCAAGGCTCATTTAAAATGGACTGTGGCAAAGTGGAAAACTGTTTTGTGGTCAGACGAATCAAAATTTGAAGTTCTTTTGGAAAACTGAGATGCCATGTCATCCGGACTAAAGAGGACAAGGACAACCCAAGTTGTTATCAGCGCTCAGTTCAGAAGCCTGCATCTCTGATGGTTTGGGGTTGCATGAATGCATCTGGCATGGGCAGCTTACACATCTGGAAAGGCAACATCAATGCTGAAAGGTATATTCAAGTTCTAGAACAACATATGCTCCCATCCAGACGTCGTCTCTTTCAGGGAAGACCTTGCACTTTCCAACATGACAATGCCAGACCACATACTGCATCAATTACAACATCATGGCTGCGTAGAAGAAGGATCCAGGTACTGAAATGGCCAGCCTGCAGTCCAGATCTTTCACCAATAGATAACATTTTGCGCATCATAAAGAGGAAGATGCGACAAAGAAGACCTAAGACAGTTGAGCAACTAGAAGCCTGTATTAGACAAGAATGGGAAAACATTCCTAATACTAAACTTGAGCAACTTGTCTTCAGTCCCCATACGTTTGTAGACTGTTATAAAAAGAAGAGGGGATGACACACAGTGGTAAACATGGACTTGTCCCAACTTTTTTGAGATGTGTTGATGCCATGAAATTTAAAGTCAACTTATTTTCCCCTTAAAATGATACATTTTCTCAGTTTAAATATTTGATATGTCATCTATGTTGTATTTTGAATAAAATATTGAAATTTGAAACTTCCACATCATTGCATTATGTTTTAATTCACAATTTGTACAGTGTCACAACTTTTTTGGAATTGGGTTTGAAGATATACTGATTAAATGGAAGACAAAAAGTACAAAATTCTAGTTGTAAATGTTTAATGGGTCGTGTTGGTAGTTGATGTTTTGAACTACATCTGTGGTTTGTCCGCTATTGAGTGAATTTGAATCAATGACACGTGATTTGACATTTTGTATTTAATGCAATTACATTTTTTAGTGTGTGTTAAGTGTCCAAATGCTAGGACTAAATATATTTGTACACATAGGGAAAGTACACATACTGAGATGGCAAAGACAGGCGTTTCTACTCTGAGAGGTGTAATGGCCTCAAACCAGCAGGTAAGGTTGAAATTATTGGAATTATTGTGTGTAATCATTTATAGCTTAGCAGCATGATTCTCTTAAAATATAAGAAAGAAGTCTCATCATGTCTTTGAATAGGAGAATCCCAGTTAACTGATGGGGACCCCCCGCGGGCCGTCCCTGATGGTTGCTATGACAGCGGCGATGGCTTTTATGATCCCAGCACTAGAGTCGTCAAAGACTTTGATTGCAATTTTCTCAGGAATGCAGGTAAGAGAATGCGTCATGCAGTGCCAGAGCAAATTGTAGTCTGTGAGTGTGTGTGTTACCAAGTCATTCACAATTTCCTACACAATGTTCCATGAAATCTACAAAATCTCAATATATTACTTAGTTCCTTCATTTTCTGATCTGAAGAACCTTTTAGCAAACATTTGCCTTTGGTCCTTCCACCTGGAACACATAAGACCGCAAGCATTATAGTGGCATAAATGGATTAGCTAAATGCATGTAGATAGTGTAGAGCTAAAGAGTGAGCTGTGAGATTGTAAGATAACTCATCTGTAGGTCTTTTCTCTCGGGCAGACATGCCTCTGTGCTGTAGTCATTTGAATAGTTTTCAAGGAAAATGTAAAACACATTTCCCAGTGCCCGACGTGGGATCACTGATTTGAGGTGAATTCATTATGTCAGCCTTATAGATAGGAGGCCAGAACCCCTATCAGCACAAGACCAAGACATGTTATCGATTAGAAGAGGTTGTGGAATTAATAATGAATTAATTTATTGAATGTATCTATGTTTGTATATGTTTTGAGAAAGCTACAAGCTATATATATATACTGGTTTCTGTGCAAATAACACATAACCAGTCAAATGTGCTAATGTGCACAAACCCAGAAAGATTAGCATGTCATGTTGATCTGTGAAGCAACTGCAATGCATTTGTAATTACTGGCCTATGTATACATGTGTCAGACTCCTATCTTTAGCTGCTGCACTATTTTTTCCTGCACTCATATCCAGGTATCTGTATTTGGAAGGTTGCTTGGGAATAATTTGGCAGTTTGCTGTATTTTCCAGTATTGTGAGATGCATAATTTGGTAAACACTGTCTAAAGCAACTACTTGCAAAACGGTCTGCAGCTCCAGCTTTCGTCACAGTCTGATTGTGAGCTTGCATGACTATTTCATACATCTACAGTTACTATAACGTAGGAAGACAGACACATCCTGAACAGATGTCAGAATTGTTATGTATCAAAATGCAAACAGATTTTCTTCTGCGAAGCAGAGCTCATAACAGAGTAAATTGGAAGCTGTTTATTGATATTGTTAAGAAACAGGATCCGTGGGTGGTTAAGGAATTATTCAATAGTAGCAGCATGGTGACGTTAATAAAATTTGTCTTTCTTTATTCCTCATGTGTCACGTTTTTTTTTTTTTTTGCCTATAGAACTCTACAGTAGAAGGCACTGTAGATTTCTGTAGAATTAGAACACCCAACACTTACAAAGTGTTACAATCTCCAACCATTTAGTGTTTGTGGATAGTCTGTATCTATTAGCTTTGAGACCAACTATTAATAAGAATATAAATATTACTTCGGAGCTTAGCTAGGGTGCTTTTTTTCTTGGACACGTCCTGGCCAGGATTTCTATATTACCTGAAATATCCAGGTGTTGGCTTGGTTTTCCTGATTTCATACTTCCTGAAGTTAATTATTTAGAAAAGTAGTTTGACAATTGCGCATACATGGTTTGTTCGACTTGTACGCAAGAGTGATTTGAAAGCATAAGGAGCCGTCTACTCTGTAAAGCTTTCACAGTGCTTTGATTTCAAACACAGATCCATCTGTGCAGCGCAAACAAAACCAAAACCTGGATATTGTAGGCAATATAGAAATCTTGGCCAGGACATGTCTAGGGTAAAATGGAACATATAGTCACCCTATCTTAGCACAGTCTCAGTGTTTTGAACTTTAACTTCCAAGTTTCATTGATATGTGTCTTTATAATGGACAGTTATTTGTGTTCCTGGTATATTCGTACACATTTCCACGTGTCAGTCACTCCATGCCTCTATTCAGGTTTAGCAAACAGACTGTCACTTCTGCGTCAGTGTGGTACTTGTTCAGTCTTCAGATCAGATAATTTCCAGGCCCCTGGGATTACATCCTTACCACATGCGGCTGGAAAGTGAGAGCAAACATCAGAGACAGAGACTTACACAAGAGTGCAGACCTGTCACATTAAACCACATCCTGGTTATGACTACCAGAGCCAAAGCCCACCCGCTTCCACAAGTGTCCACATCACAGACTTCATCTGCATTTACATTCATGTTGTAAGTAGAAGCTTTCAAAACGAAGCCACTTACAATAAAGTGGACATATCACATAAGCCGTAGTTACCAGTTATGACTTCTCAACATAAAAATATTGGCTCAACCTTAAAGAGATATATACATTTTCTATTAGTTGATGTCATTCCAAACCTACATGAGTTTCTTTGTTCTGTGGAACACCAAAAAATGTGAAAATCTTAAAAATTCATACTGGTTTGGGACGACATGTGGCTGATTTTATTTCATTTTTGGGTGAACTATCCCTTTAAATCCCTGATCTTGCTTTGAATTTTTGCTGGCTATCTGTTTGTCTGACCATTGGCAATCAAACGTGATGTCTTGACTAAGTCCCATGGAGCAGGAACTGAGAGATTTTTCATATAGACTTCATAGCGGAATTCCTATTCAAACATAAATCAATGGCAATTCTTATGCTGGAACGTATTACAATATGGATTATTGTGCATCCTATTCATTTATTTTTATCGCCTTAAGGTGCATTTGTCAAAATGGGTGTGAAGACAGAATTTATTGCAGAAGCTTCCCTTCAGGATGAAGGATCACAGAGGGTGCAGACGCTGAAGAGGCAAACGAAGAGGAACCACGTTCCCTGTGGGAGGATGTTTTTGGGAGGAGAGGAAAGAGGGACAAATTCAACTACAGCTGTGGGGCAGAGAAACAGTAGGATCCAGGAGGCAGGCATGATGGGGGTGGCAATCCTAGGCAGCGAAGGCCTAAGCTGGACAGGAAGGTCTGCGGAAATGCCCAGGCTGTAGGCCAACTCTGAAGCTGGTTGGAGAGCACGAGAAAAGCAGATGGGAGGAAGCCCTGAAGAATCTCAACACACTGGTTATTTGAAGTCAGGGAAGGGTGGGTTATTACAAGCAGCGGTTGCTGATGGTTGTTGATCTTGAAGGACTGCCCCTTGAGATGAGTACAAGGCAGACTGAGTCTCCTCAATATGTCCTGTTCTGCCCCAGTCAACCTGAATCCTCTGTCTTCAATCCAAGCACACCAAAGCACAGTAACTGTATACCCATATGGCTTGTCTTTTCAAAAAAGGGACAATTATATGGCCAAAAAAAAAAAAAAAAAAAAAAAAAAAATAAATAAATATATATATATATATATATATATATATATATATATATATATATATATATAATAAAAAGGGATAGTTCACCCAGAAAAATGAAAATTACCCTAAGATTTACTTCCTAGATGTATATGACGTATATGACAAATACAATCAGAGATATATTAAATAATGTCCAGGCTAATCCATGCTTTAAAATGGGAGTGGAGGGTAGCCCAAAATTTGAAGTCCAAAAAATTGCACCCATCCATTATAAAAGAAGTCCACACGGCTCCTAGGAGTTAATATAGGCCTAAAAATGTGCATATTTACAACTTTATAAATCCGAATCTCTATCTGACCCTCAAAGTCGTATGTGCGTTCATGTGAGAGTGGCGTCCAGCGAAAGACATAGGACGTAGGCAAGCGCGGTGATGAACGCGGAAGTGATGAACTTGGAATCGCAAAGGAGAGAGCAAAAAAAAAAAGTACCTATGAATTTATTGCAAAACGTGGATTTTTAAAGAAAAATTTAGGAGGATTTCAACATAAGCCAAGAGTTTTCCGTTGCTGTAAATTTTGGGCTACCCTCCACTCTCATTATAAAACATGGATTAACATGGTCATTTAATATAACTGATCGTATATATCTGAAAGAAGAATGTCATACACACCTAGGATGGCTTGAGGGTGAGTAAATCATGGGGTTTTATTCATTATTGGGTGAACTATCCTTTTAAATGACCAAAATAACAGTAGATACATAGTGGTATTTTTTCTTTCACTGTTGTCTGTTCTAAACCTCCAACCCAAGTATTCAACATTGGCGTGCAACCGTTTGTGTTGCGGAGATGAACGATACCTCAAATCTTGCAGCTTGTTGAGGAGAGGCGAGCTGGAATACACCAAAATTACTTTTGCCCAGATTTTGCCCCAGTTTAAAGTCTGGATGGGTCACTACTTGCAGCCAAATGTCAAATGAGCCAGTATGATGATTTTAGGCAGCTGGAGTTGACCTAGCATAAAAAATCTTGTAGTGCATGATAGACACACGCTCTGAATTTTTTAGCTTCAGATTATGATTCCATCTAGTCGTAGCATGTAAAACGTATTTGATATTTTGAGTTTCTTTCAGAACACACAGTTTAGTTGTTTGTGTTTGGAATGATTTGAAAGTGAGGTAGTGTGTGATCTTCAGTTGTTTAATGTATGATGCTACAAAAATTTGTCTAAAATCATCTAGTGTACTCCAGTCTAAAGTTAACTGATCTGCAGTTTTTACTTGGTGACTTGCATTAAAGAAAGGAAGCAAGCCATATCTAGGGATCAGAACAACATAGAGACTTGGGAGGAGGGCTCTTTTGACTTTCACTAGTAAGTAACCAACTCACAATCACCTTGCATTACAGTGTCATCTTTGGCACAGGAACTTTTATTTTCTGAGAAAAAAATTTTTTAATTACATTACCCAAATAATTTCCTCTAATAGTTTCCTCTATAGGATTCCTGGAGAGGAAGGTTTGCCTGGAAGACTGCTGTAAGAACATGATATGATACCTCTAGTTCCTTCCTGACTAGAAAGGCTTTGAAACATAAATGGGGGCATCACTAAAGCCCGTCATTACACAGAACGTTTGTAATGAGCCTTGCCCAGCAGAGGTAGCAGGATTATAGACTTTAGGGAGTACATAGGGTGCCTCAGTTGTAGCAAACTACCTGGAGCCAAGCCGACAGTAGGAGGCAGGTGTTTAGTTTATGATACTACTGGAAATCCTGTTTACAACAAGTTTTAATAACACTGTGTGTAAATGAGCAAAGGGGTTGATACACTCTATTACAGTAATTAAATTTTTGATTGACCTGCCAAGACATACTAATGTATGGACCATATCTAGTCCTATCCTCAGTGTATTTTCATACTGAAAGTGACTTTTATAGTTTTTTTGAGTGCTGATTGCACATGCATAACTCTGTGGATGTTGTGTGTGGTTGCCAGGGGGTTGCTTTTAGGTTTCTAAAGTGTTTGGGTGGTTTTTAGTGCATTGGTATGTCGTTGCTAGGTGGATACTTACTGGACCAAGTAAAAAGAGTCCAACCCAAATTTCTGTAATATTCTGGTCTCTATAGATATGATTCAGAAAGTTTTGGGCTGTTGTATTGTGTGTGTGTGTGTGTTATGTGTTATATTGCTCTATCCTGTTAAATATTTGGAGATTAAGCTTTTTAAAATACACTATTTGTCTTGTTTTAATGCATGTTCTTTGGTAACACATAACTTCAATCAAGCCAGAAGCTGTATGGGCATATGGTTTGGAGTGGTTTTCTGCTTCTATGATAATTGCTTAAGATTCATGGTCTTAAATCCCACTGCAAATGAAAACAGCCCAGGCCTGAGCCACAGGTCAATGCTTTAAGGTAACATCAAGCCTTGTCAGGAGATGATCCTAAAGCTGGTGAGGATACACACATTCAGCTCTTCGAGTCTTTGAATAATTTGAGATGATCAGAGATCCTAAAGCCATTATTAAAAAAAGTACAGCTCTGGAAGGAAACACTTTTCTTTTTGACTGTATTTTATGGATTAAGATAAACACCTTCTAACAAGGTACAATTTCTGCTTCCTTTCTGATTCCTGGGCTTTAATCGTGGAAGACTGTGCATTAAATTTGTTTGGCCACCTAAGTGAGGGCTAAACATGAGCAGGAGGAAACGAGGCTCAATGAACTGATTGTTACTAGAAACAAAGAAATAATTTGTTTTGTACAAAATACAGGCCCATAACTGCAATACATTTTGAGGGGGGGGAATCAAATATTGGGAAAGTTTATAAAAAATAAAATAAAAAAAATGATAAAAAAAAGTCCCCAAAAAAAGGGATTGTACAGAGTGTTTCTTATGTATAAAAATACTTCCACATAAACAAGAAAAATGTAGAGAAGACATGAAAAAAGCAAAAAAATTGATAAGGGGAAAATCAGGATTTAAAAAAAAAGCTGCAAGAAGGAACTTAACATCAGTAAGGAAAACAAATAGTTGGTATATGGGTTACGGAAATTCAAGGAGATGAATTTCAGCAAAGTTTGAGGAAGTATGAGGGCTACGACAGTTCTTTAAACAGCATTCCCACAATGAATGTGCAATTGTGAATTTCCATGAGTGACTATTCCAGTCATTTGTGGTTACTGGACAAGGATTAAAAAAAAAAATCATTTAATAGAAATTTCACTCAAAATATTGTATAGAGCAGAAAATTATTTTACTGAAAAACACAATTTGAACATTCATTTTTCCATGTCCATGGGATTCCTGTAAGGGACCATTAGGACTTGTACTCTTTATGAAATTGTGAATTGGCCCAAAGATGTCAAGAAGACAGAACTTTGCATTGAAATAAAATGATGATGGCCTGTTATCAAATAACAAATTTTCCAGGCAGCAGCTATTCACATTGCTGTGAATGTATGATTTATTATAAGCATTTTGCTTTTGTATGCCTTTTTTTTTATTTTATTTTAATTTTATTTTTTTGGTCGTCTAAAGTAGACATACAGACTTAGCCTATACCTGTAACGCAATTCAATCTGACACACTACTGTCATGTAAATCGCATGTCAGAAGTATAATTTACAGAGACCCTTTCAGCCTTCGAAAACTGACGCGGAGGTTGGTTTATTTCTAGTAAATTTGATGTGAGTGACACGTGTACTCTGAAATAGGATTGTATTCGCCTATGAATTTAGCAAGGGCATTAATGCCAGGCTAACAATAAGGACTGAGGTGCTAATTTCGTGCAAATATAACCATGAGAACTCGGTCCATTATCAAACCCCGTTTACCAAGACGTAATTGTAGACCGACCTTGTCCATCAGCCATTGGTTAAAGCGTCCACGGAGGTATTAACTGGTTTAAAATAGTGATGAAATGTTCCTCTCGAGTGTGACCTCCATGTGGAGAGCGTGAGGTGGCTGGGAGTGACTGAATGAAGTGAGAGACGTTAGCATGCAGCTGTCGCAGAATGGACCGGTCGCGTGCTGGAAAAGTCTGAATTGCCGCGCGCGGGAGCCAGGTAGAAGTGGCGGGAGGCGCGTGGAGAGGCCGTTTAGGGCCATCGCGTGCAATTACCGACAATCAGAGGAGAGCTTAAGACCTGTTCTCAACAATGGGCCCAGTTCGCCATGTTCATGGGGGTGAGCGCTCAAGTGCGTGCAGCTGCGCGCTCACATTCAGCACCAGCAGCAGAACTACCTCGCGCTCCGCAATTAGCAACTCCTTTCAGTTTTAACCATTTAAAAAAGCTGTATATTATCCACTGTTTTTGGTTGCGGAATCATCTCTGGGAAGGCGAAGGAAAAAAAAGGGAGTGATTGATTGTCGCGTGAAGTAGGCTGCTGAGAGCGAATTTTCATAATTGTTGTCTTAATCCCGCACGTAAAAAATGTAAATTGCCTTTAACCGCATATGAATGAGCTTGACACATGCCTTCTGGAGCTCGATTTTTGACCAAACAATCCAAAGGAAAAAATAGCACGTAGGCCTATCTCATTTACAAGTGTGCTATAGCCTACGCGTGCACACTTCTTGCTTTCTTATGAATTTAGAAAGCGCTTTTCTTTATCAAAATGAGATAAATATGTATTATCTGGATCAAAACGACCAAAAAGTGGATTGTGTGGACCTGCAGGAAGAGCTGGGATGAGTTCACTGGCCACTGTCCAAGAGGCAACACACACACACACACACACAGGCAGGCCATGGTTTATAATGACATATTAATGCAGCTTTGTAAGTAAAAAAAAAAAAAAAATGTATATAGCACTTTTCAAGCGTGCACAAAAGTGCTTTACACAATATGAAACACAATCACAAAAAGAAAACATTAATAAAAAGCAGTACTCAATAAAAAATAAAAACAAAACATAATTGACAAAATATTATAGGCACATCTGAATGAATATGTTTTCAAACGACCTTAAAAAACAGACAGGGACTCAGAAGATCTGATGTCCGCTGGCAAACTATTCCATAGACGTTTTGTCAGTGTTTTCTTTCCCAAAACTGAACTAAGAGTTAAAACTAAAATATTAGCACATTAAAAATATATATATAAAAAATGAGTGATTTTCACCAAACTGACATCTGTAAAACTGCAACAAACAGAAATCATGTAGGCCTAATATAAATGCTTGCTTAATTGAAAAATAGAAATTAAACAGTTTGCATTAAGTTGTATAAGTATGTATGCACATTTATTATTATAAGTGAAAAATATCTCAACTGAACAGCTACATAACAAACCACGAAATAATAAAATATCGTTCAATGAGTTTAGGTTTGAAAAGTCATTACATACTGTACAGTTTATTTTAAAGACAAAAGTATGTTTGAATAGATACAGTAATAGTGGGCTTGGGTACAAACTCAAGTAAGACATGTTACATCATTGCTGTATTCTGTCCAAGCAAATGACCAGTACTGCAAAAACATTCAACAGCTGAATACAGCTCAGTGTTCTAATGACGTGAACGAGTCAGATTCCTGCTTTTAAAAACAAAAAGTGTGTGCATGAGAAGAGAGGATAGTTTAGTAGAAGATTATGTCTCCGTGGGTCTTTTGAAACAGAACACGGGATGCGAGATCATTCCTGTGATGTGGACGGACAGGGGATTCCTGTATGTGATGGTGATGGAGTCATTACTGCACACACTGACCCGTGAAGGGTCTGCCAGCTCCTCCATCAGCCTCTGATTGCTTCCTGCTTCACTCGTGCACACAGACCCAACACTGGCCCACGCACTTATACCACAGACAGAAATTAACCAGGTCTCAGGAATTATCTGTTATCTGTAATATCTGGTATATGTCACAATAGCCTATCATAACAGTCAGATATACAATCTGCATTTAATGGCATTAAACAGTGTTCCCTTCCAAAAAAACACTGTGCTTGGGAATACCATGGCATATTTATATGTATACTTAAAGAAACAAGTATGTAAAAAAAATAACAATAATGATAATAAAATGAAAAATAAACCTTTTTTTAGAGAAAAAGTTTTTTATATACTACAGATATTCTGATTCATCGTCAACTTTTTGTCAATTTCTATTTTAATTATTCATGAAGTATTTAACAATTGGTGCCTTAGTAATTTTGAAATAATAATTCATATATATATATATATATATATATATATGTATATGTATATATATATATATATATATATATATACATATATACATATATATATATATATATATATATATATATATATACATATATATATATATACATATATATATATATATATACATATATATATATATATATACATATATATATATATATATATATATATATATACATACATATATATATATATATATACATACATATATACATATATATATATATACATATATATATATATATATACATACATACATATATATATATATATATATATATATACATACATATATATATATATATATATATATACATACATATATATATATATATATATACATACATATATATATATATATATACATACATATATATATATATATACATATACATATATATATATATATACATATACATATATATATATATATACATATACATATATATATATATATACATATACATATATATATATATATACATATACATATATATATATATACACATACATATATATATATATATACACATACATATATATATATATATACATATATATATATATATATATACATATATATATATATATATATATATATATATATATTTTTTTTAAATATAATTATTATTATGTCAAAATTATATATATTTTGAATTTAATAGATTTATATGTTCAGGCTCTGTTTTAAGCTCTAGAAGAAATCCAGTAATCTGATTTGATCATTTAAGTATTTTTAACTAATAATAATAATATAAAAAAAAATGATGCACAGCCAAAGAAAGTTAATTATTTTTATTTTTACAAAACAGACATGTGGAAGTGGGGAAAAGTGCTTACAGGCTACCTGTCATAATAAATACAAGAAGTTAGAGGCTTTGTCCCCCATTCAGAACACAAGTTACAATTTGAGACTTTCCCCCGGTTTCAGACCTGTACACAGCTCCTATCTGTTCGAATACAACACCGCCGCTCCCTCGTCACAGCTGAGGCATATACGGCACACGTGGATGAAGAAAACAATGAAACACAGACACTTTTATCTCCCACATAAAGTCAGGACACTGCTTAAATAAAAATACATCACATGTACATTTTCTTTACATGTAGCCATCTTTACAATTTACTCAAGTGCTCGTTTTAGTCTTCCTCTTATGCACAAAATACTGTTGTTTGTCATTGATAATCCCTTCTTGATACTCAAGTTAAATATTTTCTTTACATCTTCTTGTAGAAAATGTTCAGAGCACTGTTTTTGATGTGAAAAACCTCACACTAAGATCAGTGTCATTTGTGGTCTATGACTGCAGGTAAAAGCAATGACAAGAGTAAAAGAATAAATATTAGGAAAGAAATAAAAGCATCTTTTCAAACTTTAGAGATTATTTTTTTAACATTTAACCTGGATCTAAAGGGAAACAATTTCACTTTTCTAAAACTATCTGCTTTCAGAACAAGATGTCATCAAATAATTGCATTAAATGCAAAATGCAGTTATGTTTACAATTAAGTGATGGGCTTAAACTTTTTAAGGAATTGAAGTACAATTATTTTTCAATTGAAATATGTGGACAAATAAAGACTGTGGCTTTTTAGGCCCCAGAAATCGCACATGCTTTGCATACGGGTGTAACAAGAAAGAAAGCAAGAAAAAGTGATCTGAACTGTAGCATAAATTAATTTCACTGGCTTAGTACAGATGTTTTTCGGCAAGGAAAATAAGATCAAATTTGTCTTACCACCTGGTCCAATGCCATTTATTTCCCCATCCACATTTCTTGTGCTTTTCCCTTTTTCAATCTAAACGTTTAACACTGATGCTGGTAACTTTACATTCCTTTTGAGTCTCCAAACGCTGAACACGAGTCAGACGAGACTGTCAGAAGAGAGGACGAACCAAGAGCGCTTGTCTTTTACAGTGTGTGCTCGAGTCTTTTTTTTTTTTTGTCCAAAAGTCCAGATCCCGGGCTTGGTGACAAAGTCCTAAATTCACAGGTCACGTCGGCAGTTTTCCTTAACCCAGAGCGACTAGATGCAGGCGAGTTAAATCCTGTCCAGTGAAACCAGAGAAAGGAAACAGTCTCTCTCTCTTTGCGAGTTCAGAGGTCAAGAGCAAAAGGGACCGTGACCCTCTCCTTCAGCCTGATCTGACCTCTGGGTCGGCACTGTGGGATGCAGGTCTGGAGCAGGAGGTCAGAGGTCAGAGGTCAGGGGTCAGTGCGAGGCGGGGGTGTTAGCGGCTGAGAGGGAGCTGCGGTAACGTCATGGCCTGATGAGGGAGGCTCTGTGTAGTGAGCACTGAAAATGGATGGCCTGTGAAACCAAAACAAAATAAAAACACCTCAATATTCATCTTTATCTGTAATAAATGTCACTTGATCACTTGATCCTTGCTGTATTAAAGTATTTTTTTTTCTCTTACCCTAAAGTTTTGAAAGGTAGTTTATCACAGTTTTCACTAAAATATTAAGCAATTCGACTGTTTTTAACATTGATTATAATCAGAAATGCTTCTTGATTATCAAAGCAGCGTATTAGACTTGATTTCTGAAGGATCGTGTGACACTGAAGACTGCTTTGATCTCTTTTTAATCATTTTAAATTGTAATATTTCACAGAATTGCTGTGAAATGCAGCCTTGGTGAGAATAACAGACTTCTTTCAAAAACTTTAAAAATGTAATAATTCCAAACTTTTGACCAGAAGTGTACTTTAGAATAAGGTTACACTTTATTTTAAGGTGTTCCTGTTACAGTGTAATTATGCATTTAAGTACTGAGTAATATTAATTAAATACATGTAATAACTATAAGGTTAGGATTTGGTTTGGCTTAGGGTTACTTGCATGTAATTATGCATAATTAATTGTTATAATAGTACATGTAAAGTGTAACAAGGACACCTTACAATAAAGTGTTCCCTAAAATAAATAGATTTTATATATTCATATTTATTATTATTAACATTTAAATGAAAAGTGGCATTGAATTGCAGTTTTCTTTCTCTTTGGCTGTAATGAGAGCAGCTCTGAGGAAACACTCACTTTCGATGTACCCGTGCAGGGCCACCATGCGTGCTCTCTCAGGACTGCCGAAAGGGGAGTAATGCAGCTCGTCAGGCAGCGAGGGGGGCATGCGGGCCTGCGGGTGAGCTTGAGGTGGGCCGCCGTGCTGTGGAGTGTGCTTTTTATGTCTCGCTCTGCAGTTTTGAAACCAAACCTATGAAAATACAACCTAGTGTCAAGATAAGCCATCTCTTTTTATTGCATTTGAATGGGAGCATGAAGAGAGTTTCGTCACCTGTATGACTCGTCTACTCAGTCCTGTCATGTCTGCCAACTTCTGCAGGGTCTGAGCGTCAGGGTTGTTGTCCTGTGCAAACTGTGCCTGCATTACCTGTGCATGCAACAAGTCTCACATAAGCTCATTTACTGAAGGGGCATGCATATTTGTAAAGAATTTATATATTTAAAATAATATCAACAATTTAATTATAAAATAAATGTACTTTTTTTATAGAACGGTTTATTGAAGCTTTAGACAAAGAGTTTGCATGTGTGTTTTTGTTGTTGTTGTTGAGTATCATATTTGATTCATCAGGCTTTTATGGCTCACACAGGATGATATATTGAGAATATGGAGCTCATACTCAAGGAGGAAATTATTCAGAGGCCTAAACGGAGCAAAAATATGCAATTTTGTGCAGTGTTGATATGTAAAAACATAATGCACTACAATACAAAGATGATTGAGAGATAACAAAATTTCTGATGATCATATTTTAACGTTTTTTCTAAAAAGTGATATATGGATAATCAAGTAAACCTAAGTTGCTTCAGTCCAGTAGATGTTCGTCTTGAAATGCCAACAATATAAATTATTCTTATGTTTACTTTATAAAATCAAAGCAAAAAGACTCATGAACCACAACCTGGAGGTGGACATTTTTGCCCTTATTCTAAAAGGCCTTTTACTTGCGAAGTATAAATGATCGATCAGATGACAGAAAGCATGTAGTAGATTGTAAAAAGAAGTATTGATCATGTTGATCATATTATATCAAATATGATACAGTAGGCTTTATAGGGTTAATGTTATAATATTGGTTGCTTGCTGATAGTGTCCCGTAAAGAGAAAATACTGTTTCAGATGTTTTTAAAACAATAAATGCTACTGAAATATGAATTCATATTGGACTGAAGCAGAGCTAAAGAGGGCTTTGCTTCCTCAGTTCAGACACTGTTTGATCGTCTTACCTGCAGTTGTTCTGCAGTGAAGGACGTTCGTGCCCTTTTAGCTGGTTTTGGTTGACTGTCCTGTTCTGACGGCACCGCCCCCTCCAGAGTGAGTCCGCTTCCTGCGTAAAAACCCAGGAAAAGTGGTTCAAACTAAAACTTTGCAGATTAAGGAGAGTTAAAGTGAAATGCATCTGAAACAAACGTACCACTCTCCGCGGCCCGTTTCAGGTTCTCCACCATTGTGTCGTAATGGATCCGACAAAGTACTTTCTCCTCCACCAGCCCGAACTCTTCGCCTGTGGACAGCTGCCGTTTGCAGGAGAAGCAGGCGAAGCAGGCCAGATGGTAGGCATTGCCTCTGGCTCGCCGTACCCAGTCGCTGGCGTAGATCTGCCGGCCACAGCGGGCACACTTTGTACCAAACCTACTGTGAGACAGAGAAGAGCTTGAGCATCAATACTTATCCCATAAACAATAAAACATGTTGTGATGTGCTTAGTATTACAACCCATAAGCTAGTATAATGATAGACGCATTAGTGCATTTTGCTTCTCGTTCTGAATACGTAATAGAAGGCAGTTTAACAGTGAAACCTTCTCTCTCCACAGAAAGCAGAAAATAGATATAGGCTGAAGCGTGTCCAAAAGATAACCGCTAAGCGTGTCAGACACGGCTGTGAAACACTCAGCGCAAACAAACCACGAGTAAATCTCTGAACCGCAGGTCGACAGGAAATATCTGCTGATAGGATACAGGATTTGTATAGGATAAACATTTTTTAATATTTACTTTTAAAAATAAAATATAGAATTGTATGAAGTAAATTAACAGGAAACTGCATACTTTAGATACTTAAAACTAATTTAATTTTTTCTTTTCATTTTGTTTAAATTAACTACACTTAAAAAAAAATCCAGATTATTTTACTATCTGTTTATTTATTTATTTATTCTGCAGTTCCCTGACATTACTAGAATATCTGCTATTCACCATTAGTCACAATGTCCTTCAAATATTTGCGAACGCCATAGGTTCTCTTTATTGCAATAATCTGCATACTACATTGTGATTGGCCTTTTCTGTTTTTCATCCGTTCAGTTATATCTCATGATATAATACACTGCTAAAGTTGATGCAGAAATGGAGTTAAGATGCTGCATGTTATTGGTGTTACTGCTGATGTTAATCATCACATTCTCAGCCAACTGTGATTTGTAAACCACATACATATTTCATATTTAATATTTAATTCAGCCCTGCATTTTCAGCAGCCGTATGGCCGTGTAGTTGCTTATAGCACCTCTTCTGTTATCCTGCTATCAACAAGACTCAATAAACAACCCTGTGGCGATACTAACCAACAGCAAGTACTCCCATAATGAAGTGTTATTTTGACTGGACGGGGTTGAACATGCCGTTTTTTCAGTTTTTTTTTCTTTCTGACCCAGACATCACATTTGGGTGACCAAAGAGAGATCCAGTGTTGAGAGGACTAGAAGAGACTAATGCTCTGCAGATGGCTAGGCACAGCCCTTTTTTGGCCTGAATCTGAGCCCCCCTCCACCTCTGTCATTGGGAGCCCTTGTGTAAACAGAGTGTCACACACAACCTCCTCCAACTGCAAAGAAACACGGGATATCGAGATAGCCATGCATGTTTCCCCTGTATACGCTACTGAAGAATGATGATACTGGCCCCGAAAGTCCCACAGTGGGGCCCTCGGGGCGTGCATCCACTGGAAATGACATCATAGTCCACCAGGGAGCCCCACGGGGCTCAACAAACCAGGAAACTTGGACCAGCACTTTGTGTGTATGTATAATAATTTGTCTGTGCCAATCAGCACTGGAGCAGGATGAGCCAAGAAGCAAAAACAAACCTGAATCAAAAAATATTTACAGTCCACTTATGTGCAAAGTATCGACACATAAAACACACCTCACGTATTAATGCCTGCAAAAAGCATTCAAAGGGCTTTCTGTGTACATTGCACACCATATTCTGACAGCATCGTCCCAGACAAAGAATACAACGTTTGAGTAATGATGCATTTCAGACATGTGTTTAGAGGAGAAACATTGTGGAACGGAGCCGTAATCTGTCATGGCAGTTCATTTACCGCAAAACCTTTCAGAAAAGCCATGAAGATCTTAAGGGGGTTTTGTTTTTGTTCAGATCTGCCGCACGTCTGATTGTGCGTTGTTGTGCTTATTCTGGATTTATTTCTGTCCTGCAGATCATAACTCGCCGGGGGAAAATTCCTGCAGCCGCAAAGCGTTTCCCTCAGCATTGAAGGAATTCACCTTTGGCTGGAAAAGAGAAGCTTGTGGAAGTAGAAATTCGGTAAATTCAATTTAATATACTCTCGGAGTATTATAATCTGGGGGAAATCTCCCTCTCAGAGACTGCTGAGACATATTAGTGGTGTTTGCTACGGCGAGAATCACTATTACTATTGCTCATGGTGGTTTTTCAAAACCCCAAACCGTGAATTTGTTATCTTACTCTTCCCATTCCATTGCTTGTCCAACAGGCATAAATAATACCACAAATCTGACGACTTTCTGAAGTATGCATTTCCATTCCTTAGCGATTGCATTGGCAAAAGCTGGTGGACGATAAATTGTCAGAGAAACAAGGTAGACATATGTCAGCCATCTAGTCTTGAATCTAGTTTGCCAAAAAAAAAAAAAAAAAAAAAGTCATTATTATTCACCTTCTTGTTGTTACAAACTTGAATGAATTTCTTTCTTCTGTTGAACGCAAAAGAAGATGTTTTGGAAAATGTGTTTAACTAAACAGTTGCTGGTAGCCATTGACTTCCGAAGTATACTATGAAAGTCAATTATTTGGTCAAAAATATTCTTTAAAATATCTTCTTTTGTGTTCAACAGAAGAAAGAAATTGACACAGGTTCCTTTAACGCAAAAACCTACTTCCACTGTAAATAGTATTTGAAAAGCAGTACCTGGATAAACTACTACTTCCGTCGAGTTTCTGATGTGCACATTCTATGGACTATCCCATGAGGCCATGGGACAGGATTTGTGGATGCCAGTGAAGCAACCAAGTGGCAACCTTCCACTCTCTCTCGTGTAACCAGCAAGGAAGTGACTAAAACTGAAATTCATCGACTGGCTGCTAGAGGCTGGCTCCAAAAGGGAGTCAGTCACATAGACTCCCCATGTTAAAATGCCCAAATTTACACTAGAAAAAAAAAAAAATGTTTACAGCCTGGTAAAAAATGTGGTTTTGGTCTACATAGCTCATTTTGCCCTTTATGACAACTGTGAGGGGGGTGAATTTTTCTTTATAACTCATCCGTTTAAATTATATTAAGCCTTAAATTTCTGCATAATTAAGGGTGTGGCCACTTGAGTTATAATGTGTATTGCCGCTGCTGACACTGCTGTTGAGATACGTGGGCGTGGTTTCATCAACCAGCTCCCGCCTCTTTGCCCATTTTCGATTATCCACGAGTGATGTTCTGCCAAGATGCCGACAGCCGGCCCCGCCCACTTCAGGCTTCAAAAACGCTCTTCAGAAGCCTACGGGTGACATCACGGACACTACATCCATGTTTTATACAGTCTATGGAAGCAACACAACTGAGGCCGTAGGTCACATGACAGTAACAACACGCCGGATGTCTTAATTTTATTCATGATTACATTTATTCTATATAAAGCATACTATTTTATGTTAACAAAATATCAAACCAAATGTAATACCTAACAGATAGTATGAGATTTCAGACAACCTAGCAACCTTAGCACTTATCTACAGAAAAAAAAGTATATATATATATATATATATATATATATATATATATATATATATAGCTTTATTCCCAAACATATCCACATGTTGAAGCCATTTTTCTCTGTTAACCAGAAGAAGAAAAAAAAAACACATTTCATTTTGCCATTGTAATTTCAGTCACTCGTATAATTTCCTGCATTCTCCACCAAGTTATGAGTTACACAAGCTCTGTTTACTTCTGTTTGCATTTAAACAAGAAGTCCTGTACGCGCATATGGCCATTACAGTACGTCATCTCCTCCAAATCTAGCGATCGCAGCTCCACACAAGCCCACTCGGGTTACCGCCTTACTCCATCACCCTGTCCTTATCCTTTGGTTCCTCTGATTAACAGCCTCCTCTGACTTCCTGTGTGGCCTGATGCTTGTGTCTTCGTGGCTGTTTCTTTTTAGTGTAGGTACAGTCTCCGCTCTGACCCTTACCGCCAGATCTGCCCCCCCCACATACACACCAACCCCCCTATGATTTCCTGTAATTACACTCTATTAGAGCAGCTGTCAATCTGGCCCAGATGAGAGACTATCACAAATGAAACAGATCTCCTTATGTTTTTTTTTTTTTTTTTTTTTTTTTTGCAAGATATCAATGGAGATCCTTTTTCCTCCAAGCATATGATGGCCATCCTCTATTAGGGTTGTGCAGCACCAGCGTAACAATCCAGCTGCCAAAGACAAACATGGCATCATATTCATGAGCCTGTGCTACAGGTTCTCCAATCACAAGTCTACTTATCATGTTAATGGCCAAAGAAAACAAATAATATCTAATCAAACTGATTGAATAATTTGACCACATGGCATGACATCTAAACTTAAACAAGTTTCGGAATAGATTTATGTCCAGTTAAATTATTAATGGGTTGCAAAATTATTATTATTATTTTTACCATACACCATACAAGAACCATTTTTGGTTCCTCAAAGAACCGATCAGTGAACAGTTTTCACTGTTTTTTCAGTGTGAAGAACATTTTTAAAATCTAAAGAAACTTTCCGCTATAAAGAATCTTCTGTGGAATGGAAAGATTCCATGAATGTTAAAGGTTCTTTATGGAACTATTGATTATCGATGAGTGTAGAGATAAATGTACAGAATTAGTTTCAAGCAATTATGTTGAATGCTGCGTTCTGTTAACTGCTAGTGGTAATGATCTCAAACACTCGTATGTGCAGAAGACTGAAAAGAGGGATGTTTCGATGCCACTGGAAAAAAATACATGTTCAGTCTACTTCAGATCACCGAACCGACTCCACAAGCATCTAGCTATTACTGTCTCTTTTTGAAAGCAAACCTGAGTCAATCAGTATTTCGCTGCTGGGGATGTCCCTGCGATTCCATGTCAAAAAAACATTAACAATTTATATGATTACATTTCCTGATTAACTCAAATAATTAGGGAAAAACGCTTCAATCTGAGGCTGTATTTTGTTATGCCAAAACCAACATAAACCCCTGTGGTTGCTGCTTTGACATACAAAACTGTCGAGGAACAATAATACATATAGGAATATTTTTGATATCACATTAATATAAAAAAAGAAAAAGAAAAAAGTTTTTGTATGTACTGTATATATAGAGATTGTATTTAGTCGTTAAGATCACACTTTACATTTTAAGGTCAGTTAAAAGAAATATGAATATTGTTCGCATATTTATGCTAATACAATACTACATATTAAACATTTGGAAGAATTTGTAAAACCCTTGTCCATTTCATTGAACTGCCATAATTTCAGATTGTACTAAACCACAACTCGCCATCTTCAGAATATGGTTTCATCCATAATCACATCTATAACATAATCCCACATCAAATCCACTTTGTGGAGTTTTCTTGCATTCCTTTCTACATTTTCTGTGCCAGAGTTCTCAGAGTTTTGTAATCATGGATGAAGAGCCTGAGAGATCCTGACGCTATAGACTCAACACAACTGCTCAGTGTTGCTCAGTGAAGATCAAGGCATTGATGTACCATCTTTTGGAGCATCTCTTCAGATCATTGGCCTTAACGTAGAAAACAAACCCTCTCCTGCAACACAGCATTGACTTTAAAGGGACCAGTCAGACACATTGAAGAAGGCTGGACAATATCACAGTGCCATTCACAGGCCTCGCTGAGTGCTCTGCAATCATGCCATATCACAGCTCTTCTAGCCTCAATGCAATCTCACAGCTTCCCTGTCGGATCTCCCTCACTCCATTCCTTCCCATCACCATATTACTGGATCTAAACCAGAGCTTGATATGTCTCAGACTGAATTATGTAACTTATGATCGATTTCTAACACTTTCAGTCACATACAAGGAAATATTGGCAAATTTATCTTTACTAATAATGAAGTAATCAAGTACTATTTATACCTCTCATTTACTATTGACACCATATCCTTTTGTGTGTAGTAAAATATTTATTTTAATTAGTTTATTTATTTTTGCATAATCCAATGCACACAGCAAAAATGTGCTTCTAAATTGGTCAAAAATATGATTTAATATGACTGAATCAGAAACACCAATTAAAATATTTTAAGTTGTAAAATAGCTATTTACTTAGAATAAGCTATAACTTTCTAATTTTGATCAAAAATCATATATATTTGTTTATGATTATAAAACAAAACGTAGTTCTCACGAAGCTTTAGAGAAAATAAGATTTTCTAACTGTTGAATGAATTAGTTTCAAACACGAAATACTTCTAATAAATCGATTGGTATGAATGTGACGTTTCATGATGTTAGCGATTTTTAAAGTGTTGTCTTTTTTCACTGACTTTATCATTAGACAATTAACTGAATTAAACACGGCGTAGTACGTAATGATATGTATTTGTTTAAGATCGCTACTTAAAGCAAAAAACGACAACAACAAAAAAGTATTTTTTAGCCTTAAACCGCAACACGCAAGACTCGCAACCCATTTCCAACCATAAATAAACAATTACGCAGTAGCTATTTCGTTTATATGCACACCTGATATTTCTGAGGACAGAAAGTGAAAACTTACCCTACCTGAAATAATCCATTTTACAGAAGATTTCCTTATTTTTAATGTAGCAGCTGCTGTGTTGACGTAGTGACGTCCTGCAGACGGAGCACTCCAGACACCTCACGTGCCAGATCAGATTATTAACCTGCAGCAAACACAACAGACAAAATGAAATTAGAATAACAACAACAATTGAAAATAAATAAATTAGCTTTTTTTATTTTAAAAGGCTACCTTTATGTAGGCTACTTATATTTTTTGCATTTCATAAAATGCGTGCATATGTTGTAAAATGAAATGTCAATGTGCATTAAAATGAAGTAGAACCGCACGCACTTGTTTCTGTATGCAGTTTCAAAATTACTGCCATATAAATATGTGATAGCCTACTATAGGAAATGTTTTGTTTAAAATTAAAGTTGTGATTTAAAATTAGATTCTGCTAAATATTTTGTGAAAATGTCATTTGTATTGCCCTGTGTTTAAAGGTGTATGTAATATAAATGCAGACGTATGCACATTATGTAGCCTATTTTGCTGTATGTTGCAAACGGAAAAAAATGTATAATTAATCATGTTAATCAAACTTGCAACATAGCCTAGAAATGTGTAATTATTGATATTTGAATTTTGATTATTGATAGGATCTATTTGGGTTCTAAAATGAAAATTAACCATGTTTTTTTTTTTTACATGGAACATTTATGACACACGGGAGGTGCATCTTAGAAATATTTATTTAAGGATTGTGTCGAAAAAAAAAAGTGTAATTAAGCTCTCAGACCCCAAGAGCTGGGGAAAAAATGGAAGTGTACAAAAAAGGAGTCGAAGTTCGTTCATCCTAAATAAACAGCCATAAACAAACTGTTTTATTATTTTCCACAAAAGAGCAAAACTCGATGGTCAGAGGCAGCGC
This sequence comes from Carassius auratus, assembly GCF_003368295.1. Classification (NCBI taxonomy): domain Eukaryota; kingdom Metazoa; phylum Chordata; class Actinopteri; order Cypriniformes; family Cyprinidae; genus Carassius; species Carassius auratus. The sequence goes on from NC_039277.1 coordinate 4,566,873, forward strand.
TCCCGCGCAACACACGCACTTCCTGAAAAACAAGCAGACCGAGAACACACGCACGCGAGCCGGAGCACAGCGATCCTGTCAGCATCTCCACCGAAAAACGGCTGATCATTTTTATCAAGCAAAACGAACACAATTTATATCTGTGGTTAAATATATATATATATATATATATATATATATATATATATATATATATGCAATATTTTTAATCATCATTCTGCTGAGATTTAGCCTACTTTTTTATACGATGTAGCTATGTGTAAAAATAACAGCAATTTCGAAATTAACCTCTTTTCCCGTTCACATTATTGTATTATGCTCCTCTGACCAAACCAAAACAACATGCAGACATTACAGAAACCTGAAGCCATATCAAAGTTGGCATGCATTTTTCAGAAATATGCCTGGTTTTAATAACGTTTCTACTTCTGATCAATCTGACCCCAGCAACATTTATTTAAAATAAAATAAAAACACTGTAGAAAGTACAATAAAAGTAATTAATTTATTTCGTATTTACTCATTCATAGGCCTACATAAGGGCTCTGAGACCCAAAACGTAAGTATCCTCATGTAAAAATATTTTATTGAAGCGTTTAGGCTATTCAAAATCAATTATTTAGTCAGTCACTTTTAAATAGCCTATATTTTTCGATCTATAAAATTAGCCGCGTTGTATCAGACTCCAAACATGAGCGCTAATATAATAGACAACATGTAAAATAATAATAATAACAAAAGCACCACTTCAGGTAATGCTATAGCTCCTAAATCGTTCCAACTAATTTAGCCTGCATGCGTTTAACGAAAAGTCGGTCAAAAACTCCAGTCCAAACACTAATTTCAGTCGTCACATGAGACACAAACACACACTCACGCCCTCGTACCTTGAGCAGATATCTGTCCAGGATCTCGAGCCCGCAGCTCGCGCACACGTTCTTCCCGGTGCACGGCTCGGAGGAGGCGCTGGACGCGGGCGAGCAGACGGACGGAGTCGAGGGCGGACTGGGCGAAGAGCGCGTGTCGTCTTTCTCCATAGCAGACCTGTGAGATTCTCCGTCAGACTGCGACTGCAAGAGCCACAGAGGAAAAATATGACACTCTGGAAATCATGACGTTCAGAAGGTTATTTTATTGACAAATAAAAATAAAAATCAACCCACTGTAAAACTGAAAACCATAAAGAAAAATAGTACTTCACATTGATTTGCTGCACTTTTTCGAACATTTCGAATTTAATTAGCCTACTTATAAAGAAAATCGAAACTCGTCTTGGGACAGCCTGAAGTAGTCGTGTTAACTTAAACTATGCAGTTTACGGGGAAATTCAGTGACATTTAAAGCGCACTCCAAGCGCAATAATATAAAAGCCACCATACATTACATCAGTAGAGTGTTATGTTGTGGCTGAAGGCCTTTTCTGCAAAAGCAAAACTCTCTGAACTCGCAGGGACATTATCGCTGCTCGTGCACACTCACCATCGCGCGTCCGTGTTGTCCGTCCACGCAGCGTGATGCTCCCGGTGTGCTGTGCGAGTCTGGAGAGATCACCTACAACACAGTCAAGCCACAGTGCTCCGTGTCAGGCATGGTTCCTGCTCTATATATGCGTCAAAAAACAATAAAAACGCGTTTAACTGTGCATTGAGTGCCTCGCGACAAAAGCCCCTGTTTTAATGAAGCGATTTCAATTTGGATTTTTTCCCCCCACACTTAACCCGTGCCGCTTCCCATAATCGTATTTCCACGCAATCCAGGGAGCTGAAAAAAAGAAACTTCCTGCAATTACAAATAGCTTGAAATGCTCGCGATAAGAGGACCCTAGAGTGTCAATTTCAACTGCCAATCAGAGGAAGCAACGGGCCACCCAAAGAATTGCAAATTTGATTTTTAATGGCAGTAATTAAAATCTAATTTTTCCTCTGCAGACTTGGCGTGTAAAGAGGATGGACCGCGAATCACACTGTTCAGAATAGATCCTGATTCTCATGACATCACTCTAAGATGAAGATGTTACAGGCTGCAGGAGATGATACAGAGGACTTTCACATCGAGCAACATGTTGACTGCTTCTCCAGTGAAACCAACCTTTTCTTCCAATGCAATTAAATAGAAAATATTAAGCATAACTGCATATTATACGATAAAAGTCTTACCTGTTTTGAAGGAATTCCATCGGATAGAAACTGATTTCCCTCTGATAGAGGGGCCAAAGCCTCATTTTTCCAATACATTTGACGGCTTTACCTTCTCTTTCGAGATCTTCAAATTGCTTTAAGCGTTTTCTGTTAAAATGTGTTATCCCATGTGGTCAAACTCGGTCTGATGTGATCCCAGTTCGCCGTTTCTTTCCGTACAGGCAATCAATAACGATCGGTAAAGTAATAAAAACGTCTCAAGTCTTGACATTCGTGATGGTCAATGAGCTGCAGCAGACGCGCGAGCGCGAGCGGTTCGTCGGGACGCCTTATTTAGAACCGTTTGCGGATATTTCCTACTTTTCCCCTCTTTTGGGATGCAGTTGCTTGAGCACAGGAAGTGGAGAAAATTGAGGGGCTGGCAGGTTTCGCTCCTGCTCTCCTCATAGGCAGCCAGAGCACAGCCTACCTTATGAAAGTTTACAGATCAGATCAGAGGGAGGGAAGAGATGTGGCCTGAGCGTAGCGGCATTTTGTGATGCTGAAACCTTGCATGTTTGGGTTTGAACTGTCTGATAAATTAGCGATTAAAAATGATACTGGACGGCTATTGGTCGATATTTAGCCCACCAAGGATGTTATTGCTATCGAGTGTATTGAGATTTAATTTTAAAAATAAAAAGTAGCCTATTAATATATTAGGCTATAACATTTCAAATATTTTTTAGAATAATCAATAAATTGGAATATAAAATAAGAAATATGCACGATTTTATAGAGTAGCTATTAAATATAAAACAAAATGAATTATACTTCGTAAAAAAAAAAAACAGTATTTGAACATCAGAATGTTATTCGTGAATTGTTATAATAGCCTAGTTAGTTAATGTGCTTCATGTGTTTGTGACAACAAAAATACAGTTTTTCTTGGGGCCGTTTATCTATACGCGTAATGCAATGAAATGTCCATCATTTTGATTATATTTGCATTTTATTTGTGAAGAAGTCCACTTATTTATGTGCCATATTCTATTTGCAATAAAATCAATGTAGCTTATATTTATTAAAAAGCCAAACTTTACATATTAAAAGGCTATATTTTATGCAGTTGACTGTATCGCAAACGATGCATTCACAATGTCATCATCTGTTTCTTGAATTGGTTTAAAATGGGCATGCGAGATAAAAAATATATCCTTTACCAAGCCTGAACCCATCATGCTATTATGATGTCAGGGAGAAACCGTGGAAAAATACTTTCCATCAGATAATATTCAGGTAGAAGGGGCGGCGTGCACCTTTTCTCTTATGCAACAGTTGCATTACGAGGAGAAGATCGTCTGGATAAATGTGGTTAGATTGCATGAGATGAAAGAGATTAGAAAGAAAAGAGCTCAGGTTCAACAGGAGCAGTTAGAAAACCTCAACTATTACTTGTCTTTCATTTGAATTTGAACCAAGCCTGTTGTTGTTCAGGGTTTGGAAATGAATATGAATAAAAGAGGAATAATAGTGACGTGATAATACAATGTAGTTCCATCACCATTCACCGACTGATTATTTTACCTCCACACACAAACGTGTTATTTTATTTTTTTGCGCAGAGATGACAGAGAGAGAGAGAGAGAAAATAATATTTAAATTTTTCCAAATAACTTTTCTTTCCCAGTGTGAAGAGCATTTTTTCTACTATAAAGAACATTTCGTACAAGGGAAATGTTCCATTGATGTTAAAGATGCCTGTCAAGAACCTTTATTTTGAAGTGTACATGGATGAAACTTGCCTCGTTAGTCAATGTGACCACTTATTTTAATATCACAAAAACTTCTGGAAAAGCAGTACTGTCGAAAAATAAACGAATTATGTAAAAAGAATAAATAAAATATAATAAAATGAAATTGTCAGGGGGTCAATATTCGCCATATTGTTATGAAAGTCCTCTAATGACGCACGCTAATCCGAATTTAAAAACGAAAGAGATTTAATAAATAGGAAAACAGATTAACTGATATTGAAATAATTCAGTTCTGTTTATGGGAAGAGACTAACTACTAATACCCATCACTAGGCCCGTTTGTAATCGAAACGCTCGCGGTCTAATAAATAAACGTCGACTACTGAGGCAACGGCTCTATAAAATTGGTAACTACAGCTCTATTATCGAACATTAAAGACAGTTCAAAGCGATGCAAGAACAGCACAGCGGACCTTTCTGTGATTTAAATACACAAACATGTCCATTTATAAATGAAAAGACAAGAATCCAGTTTGGACACCTCACAGGAGGACCGTTTCCTTTAATTTTGGACACGACAGGAGCAAAATCTATCAAAATACCCGGATATTTACACTTGATCGAAACTGTTCATGACATCAGCCGTCGTGATGCCCCATCTTCAGATCATATTGTAAAAGCCCTTTTCACTTAAGACTTAAAAAGCAATATATTAACAGTTAAATAAACAATGCATAATATTGTGCTTCCTTTACAAGTCCAACAGTGTAACAACGAATGGGAAATTCTGAGTAGAATAAGATTTTCAACACAACACCACTTTCGCAAGCAGCATATTGGGCATTTTACAAGTGAATACAAATCCATTTTAGATGTATTGACAAAGGATGTCTAGAAAATGATTTAAATGGAGATTTTGAAAAGGTGCACAACTCTTAAAAAGATAGTGAAATTTCCGTCCTGATTTAAGTACCTTCATGTTTTCTGAACCCTTACTCTTGTTTCTTCTGTGGAGCACGAAATGAGATATTTTAGGGTTCAAACACCATTGCACCTCACGGACTTGACTAAAAAACAACAGCCACGACAGACACTTATACAAAATATCCTCTGACGGCGAGTAAATTATGAAAGAACTGTCATCCTTCGACTGAACTATCCCTTTAAGACCTGAAGAACTGAAATTACTTGGGTAACAGCAACACTCGAAAAGGGAAAAACTAAATTCACTAGAATTTTGTGGTTACGTTTTGCTTACATTAGCTGACTTTCACAGTAAAAAGCCTCCTCCGCTGGCTGAAAAACAGAACAGCACTAGCAATCGAAGGTCTTGGACACACTCGTCTCATAATACATTACAGTCTCACACTGGCCAAGAGACAAGAGCACATCTCACAGTCCGCTCAGTGCACAGACACTTGGCCAGTTGTTGGAGAGGTCATCTCCTGAATCTGCGGAATGGCTTGTGGTAGGGCTGGGACCGTTTGTCTCTCTTTTCAGGGGGTTTGTTGTAGATGTATGCAGATGGGCTGGTATTGTCATCTGGGTTTTCTTCCATCATCTGCAGCTTGGCTTCGATGGCACGGATCTTTGCATTAACGCTTTAAACAGTAGAGGAAAGGGAAGCGAGAGAAAAGAAAAGAGCATTAACCTTCTTATCCAGTCCAAACGGGTCACTTTCGTCAATGGAAAGGGAATGGTTGAGAACGAAAACCAAAAACGAAAGGAAAGTGACCAGGAGAAATTCGAAACATGGAAGAAAATAGTTTTCGAGTGGTAATGTCCCAAACCTCAATGTGGTTGGCAGCTCGTCTGCTTCACTGGATGAAGGCTCTAAACTGGCAGGCAGATTTTTGTCCCCTCTGAAGGGTTCGAACTTCTGAAAGACAACAAACACACACGCACAAGGATGGATACAAGACTGAGACAATATCCACTGAGAGGCTGTTTAACTTTGGGTCTTTAGTGACTTAAATTCATTTGGTTGCATTAGAGACCAAAACAAAAACAAAGAGTTGGCTTCTTATTAGTCATATGCTCCCTTGGAATAGTGTGGGAAAAGTTGGGCTATGCAACGTCATAAACATTCATTCCAGTCAAAAACGTCCATCCAACAACCCCTGCGACCATAAGGATGATGATAGCTCATGGGAATCTGTGGGGAATAAAAACACAGAGATTAGACGAGAGAACAGAAAATGCTTTACTACTGGTGAAGACACTTTTTTTTTTATTTGTATAAAACTCCTAAATATGTCATGACCTATTTTAACAAACAACTTTACATTGTAAGAAAATATTTCTCCAACCCTTGGATTCTATAATGTATCGAAACGCAATTAAAGACAATATGTAGCTGCTTTCTCAATGCATTTCAGTTCCATGAGGAGACACATTTATTGAATTAAACTGAATATTAAATGTCAAAGAGTGCGTGCTGGGACTAGTTTCTTTTTAGGATGGGGAGATTTATCTGCTTGCATAGATTTTGTTTGAATAATAATGATGAGAAATGCTTGCCGTTCAGAATTCCTAACCAACGTAAAATTTGGTGTGTAACTACTGTACATTAATTGATCATTATGAGCGGTGCTATTGCTTTTAGAAACAATCAGACCTGGGACGATAAAACAGGACCAAAATATAATACTGACACTCCCCTTTGAAAGCAGGAAAATGTTTTCACAACCCTATTATACAACCATCTTATGAAAAAAGAACACATTATATTTAATTCATTTAGCTTATCCAAATATTAAAAAACAGGAGGTTGGAAGTTGAATGCTTTACTAAAAAAATAAACAGTACATTTTCAGAATTATGTTTTCTCAGATAATCTTTTGATAAGCTTTACAATGAAAAAAAGCATTTTGTTTAGTTGTAACGTTTTGTTAAATAATGAAAGGAATGAACATGCATGATTGATATATATATATATATATATATATATATATAAACAGTACAAATTTACTTTACTTAGTATTTAGTTTAAACAGGATCAACTTTGATTTCTCCTTTTGTAAAATTAAATCTTTTTAAATACAGAAAACCATAAAGCAACATTCTAACAGCCTGTTTCTGATCCTTTACTTTAGGTTACAATCATTTCACTTTTGTTTATTTTCCTTTAGATAGCTACACTCCACCCAAACAACTATGTATAAAGAGGAAGCCATTTTTTTAAATACACCACATTGATCAGACAAGCGTCACTGAACCAGAGGCCACGGCTGATATAAACACAGCAGCGCTGAAAAGTGCACTGATACTCACACACGGCCTTTAGTCAGTGAGATGCCCAGACGAGTCGAACACATTCACCAGCCTCACAATGAGCACAGTGTTGGGTGGAGGTGGTCAAGAGGACCTGGAACCAGATCTGTCTGCTGCTACTTGATGTCAACAACACTGCACTGTTGACCTTGACCCCGGCCTGGTGTCCCGTTCCCCTCAGACGGGGAGGGGCAGAGGGGTGCACAGGAGGGGCCCGATTCTCAACCATACAGGATTTCCTCACTCTCAGCGTCAGCTGCCTATTGTTAAAGAGCGGGGCAGCCTCAGGAGCCCCTCGCTATAGCTCAGCTATATGTGTGATCCGTGATCTTTATGGTCTGTTTTGTTGTTAGCGGCACCCACTTATTCCACTGAACAACAATAAAAGCATTTCTGAATGTCCATGGTGGACTGAAGTTACAGCGATGATGTTTAGGTATTTTCAGGTTGCTGCTTTGTGGTTGCTGAGGTGCTCTGAGTGTTGCTAGGATGTTTTGAGTGGTTACTGGGTGGGCTTGATGGCCTTAGTCAAAACAACCCACCCTCAAGTCTACATGGGACCATTTATACTTTTCTAGACGCTTTTTAAATGGCAAGTTCTATGCTAACCTGTTTAAACCCACCCTGTGTAGTGTTAATAAACTACCGTTCAAAAATGTGGGGTCAGGAAGGGTTTGAACACTTTCATTTAGAAATGCTACATTAAATTGATCAAAATTACATTTGTAAATGTTAGAAAAGATTTATATTTCTAATAAATTCAACTCTTTTAAACTTTCTATGCACCAAAAAATATATTTAAAAAATGATTACAAAAATATTAAGCAGCAAAAATGGTTTTCAACACTGATAATGATAAGATTTTTTTTGGACAGAAAATCAGTATATCAGAATGATTTCTAAAGGATCATGTGACACTGAAGACTGGAGCAATGATGCTGAAAATGCAGCTTTAAATCATGGGAATTACACTATAAATATATTACAGTAAATAAGTTTTTCTAAATCATAATAACTTTTACTGCAATTATTTTTTTTTTTTACAATGCAATCTTGGTAAGCATAAGAGACTTTTGAATGGGAGTGTATATTTAAAAAAAAATAATAATCAAGCTCAATTTTTTTTTTTTAATTAATTGTCAAATTATTTCAAACAAAGCAAATTTTATATAAAATGAATGTTTGTTTTATTTGAGCAATATTATGTGTTATTTACTATTTTTTAATTAAAAGGAGAGATGTATTTATAAGCTTTATATCAACCTGCTCTCAAAGTTATCAGTATAAACCATTAAAATTTCACACAACAAAAAAAATGAAACCCACATGAAATTCAGTCTGAACAAGGTCCACGATATTCTGGTCTCTAGAAATGGCCTTCCCAAAAATATAAGTTGGATTTTGGATTTTGTCCTGTTTTATCATCTTTCAGGTGAAAAGCTGATTGCTTAGTAAAAATAATTATTTGCACTCCTCCAAAAACGGAGCAAAATTAGTTACTGGAGATTTTAACAAACTTCTAACCTATAGCATGAGTAATAGTTATAGTGATGATTGCTTTAGCAAAGAGACCACAATTTACATGACACCCACCTTTACCTGAGCATGAGCCCAACGCACCACTAACTTCTTAGAAAGAGCCAGTTTTCCATTCAGACACTGAATAGCCCGTTCAGCCTCCTGTGATGGACAGAAACATTTTTCATAATCATCCATGCTCCGCTGACACTATCAGGATTACAAGAGTGAATTATTCACGTCTATTTTTGAAATCCTCCAATGGTCTTGTTCAAAGATCATCTCTGAAGTGTCTGGATCCTGAACCTTCCTGTGTGTGTGTGTTTGTTTGCTACTTTCTAGTTTCTGGCTGTTGCTGGAAGCATGGCGTAATGATAGGGAACAATAAAGGCTGATGATGGATCACTAGTTTTCCAAGCTCTCACGAAGGGCGTGAATGAGACCAGTAAACACACATTTCCCCCTCAACAACACCCTTGGGACTGCCTCATATTACACTCAAGAGAGCCAACAGCTCCTTATCTGCATCAGCTGTCTGGGTGCCTCTTAAAGACTTGCATATCATTACTGCATCAAAACTGAGACTTCCTTCGGCCGTTTGGGTTGTTAATTCTCAAGTGTTGTAAAGAAGAATGGACCGAACCTCTTTGGTGTGGAAGTTGACAAAGCAGTATCCTCTCGGCTGGCCCTCCAGCGGACCGGACTTGTGGAACAGGAAGTCAAACTGCTGCACTTTGCCAAACTTCTCCAGGAGCTTCACTAGGTGGTACCTGCAGGAACACAGAGTGGATTTATTTTGAAGTCTATTTGCCTTTTTGCAACATACTCCCAAAGAAATAGGGTTACAGCACTCATAATGACATAACTAATTGGAAGCGATTGTAATCTTGATGATTCCTTTGACAAATGGCACTAATAATTGTACAGATCAAGAATAAAAAAAAATGAGTGATTAAAGTCACAAAAGGAATAATGCATGTCATGGTATCATAATTCTTTGTTAGCAAGCCTTGATCTAGATGACAGGTCTCTTTACACCTTTTTAGCTGCTGTAAATCTCTTATTCACACAATACAAAGGATACAGCAGGGGGACAATGAGGACATAAAAAAGCGGAAGACTGAATTCCCTCAAGAGTTTAATTTAAGACAAACAATTATGACAAGTACAGCTTCTATAACCTGCTGTCATGGAAGAGACATGTCCCTTATTATTGCACTGATTATTCTGTTACTAAGTGAAACACGTCTATACAATGAAGGTCAATGGGGTCCAATGACATTTTGGACTCCACCAACTTCCACTCTGTAGACCAAAACAGCTGAAACATTCTTCAAAATATCTTCTTTTGTATTCTTCAGAAGAAAGAAAGTGATTGGAATGAAAAGTAGGTCATTAAATAAATGTTGCAGGCCAGATTCAAGTTCAAAATGCCCTCATGATCACCATGGTCCAATGTGTTGGAGCATGTCAACATGCAATGGAATTTGCAACTTATTTGACTGAAAGTGGGATGTGAATCCTTTGGGAATTTAATTGTTCGTGAAAAGTGAGTGTTTCACAAGACCAGCCAGCTTGATGTGGTCTCCATATGAATGAACCTTGGGGGAAAAAAATACTGGGTTTGAAGACATCAGCCAAAAATGAAAGTTTAGTGATAGAAAAGCAGCTGGTCAATAATTCAATACAACTAAGGATATAGGCAAAGAGAGCTCCCGTAAAACAAGAATCACACTGAACCTGTGCTATTCAAACAAATAGAGCTTCATACAAATAAGCTTCTTCAAACAACCATATCCAGAGCATTCGAGAGCAGTCTAGCATGCAGTCCGAGCATAAAAGAGAATGTTTGCAAGTATTCTTGCTTCTGCATGTTCATCTGTACGTCATCCAAACCGTTAACAGTTAATGCGACTTAACGCTGAATGAACACAACGGTATTTGCACCTAAAGTTTTTTCAGTATGTTGGCAAAACAACATCTGATGAAAGCAGTGTCAAGGTTCAATGACTCAATGTAATTTTTTTGTCCAGATCTATGAATTTATCAAAAATACATAAAGTGCAATTTTAAAATAATAACATACAACAGCTATGCTATTACAATGAAGAAGAAAAAAATAATTACAAGAATGAAACTCTTGAAAATAATACATTTTAAAAACTTCATGTGTCATGTGACGCAACCAGTGTGCACACACACAAAGGGGAAAACAGGACATGGTATCAACCTCATGGCAGTGTGTCAAGGTCAGTAAGTCTTTATCTTGGATGCTCCTACTTGTAATTTAAGCTCAAGTAAATATGAAGCAATTTGACACTAGTGTTGGCATCATCTCAGTGATTCACCTTGATGTAGGATGATGAATGTGGCATCACATGGGCATCCCTGAAACCAAATTCTAAAGACGGAGTAATGCAGCTCAGGAAGGCATTGAAGCATTTCCTTCAGCTGTGAAAAGGCTGGGAAAGCTACAGAACTGAGCGTCAGGAATGTGCTCAAGACATGCTCAAGATAAACAACAATACATTTGTGGAACTTCTTGCTATGTTGTTGTTCTTCCAGCATGACAGCCGGAGCGGTCTGGGAGTTGCCTCCTGCACAGAGACAAGAAGATGCCGGGGATTTCTTTGTTTTGGATGCTTGAGGTTATTTTTAATCCTGGAAAAGTAGGAACACAGATAGAACTGGGGGGTCCTGGCTTTGGTATTAATGTTTTCCCCTCCTCTCCCAGGAGCTTTGCTCTAATAGTACTTCGCACTTTCCCAGCCACCACCCACTCAGGCCACAGGATCTTCCTGACTTGCCGCAGATTGAAGAATTGACAGCGGTCCCGATTCAAAAGCACAACCTATAGATTTTTCTCAGACCACAATGCACACCCCCAGAGGGCCATAAAATATGCATTTGGGAGGAGGAAGAAGGGCTCCGTCCAAGGAGTTTGAAGTATTTTGTAAAAGTGTTGATGTGAGCCAAGCATGTCATCTGTTTGGGCCAAAGAAGTCGGAGCGCTGCCACCCACCTGCGGCGTCTCCCGTTTCAGTATCACTGTGCAGCATGCAGACCCGAAGACCTTGAGAAATATTTAGCACCGCAGAATCAAGAAAACAGCATGGATATCAGGTCAAGGCACGATTCCATCAGACACGTGTCTATTTCAGATGACTGGAGGGTGTGGTCTAAAGCCAGTGCTGTGTTTCTCCTCGGCCGTCCCATTGGAGAGGCCTCCTGTTCCCTTCTGCTCACGTAACGGACAATGCAAAGCAGGCCTCCAAACTCACAAACAACCTGCGGCACATGGTAGATCCATCACCGGCCCTAAATGGGCCCCAGCGGAGCATGGACAGGTCAAAATGTCAGCCTGTTATTACGACAGCAGCTCCTGCTTTGTGTGAACGGCCGCGTACGCCACCGCTCTCAACTATGGGAAACCAAACCTGAAAGAAAGTTTGTCTGTTTGTGCATGTGTGATGGGATGGAGCTCTGTAAACCTTGACGGATGTTTTCATTAGTCGGAAAATGTCAAGAAGTGTTGTCATCACTGTCCTCAACATGGGTTGGTCGAACTTCAACACCTGGCATCTGAATGTCGCTAAAGCTGCAGAATAAGTGAAGGTAAATCTGACAGATGCCAGAAACACCTGTGAGGTGATATTGGGACAGTGATGACTAAGTCTGCGGTGTTGAAACAACTTTACAGTTTTAAACAGATTTGGACAATGGGGACAAGTCTAGAAATGGCGGACTCCTTGGGAAGTGTACTTACCTCACCAGCGGATTGAGACACAGCCCATTGAAACTAGGCTGATTTGGCAGGTGGAAAGTGCAATTTCAGCAAAGAGACTTTCATGGTGCCGAAGCATTGACTATACCACAAATCAGCGTCCTACATTTATACCACATTTCAATGGAAAAGAAATGAGAGGAATTAAGCAACCGTGTCCAGAAACAGTCATTTTTCCGTCTAGCTACAGCTTGTGATTAATGTAATGATGATGGTGAAACTTACAGTCAGTAAGGTAGATGGATTAGCACTCAGAAGAGACTGTTTACAGTGAAAGATCAGAATGATTTGCCTTTTGTCTGACTGAAATTTGTTAGTGACAATTTGCAGAACTGTAAATATGTACTTCGCAGACTTTTCCAACCCTGTGATGTATTAAGATTAATCATATTAAATAAATGAGGCTGTTTGTGAAGTGATGGAGTGACTGACAAGAAACAGTGGTTTTTCTATAAAGTACCGTTACATCATAATCTAAGCATGAAGGATCACAGCTGATTTTTCCTAGATTTTAATTTCCAAAATGTTACTTTACCTTGCTAATTTATTGCAAACTGACAGATGAAAATGGATTGTTAATGCACAAAGGCCAGGGAAATAACACGAGAATAACATAAGAGAGACAAATGAAGTGTTCATACTGAGTTTTTGTTTTCAATCCCAAAATCTACTGGGTAAACTCACGAAAACTGTCAGGAAATGTCATATTTCACACAAATACTTTACAATAAAAAAATGAAGCTTGTATTTAGGACCACTAAATTATTTTTTCATTGTGACATTATTTTTATTATAATTATGCACCACTACTGCGCAATATTCGGTTACTATAAAGCCAAATAAATTTTTTACTACTGTAATACAAATAAAAAAAATGATGATATAAATAAAAAAATATATATAAATAAAAAAATCTGTAAAATGTATAGTATTACTTTTTGCATTAAACTGTAATGAAAACAATGTCCCAATCCAAAATGAATAAATAAAATAATAAATAAATATATAAATGTCTTTATTTATCTAATTTAAAAAATATAGGCTTTTTGTCTTTTGGTTTTTGGGTAAAATATAATAGAAATTTTAGAGCAAGTTTCACCTTATTATGAGATCTGCCATATTAAGCGATGTGTGCAACCTGAGTTTGATCCCATTCTGCTGCCCTCTCCCTACTATCCTGATCAATAAAAAACAAGATCAGGAACAAACACTGCGAATGTGAATGGGTTGGCTAAGGTCCTGTTTACACCTGGTACTACAGCTTCTTGCTTGGCATTAGGAAAACCAAGGCCACGGGTTCAAATCATATAAATGCATAAACTAATAAAATTTTATTGAAACTTGAAAGCACTGCTTTGGATAAAATGTATGCCAAATGTATAAATTTCTCAAGTGACACATTACTATTTACACCAAGTATTATTAATGCATTTTAAATTTATTTCCTGTAACGAACTGGGATCAGATTTGATAAAAAAAACAAAAAAAAAAACAATAAAAGACTTATGACTTACTATTTAACTAGCTGGTGAAAGGTGGTTCTTCACTGTTGTCTGAGATGCATTAAAAAAAAATGCACACTATAAAAGCAATTTTTTATGAGCATATCTGAATGCTTTATTTACACCTGAATTTAGCACTGACCACTACTTGTCAACAAATCATTCAAAAGCCAATAATATCAACTGATATTTGGCCGATATTTTTAAATTATCGGCAACAGTAATAAAAAAATAAAAATAAAAACCTTTAAAATGAATAATATCAAATACGTTTTTTTGTTTTGATTCATTTCAGATAATTAGTAAAAATGTTGTACATTTTAAATATAAATTTAATTGAATGTAATAGCATGTATATATATATATATATATATATATATATATATATATATATATATATATATATATATATATAAGAAAATCCATATCGGTTGATTACTACTGACCACCTGGTTTTGGATGACCAACATAGCATATTAATAGGTGTAAACAAGATCAAAATGCATTGTAAAAGGTCATTGCCACCAATTCTTCAAAGTTTTTACGTCATCTCCTTGGTTTCTTGATAAATCTCTCTGGTGATCTGTCCACAGCTGCTACAGTGCAGAACCTAAAGTACCTTTTCCCCTCCCAACTCAGTTACTGCTCTCAATTATCCACTTACTTGGAAACCCCAGGAAAAAGTTGCCTTTGGGTGACGCTGTGCCTGAGTGTGTGTGTGTGTGTGTGTGTGTGTGTGTGTGTGTGTGTGTGTGTGTGATCTGCAGGACCCTGAAGTGGAACTCGCTACTACAAACACTCCCAGCATGTGAACTAATTAATCTTCCCAATCACCAGCCTGTGGGCATCACGGCTGTTTTCATTCAAGCAGGTTATTTAAAGAAAAACAGAGGAGAGAGGGAAGGAAACGCCTGTCTAGACGCCAGCCTGGGCAAGCCGTACATTTTCCAGGGGCGCTCCAGCAACGTGTGCTGTTTCTCTCGTGCTTCCCTTCTGTGTCACCCAGCCACCCCCTCTCCACCTTGAGCAGCCGCTACAGGTTCACTAAGTAAACACGCCAGGTGAATGAGAAATGATAGCAGCCCCTCAGCAAAACAGGTCTCCACGGCCGAGTGGCTCTCTTTTACACGCCTTGTCGTCATCTGCTCATTCTCCAGCACAAAGACACACTTGGCTAATCAATCACCCGGGCAGCTCCGCAGGTCTGCCTGGGAGGCAGTGCAGGGCTGGCTTACTGCACAGGCAAACACTCACTCTGTGATTTTGGGGTCAATGTTGCCGATCCAGAGCCGATGACCGTCCTGTGCCGAGCCACCTGACAAGATGGAGGCATTCTCCACAGTCGCTGCAGCAGACTGCATTAGGCTCCTGAGAAAAGACACAGAGAGAGATGACATCCATATAGTATGTGCCACAGGAATATACACGGAACAAAATTATAAAAACGCAACATTTTTGTTTTTGCACCCATTTTTCATGAGCTGAACTCAGACTTTTTCTATGTACACAAAAGGCCTATTTCTCTCAAATATTGTTCACAAATCTGTCTAAATCTGTGTTCGTGAGCACTTCTCCTTCTCCTTGTTGATTGTGGGCTGTTGGTCCACTCCTCTTTAACGGCTGTGTGAAGTTGCTGGATATTGGCAGGAACTGGAACATGCTGTTGTATACGCCGATCCAGAGCATCCCAAACATGCTCAATGGGTGACATGGCCGGGTGAGTATGCTGGCCACGCAAGAACTGGGATGTTTTCAGCTTCCAGGAATTGTGTAATTCCTTAAATTTACATTTATATAGCGCTTTTCTAAGCACTCAAAGCACTTAATATCAAAGGGGGTATCTCCTCATCCACCACCAGTGTGCAGCATCCACCTGGATGATGCGACGGCAGCCATAGTGCGCCAGAATGTCCACCACACACCAGCTTACTGGTGGAGAGGAGACTGAGTGATGAAGCCAATCAGCAGATATGGGGATTGTTAGGAGGCCATGATGGTCAGAGGCCAATGGGTAAATTTAGCCAGGATGCCGAGGTCACACCTCTACTCTTTTCGAAAGACAACCTGGAATTTTAATGACCACAGAGAGTCAGGACCTCATTTTAATGTCTCATCCAAAAGACGGTGCTTGGTTGACAGTATAGTGTCCCCGTCACTACACTGGGGCGCTAGTATCACTAACACCTCTTCCAGCAGCAACCTAGTTTTCCCAAGAGTTCTCCCATCCAGGTACTGATCAGGCTCAGCCCTGCTTCGATTCAGTGGGCAACTGGTCTTGGACTACAGGGTGACATGGCTGCGGGTGTACAGATCTTTGCAACATGTGGCTGTGCATTATCATGCTGCAACATGAGGTGATGGTCGTGGATGAATGTCACAACACTGGGCCTCAGGATCTTATCACAGTATCTCTATGCATTCAAAATGCCATCAATAAAATGCACCTGTGTTCGTTGTCCATAATATACACCTGCTCATACCATAACCCAACCTCCACCATGGGCCATTTGATCCACAACGTTGACATCAGCAAACCACTCACCCACACGATGCCATACATGCAGTCTGCCATCTTCCCTGTACAGTGAAAAGAACAAAAAAGTGCCAGACGCCATTGAATGTGAGCATTTGTCCACTCAAGTCAGTTATGATGATGAACTGCAGTCAGGACGAGACCCCGATGAGGAAGACGAGCATGCAGATGAGCTTCTCTGAGACGGTTTCTGACAGAAATTGTTTTGTGCAGAAATTCTTTGGTTATGCAAACCTATTGTTGCAGTAGCTGTCTGTGTGGCTGGTCTCAGATGATCTTGGAGGTGAAGATGCTGGATGTGGAGGTCCTGGGCTGGTGTGGTTACATGTGGTCTGCGGTTGTGAGGCCGGTTAGATGTACTGGCAAATTCTCTGAAACGCCTTTGGAGATGGCTTATGGTAGAGAAATTAACATTTAATTCACAGGCAACAGCTCTGATGGACATTCCTGCAGTCAGCATGCCGACTGCACGCTCCCTCAAAACTTGCAAAATCTGTGGCATTGCGCTGTGTGATAAAACTGCACATTCTAGAGTGGACTGTTATTGTGGCCGGCCTAAGACACACCTGTGAGGTGGATGGATTATCTCGGCAAAGGAAAAATACTCACTAAAACAGATTTAGATAGATTTGTGAACTATATTTGAAAGAAATAGGCCTTTTGTGTACATAGAAAAAGTCTCAGATCTTTGAGTTCAGCTCATGAAAAATGGGGGCAAAAACACAAAAAAAGTGTTGCGGTTTTTTTTTTAGTGTATATGTAACTTTCTTCTATCTATCTAACCAACTATATATCTATCTGACTTTCTATCTCTCAATTTATCGATCGATCGATCAATCTTATTTATTATTTATTTATGTTTTAACGTCATATCACCAACAATGGCTATAGTCATGGTAACAATAAAAATATCATTTCAATACATCATTTACAATAATATAACACTTCCTTAAGAAATAAAGTCATTATACAGAAAAATGCAGAAACATCAACAGCATTGCTAAAAAAATCATATACAATTCTTCAGGTTACAATCAAACATATCACATTTACATAACATAAAAGCTCTTTTCAACATTGCTTCTAACACGTTTTAATTATTAATATTACGTTAAATGCAGTATGACGACGATAATAAACAAGCACATTTAGTATGCAAACATGTCATATTATAGGAAAACTGTAACTGATAAATAACATAAACCTAGCCGAGAAATAATTCGTTTTATGTATGTGAATGGTTAGCAAGCAATGTTAAGAGATTACATAGATTAGCAGAGCACTCACCCTCCTCTCTTGTTCCTCTCCTCTTTAAACCTAAACTAAAGATACTGTGTATAAAAATTCGGTGGCAATGCCTCAAATCCTAAAATTCATCCCGTATATCTGCCACACGAACGAGTCAGACAAAACAATTGAGTGAAGCGCGTTAGCCTAACATTCCTAACATCAACAACGGCGCCGGAGACTGACGTTAACAACCTGTTCTGATGACGCAACACACTAACATGCGATGACGTGTGCCCTTGAGCGGCGCATGTTGTCAGAATGGGGCTGTAGTGCAAGCCATGCCTGGCAAGACACACTTTTCTACATGAGGAAAGTGAGTATGTGTGAATTACCCTTGCATTGTTTATTACATTGGAGGGGTTCATTTATTTTGTAGTCGCTGTGTATGTTTTTGTTTGTAGGAATGTGTGTGTTTGATTTCTGTACTGGTCATAGTTAGCCTAGCAGCTTGTCTGTGCTGAAAGAAAAAGCATGGAAAATTCGTATTCCTAGTCGATGATTCCTTGGGTAATGTTTGGAAACATTGTTATTAATGCCACAGGACATGAATAAATGAAAGGCAAAGGAAAGCATGTGTTGCTGTTTTAGTTTCAGAACATAATATCCATAAATCATTGGTTAAAGTGTTATGTTATGAGTTGATGAAGATGAAGATGAAGAATTCTTTAAGAGTTCCCATTCAAGCACTTTCCTGTCATAAATGATGGATCAAAAACTGAAAACCGCTTACTTCTCATTACTGTGTGCAAAATACAATATTCAATTAGCTAGAGGTTTTAGATCAAAAGTAAAAATAAACTAGAAAATAAACTGAATGCACTGAGCATACTGTACATTCTATAATTTAAAATAAAAGCATTTCTGATTATATATATATTATGGTTATATATTATAATGAACTAAACATGATTATTATTTTAGCAGCAACTCTTAACTCTCTATTTTAATGTTTTTTTGTTTGTTTTGTTTTTTTAATTAACAACAGCATATTTCATGTCATTATTTACCATAATTACATTTTTGTATTATTCTTTTTATTTATTTATTATTTTATTTATTTGTCATTTTAAATTTAATTTTTAATAACAATGATTGTATTAAAAAATAAATCGAAATACTTATTTAATAATGGCTTTAATTGTATGATAATATTATAAATAATAATTTTATTAAAATTCATTTTGATCTTTAGGGACATAAATGCCATACTATATATCAAAATGAAAAAACTTTTTTTTTTTTTTGAAACTGCATTTCAAGGCTTGTTAATTAAAAGCATAGCTCTCCTAAAAAGGAATATCATGTCATTATTAATTCACCCTCATGAATTCATCGTCATTTTGCCGGTTGAGCACAGAATGTTCACGCTGCTCTTTTCCATACAAAGTCAATGGTGACCAGGGGATGTTTAAAGGAGTAGTTCACCCAAAAATCATTATGTGATTCTCTGTTACTGGAGCTTTGTGGATTCCCTGTGGATTATTGGGATGTTTCATTCTGACGGCACCCATTCACTGCAAAGGTGATGAGCAACTGATGTAATGCTAAGTTTCTCCAAATCTATTCTGATGCAGAAACAAACTCATTTACATCTTGGATGGACTGAGGGTACATTTTCCGGAAATTTGTGAATGAACTATTCCTTTAACAACCCAGTGAATGATTACCATTCACTGGCAGTGTAGAAGAGCAGCGTGAACGTTCTGCTAAGCATCTCCGTGTTCAACAGACGAAATGAAGGTGAATAAATGAGGGTGAATAAATAATGAAATGATATTTCTTTTTGGCTAAGCTTTGCCTTTAATTGAAAAGCTTTGAAATACAGTTACTGCACAATGTCAGTTGTGAGCAGTGGCTTATACTTCATGAAATACAACCACTGGTTTACATTACCGCAACCAAACCGTCTCAGTTTTTACAGTAAGAACTTTTAGAGTTCACACTGTAAACATTTCTTTCATGAAGCGAGCTCACGCGATGAGGGTAGGCCAGCCGCTCTCATTCCTGCCGGTATAAATCAAACGGCAGCGCACTGTAACCCACAGACCACCTGTGCAACAGTTTTTCTGCTTGACGGCCTCTCTAAGAACCGCCATCACCTCTTCTCCATCCACACCCCGTGGACCAAAACACCCGTGTCGGACAACTCCCATCTCCTAAGGATGGCAAGAAGAGTCACGCTTTTCATTTTTTTGATCTGCATCTAACCAGAACAGCTGCGGCTCCCATTGAACCTGCAACATGCATCATCAAGGGCCGATAAAAATCGCAGCTTGTGCGTGTTTGGGGAAAAGCTGTAGACCCGTGCCATGAAGTTATCTTTATCACAGCAACTGTAAAAACACACGACCAAACTTGTTTCAGTAGCTGTCCTTTGGAGAAGCAAAAGCCTGGCTGTATTTTGACTAGCAGGATACCTCATGCTAGACAAAACAAAGACCCAATGACAGAGGCGCAAGCAACCCATGAGCGAGCTTGTTCCAGAGCACCTGCAGAACAGCGCTGTTGTTGCAGTCCACGCTGATAAACAACCAGCGTTTGAAGATTTATGCTATTAAATGTTGGGAAAAGAAGCAGCAGTGACACACACACACACACACATTGCAGGACTCTGAGTCTCCACTAATGAGCTGATGAGTTGAATCAGATGTGTTCGATTAAGCAGACATCCCTAATGTGCCGTGTTGGGGGACCTCCAGGACCAGGATTGAGGAGCACTGTCCTAACCCTGAGTATTAAACTCAGCACTGTTTGTGCTGTGGACAGGAATGATACGTCAAATCGAGAAGCTGCAGGGGAGTTGTGCTATTACTTTTCTAAGCCATCAGACTTACAATTTTCACCTGGTGGACTATAAACAAGTTGGAGAAATGTATAAACTTACATTGAAGAAAGGTCCTGAACCATATCAAGGCATTAAAGTATAATAGAAACTCAGAGGTGGACTCTTTTGACTAGCAGCATGAACAAAAACATACTAAACTGCTAAAATGCCTTTGTGGTGGCAACAGATTGCATACACATTTTATTTAAAAATAAAAAAAAATAAAAAAATAATGATAATTAAAGATAGATTGTTACATACTGAATATATAATATTTCATTTGTTTAATTAATTACATTTAAATATTTTAATAATTAAAAAATCAATATTTAAAAATAGGAATTAACACAATTAAGTTTAATTCAAATATTAAGTCATAAATACAGTGACTTGAATAAAGCTTTTGTATGATCAATTTATTTTCCTAAATAAATTTAATTTTTATATTTTTAAATAAAATGGGATATAAATTAAAAACTTTGAGGATAGAAACATAAAGGTTTTTTTTAAGTAATTTTGTATTTTTTGTATTATTATTTTACTAAGCAGTGAAGCAGTTTTTTTATTTAAGATTTGAAAAACACTTCACCAAATCTAAGTGATTAAGTACAACCTGTTTTTATACAGTTTATTGGTTAAAACCAACATGAAGAAAACATAAATAAAACAACAACAACATGAATGTAGTAAGTTAATTTCTATGAACATTGCACATGCAAAAGTAGATGTTTAAAAAAAATGTTTCTTTTCTTAATCTTTAACACTCTTATTTACCATTGATCCACTTGTATTTGTACTAAAATGACAGTCGCTATGCTTTTGAGTTCAGCTTGACTATACTGAAACTGATGGTTTGCTTTTCTGTCCCTGTGTGGGTCTTTTTTAGATTTTAGAGACGCCCCCTGGTGGAAATATTGAATGTTAGCCAGTGTCCAATGTTCTTTGTTAATTTGTTAACATTTTATTATTATTATTTTTTACAGATCTTCTTTTTCTTATGGAGTATATCAAAATCTATGTTTGATGTAGAGTTGTTTTACATGTTTATCGTCATTGCATTAAATAATTTTACCTCCTTCTTCTTTAGTATTGTGACCACAGACATGGCATTAAGTCATCTCAACCTCCTGCGACCAGTACTGTACAGATTTCTGCCCACCGTTGTGAAGACCCCGCTAGTGACTAGTTCAAGAGTCCCCTCTCTGCCCCACATGACCTGTCCCACAGTTCTGCCCAATTATGTCCGGCATTATGCCACAAAGAAGAGTAAAGGTGAGTGGAGCACAGCCGCTACTTATCCCTCACAGAGCCACAAGAAAGAACATCCAGCATAGGGGTAGGAGTGATATTGTGTTTGTTTTCCGTTGCAGTGCTTGTTTAGGTTCACTCAAGTGGGTTTAGAGCCCATATGAAGGGCGGAGAGATTCCCTCTCTCCCCGTCTGACCTCCAAATCCTGCTTTCATTTGTAATTGCTAAGACAATCAGCCAGCATGCTGGTCACAGTCTTTCATTTCTATCTCCAGTTTTTCTTTTGAAGCCATCAGTGATGAAGACATTAATGTTTCTTTCTTCTTTGTTGTTGTTTTTTTATGTTAGCAAAGGCAAAAGGGCAGACAGCTAAAGTGAACATCAATGCGGCATTGGTGGAGGATATCATCAGCCTGGAGGAGGTGAAGGAAGACATGGCTGCTGTCCTGACTACTCTGAAAGAAGAGTTCAGCCGCAGCCTCAGCATTCGCACGTCCCCAGGTCAGGACCTTGAGAGACACTGACACACAGCACTGTGCTTTTAACCTGATGCTCCGGGTCAATATTTGAGGAGCCCCCACAGGTAGATTTTATTACTACACCATCTGGCTGCTTCTTGGCTTAAAGTCATTCAAAATATGTGAATATTCTGTTGAAATACATTCTTTTGCAAAAAACATTAAACTCATTTAAGATTTTGGAGAGCACTTAAAAGCACTGAACTGGAACTGGCAAGACCTCACAGAAGTTGAATTAGAATGACAAAGAGGAACTTTGATTATTCTACACTGTTACACAACAGAGGAATTACATAATACATTTTGATAATTATGCTTATTTTGTCACTGATAATGCAGAATACATTTGTTTCTTGACAGATTTCTCTAAGTTTAGAAGTTCAATACTGTCAAAACAGTACAAAACAACTAACAAATTTTTTTCAGACCTATTATTATTATTATTATTATTTATGTTATAAATACACTAAATACTTCATGTTTGATTTATGATAACGTATGGTGACATGTATAGATCATTTATGCTAAAAATATGTATTAAAATTGTGCAGTTACAGCACTTTTTTGGATTTAATTGAACAAATCTCATCCTAAGTGTAAGAGATTTTTAGCCATTTGATGATATCTAATATATTTTTATATTTATGTAATCAGAATTAAACCATTTTATTACAAAAAAACACAATTATGTAAAAACTATTTAATTAAATTAATCGTTTTTCAATAAATTAACAAAGGAATGATATTTATTTGAATGATGTCTTTATTTAATGTTTTACCGTGTTTAATTAAGCCTTCCTTGATTTTTGAGAAAAAAAGTGAACAAACTATTGAATCAGAGAAATAAGAAATCACAGAAATAAATGACTTCTGATACCATAACAAGCTTTATTCACTAAAAAGCTTCTCTCATACAGGATCACCTTTTCATAAATACGCAACTATTTTATATACCTTGTACATCACATTCAAATACAAGACACAAGATCCAGGGCCGTTTGGTGGTTTTGGTGGTTAACTTCAACCTTGGTGCGCCATGTCATCTACATCAAGGCTCTTAAAGGGTTAGTTTACCCCAAAAAAAAAATTAGGCTGCGTTTTATTCACACCAGTGGCATCCTAGGGTTGCAAATGACTTTCTTCTTTCAGACGAATCCAGTAGGTGTTATATTAAAAATCAAGCTGTTTCATGGCATTTAACAAGTGTTGCACTGCATCAGTCCAAAAGAAGTGAAATACAAAGCTTGCTTCACAAGTGACGCACGCGGAAACTCCAGACAACAAACGTTATTTCAGGCAACAAATGTTAGTTTTCACGAGACTCACCGGTGCATGCGCAGCGCTGACCTCATACATCATCCTCCTGGAGCTGCTTCGGTGTACAACAGTGAGAGCAAGCTAGATTAAAGTGATTATTAAACTTGGAATATAGATATGTTTCTTACGAAAATGCATTGAGTCGCTACAGGAAGACTTTGTTCTCCCCCGTGTGAGACACTTTTTTTTTTTTTTTTTATGGAAGTGTGCTTTTTATTAAACGTCTTTTGGACTGAATGAATGCAACACTCGTTGAGTGCCATGAAACTGCTTGAAAGATCAGAGACAATTTTTAAAATAACTCCAACTGGATTCATCTGAAAGATGAAAGTCATATACACCTACGAAGCCTTGGGGGTGAGTAAAACGCAGCTTAATTTTCATTTTTGGGTGAACTAACCCTTCAAGCTCCATTGAGGTTACACAAGGCTAGAGGAGTACTGTGCTGCCTCGTCCTCCCATGAGGCTCAATGCACAACGATCCACCTTTGCACATGTTCTGGCCAGGACCATTGTTCCACAAGGTGGGGTCACCCTGTTTGCGATCCTACTTCCTGAAGTACATCCAGGTCGACCCCGACCACTCCAGCCCAATCCCTAAAGACCCAACAGTTGGGCATTTGGGATTTGGGGTAGTGGAGTCCATGTTCTTTTCTTTCACCTCTTGACCTTTGCCAGTCCTTCCCTCCCTGCTCCTTGTTCCAGCTTGGACTTGGTTCCATGGAGTGAATATGGAAGGTCAGTGAGATGGCAAAATGGGATGTTTTTTTAAGCAAATGATGGAATCATCTGGATGTAATTAAGCAGCAAGTTTATTATGAAGGACAGGAGAATCACCTTAGCCGAGGGATGAGATTGTGCAGTGCAGGATTAATGTGGTGACCCTGTGTCTGGGCACACTACTTGAGGATTACGGCCTGTCGGTCTGTCATCTATAGGATAGAACGCTTACGTTTGGATCTCCACAAATATACCTTCTCTTGTTCCAGATAAATCTGCCATCAGAGGACATCGCTTCAGAGAGACATTTGTATTTTTCCAAACACCCCATCGGTTTGGTGTTTTCAATAACAGGCTTATACAGCCATTGTGCTATATGATGGTTCTTCTGCAAGCAAGTAAATGTAACATCAAGCCAGTGTTGCTTCTGAATATTGACTAACCTTAAGGTTTTTGAAATGGAGAGAGCAACAAGTGCTACCATGACCAGGAAGAGCCTATTTGGCTTATAGCTTCCCTGTGAAACTTCAAGGTTTTTTAGTGGAGGAAACAGCAATATGTTTCATGGAAACATTCGCAGATGTGAAGGATTGCAGGTAGCACACACACAATCTGAGGTGGGTTCCAGGGCCAAATCTCATGATGAGATTGTCAATCATTTGCACTGTTCAATCCATTAGAGATTGGACAGAAGATGGTTTTAAGGCTAGCAAAGTATGATGTTCGTAGCTGTTACTGTTCACAAGCTGACTGAAAAAATGGTGCATATAAAGAAGAATTTGAAGTTCCCAAGTGTTTTCTTTGGTCAGAAAGGCACATGCTGGTTCTCTTGTGAAAAATCAAAGTGCGTCTCAGCTGTTCTCCAGTCTTTTAGAAGTGTGGGAGAAAGTAAGGTAAGACTGGGGAAAAGGGGCGGGAGACAGAAACATTTCTGTGTGAGGTAAGGCAGATGAGGGAAGGAGACATGCTGGCGAAATGTTCTGGTTTTCTGTCTGGAGAGAAGGGAATGGGTGCTTTCATCCCTCAAGGAGAGCGAGACATGTCGTCACAACAGACATTGAAGGTGCCTCTTCTTTTACAACCTTTCATTTTTTTGAGACCGTTTGGGAAAGGATACAGAATGCAGGCAAATGTCTATTTGTCAGAGGGTGAAGGTAGTTATTGCATTGTTTTTCTTGAAGGGATAGATCACTAAAAAATAAATTCTGTCTTACGTCATTCCAAACCTGACATTTTTGAAAAATGTCTTTTTTTTTGTTGGTACAAACAATGGTGGATACAGTGTTGTTTTGGGCCCCGTTGACATTCATTGTATGGACAAAAACAGTTGCAACATTCTTGACTTCAGAAACATTCTTTTTCAGTTCATGCATTTCCTGAGAATGGAACGGAACTGTCCTTTACTCTTTGAGTTTCAGGAACGCCCCTCAATCAAGTTTTATGGCCTAACTAGCTAAAACTGTCAGCAGCTTTGAACAACATCTTGCTTACTCTCCTTTTTATTTTTATTTTCGTAACTCACTGGATAGCTTCTCCACAGTGAAATGTCATTGGTCGAGTATGCCATGGCAAATAGCTGGATATCAAACATATCACATACAGTCACTCTGATTAATTGTGACTTTAGATGCTTTTCGCTTTCAGTGAGGACAAAAAGTTTCGTTTGTTGACCTATTCTCCGCATTAATTAGCATGCACAGTACTAGCAAATTGGCTGTGTATTAGTACTTATCATATATTAATATTATTAAATTACCATATTTTAGAACCCTTAATTCTATCCCATTCCTAAATTTAACAACTACCTCACTGCAAATAAGGAGTTTGTGGGAAAAGTCATAGTTAATAGTGAGAATTTGTTGCCAAACTAAAGTGTGACCAGATTTTCATATAATGCTTAGTAAGAAGGAGGTGTTATGAAACTATGATGTTATAATGATTTTTTAACTAGTGCATTATAAGTTTTTTCTATGTTTTTTTTTTTCAAGTGGCGGATAGTTGAATAACTCGCTTCAAAATTGTGGAGAAACACACTGGTTAATGAAGGATTGTGTTCTTATGTGTTCTCAGGTGCACTGGACCACATTACAGTCACCACAAAGGATGGCAAATTTCCGCTCAACCAGCTGGGCCAGATATCCATGAAGTCTCCTCAGCTACTTGTGGTCAACATGACTGGCTTCCCAGAGGTAAGGAACCAAACTACAGAGGGCTCCCTAACAGAACTTCTCACTTCATACTGCTGCATGCAAAGCCAAGCACACACACCCCAAAAACACACTCTTTCTCCTACTGAAACCTGAGTGTGATGGACCCTCTCCAGCCTGGTTTCAGAGAAATTGATTGATTGTTGGGGGAAGCCCTTTGTTCTTGGAGAACGATTGAAACATAGGCCAAGACTCTGCGGTTAGCCTGTCAGGCCAGGAAATGACCGCAATGTGGCCTCTGGAACTTAGACCTGAGTTAATGTGTGATATCTCTCTCTCTTTTCTGTGTCTTTCTGCCTCTCTACACATTATGAGTCAGTGTCTTTCTGGTTTTTGTCATCTCCTCCTGCCGTCACCACACTCTCTCCATTGATATATATGAGTTCTCTCTGCCTGATGTTCAGATAACCCTAATTAGATTAATGCCCTCACTTCTTGGCCTATGTCCACTCAATACCCAAGTCTCTAGTTTCCTGGTGGCTCTAAAACCCACCAATCTACTTTTGCCATCCATCCTGGGAGACTTCAAGTCAAAGAATTGCATGCATGTATGGGATGATGTTCAGTCAGCCAGTCATTATTGCATATGAACCTTGATAGGATGATCAAAACCAAAGCGCATAATAACCAGACTAAAAAACGGATGCAATGAATACAAAAATATGACCAAATGTAATTTTTTTTTTCTTGTGTTAGCAGCAGCTGGGGTGACCCGTTATGTTATTGATCTAACAATTAACCATTTGCAAATGAGTTTGCCTTTATATTCATCAGCTCTATATTAACATACTACTAAAAAAGACTATGCACGGTTTTAAAGGGTCGGTTTTCATGCTCGGATGGCCATAATGCCATATGCAGCTGTTAGCGGTGTCAGGAAAAACTGGCCATTACCTAACAGGCCTGCATAAAACAACACCGAGGTGACTGGCCCGGGCTGAAAGCAAACAGCTTCATGATTGTTTTAATCCATTACACACTCTTGGAGAAGAGGCTGTTGTTTTCCAGTCATTCATTAAAGGGCTGGAGAAACTGCAGCCATGTTGAGAAACCCCAGTGGCTGTTGTGTGTTGTGGTGCAGACAGCAGTCATTAGCTTTCGCTCTCCGTGTGCCTGTGTGGTATCCAGAATCATTAAGAAACGGAGGTTTTTTTTTTTTATCCCACAACTTCTCGAACCGTCTTTGAAAACTCTTCGCTTTTTAATCACAAGTACAGAGGGTTACAGGTCTTTTTTTCCACTTACTAACCAGAACAATACCGGTTTTACCGTAATATTATGAACCACCAGGAAGTAATGATGGATGACGATCAGAGAGAAATCGCACGCACACAATGCCTGTAAGTGAGTCACACCTAACAAGAAATGCATTAACACAAGAGGAATGGGTGCACAGTACGTGTGTATACTTGTTCTGCAAGGTCAAGAAAAAGGATAACTTTTGTGGTTAACTGTTTTTTCTTTTTTCTTATTATTACTGCAATAGAAAATGTATTCATGCCTACATTATTAACTCCATAGACTGGATCGATTTGTGACCTGATCTCAGACAACAAGCCCAAAGTGCTTACGGTATAATAATAAGTGGACATTCTCAGATACCAAACATGTGAGATGGCAGAACGTGTATGTTGTCAGGCATCACAATATCAAGAGTGAGTTCTGTTCTGTACAAACACAAAATTATAATTTCGGGGATTCACTCCTGTATTTAAATGTGTTAGTCACTCCTACACACTATTTGTGTACAGTGTGTGTCCAAAACTAAATATTTCATACTAAATTAAACATGCTAGGTGGTTTGGGAGAACTTTAAACCTTTGTTGTTTCATACTACTTCACATCCAGTTATAAAGGAATAATAGTCATATATACTGTGCAGAATGCAGTAAGTGGGAAAGCAGTATTTCAGTCCAAACAGCCTAAATCCATATCCGTGAAACCAGCCCCCATGATGTATACACACTAGACTGCCTGAACACAAGTTCAGAGTGAAATTTTAGGATAGTCTGGCCACAGGAGTTGTAATAGCTTATGGGGTGAACAGGCAGAAACCCCCAACACAGGGTCACAGTGGGTCATCGCCCTGCACTGCAACCTCTCAGGTCCGTCCCGAGGGATCTCTCGCTGACAGCACCCCGCGGCACTTCCTACACCACACACTCCACCCCTCTACCTCCTCGCTCTCTGGAGCTCCATCGTGGGGAGATGCTGCCCAGCTCCTTCTGGATCAAAGGCCCCGGGGTCGGGGTACTCCACTGGTCTGGAAGGAGGTGGTCTAGTGAGATATGAGGGCTGGAGAGATGCTAAGGGTGTGTGAAGGTCTGCAGCAAGTACCACAAACCCAGCTGGCTGTCATTAGCCCTGATGTGTGTGTGTTTTTGTGATGTGTCCTCAGGCCACGGCAGCCGTCACCCGTGCCTTACAAGACAGCAGCATGGGACTCAACCCGGAGGTGGAGGGCACCATCATCAGGGTGCCTGTTCCCAAGTGAGTGTTTCAGCGCCCAGGGCCTGCATCCTCATGACCACTCTCACCCTTCCTATGGACAGCACTTTCTACAAGCTTTGTTTGCTTTCCCTCCGGTTCCTGTCTTTCTGTCTCGCTCCAATCCTGTTTGTCTGTGCAATGCTAATGTCTCTTTAATGTGTTTTTAGCTTGCTAAGGTAAACATCTCCATCACTATTGGACATTTTGGTTTTTAGAGTGGTTTTGGGCACTTTTCAGTTGGCTAGACTAGGAGACCATCTAGACCGGCTGACAACCTGCTTGATTGGTCTGGGAGACCAGCTTTAACTTTTTTCATCTGGGTGAAGGAGAGCCTCTTTTCACTAGGGAATAACCCAGAGCATCCACCCAGAACACCCTTACAACTGCATAGCATCACTCTAGCAACTCTAGCAACAAGTTTTTATGGTTACCATTGTGCTGAAAAGTAGACCACATGAATGTAAACCCTACATTGTCTCTAATAGTAAAGACTGCACTAATCCTAGTGAAGAGTAACATCTTACTTGCTCATTAAATATACAAGTAGTAGTATACAAATACAAATATACTCAATGTAATTTGCTTGTTGAGCATAATTTCATTAGAAGTTGTCATAACGCAAAAGGAATTGATGCAAACTGTCGAAAATTTGGGCTTTGTGCTAATGTTAAAGATCTAACCATGTTAATCGTTTTAAACGGCTTTCACGGCACCAGGCTTTTTAAATGGCACTTTAAATTTGCATAGCTATATAAATGACTTGGCTAATGGTTTTTTATTAAAAAAAAAAAATGAATAAAAGTTTTTTACCGTAAAATGTCTTAGCTTTAACACATCCTGAATAGTGGCCAAGAACGGAGCGGGAACGTTTCTGTTGTGTTGTGGCTTGATTCTGCATTGTTATCAACTTGTATTTGCTTTTTTGTGTGTGTGTTGTGCACTACTGGGCTACCGTACCCATGCGCGTAATTTGCAGGGGGGTTAGGGGGGTCATGACCCCCCCAAAAATCAGATCCAACTAATATAACCCCCTCAATTTTCTTTATTAATTTCAAATATGCCGCAAGTTTAACCCCCCCAATGGTAGACCCAAAGTTACGCCCTTGACCGTACCCATAGCATCTCCCTAGCAAAACACTCTCCTGAGCACATAACAGCCCCCTCGCAACCATCCAGAACACTCTCAGTGCTTGAACGCTTTTCTTCATGCTTCTTTTCATCTCAATCCAATCACGTCCTGTTCTTTTTCACCTGTTACATATATTCAAAATTGTTCTGGGATAACTTGCCTGTTCTGTTAGTGTTTAAGATAGCTTTGCCTTGTAATTTTTCATGTTCCCTCCTGTGCTCTATACACTCTCTTTTTTTAATATGTGATACAAAGAAGCAAGCGCAGCGGTCTTGAATCTCTGAGCGCCGCTGCTCTTCCCTGCCAAGCCAGAGAGTCTCGCCGCATGGCCTTCATTCTACAGACCACAAAACTGTTTGATTAGGAGGCCGCGCTCCAGTACAGCTCCAGCAGCAGGTGCTCGTCTGGCAGCGCGTGCAGAGGGGCCGAACGTCTCGCCCGTAATCAGCACAGCCTCCTCGCATGCATTTGCATTTCTAAAGAGAGCGGGAGGCTTGATTGGCTCCGAATCAGTAATTATGAACATTGTTTGCAGTAAACAGACACTACTCTTGGACTCTTTGCAAATGGCTGGCAGCAAAATGCCAATTATAAGATGGGGAAACTTCAACACCTACAGCAGAATTTGGGCGAGAAACTTTGTTTTCTTTTTTAAAAGAGCGAGCTTGTAGCTGTTTCTTGCTGTGTTATACACACAGATTGTCTGTCAATAATGTCACGTGTAAATAACAGTCTGGACTATCAGATTTATTCTTAACGTAGCTATTCTAAACGTCATTTGGTCTAATAATATAAATCAGCACATCACATTTCAGTTATTATTATGTGAGTTAAAGTGTATTTTTGACTTGCAGAGTGACGCGAGAGCACAGGGAGAATCTGGTGAAACTGGCGAAGCAGTTCAGTAACAAGGCCAAGGATTCGCTGAGGAGAGTACGGACCAATGCCGTGACACGAGTGAAGAAGTCCAAAGAGAGCGTCTCTGAAGATACCATTCACTTGGTAGAAAAACAGGTGACGCAAATCAGGATGAGCTAATAAAAATAGTTGGAGTATTGAGAATCGTTATTTTTCTTAGTAATAAAAATATTATTAATAAAACAATATTAACTTGAAGGTAATGAAAGTCGTAGTAACTGCAGGAGTAATGATAATTATAACAATAATAATAGTAAATATTAATACTAAATATCAATAATAAATTCATGCACAACATTATCAGTAGTAGTAGTAGTATTAATAAAAATAAGTAATAATAATAATGTTTTATTAGTAAGTACTTAAATATTAATATACAAATAGCAATACAACAGTATTAATAATTTAATAAAATGTTAACTACAATTATAATAAAAATACAATATTTCTTATTTTGTTAATAATAAATGAATGTTCATTAGTAGTAGTAATAGCAGCAGCAGCAGTTTTAATACTTATTATTAATTATATTTTGAATTATTTTTATAATAAATATTAGTTCGAAAGAAACGGTAGTGGTAGATTTAATAATAAAAATAATAATCGTCATCGTAATTAATTTCCTATTAACAAATGAAATGTAGATTAATAGTAATAGTAAATAATTATGGATATTTTAATTGTATTCATTTGACTTAGAATGGATTAGAAATATGACATATTAATAATATTAATAATAAATGATTATTAATAAATGAATAAAAGTTATTAGTTGTAGGTACAGTAGTGTTAATAAAATAGATATAATATAATTGTTGTTTTATTCCTAAATAGAAAATAATTAGAGGCTAGTAGTAGTAATGATACTAATAAATAATAAATATTGTTGTTTTATAATTAATAAACAAACATAACATACAAACCATTTTTTTAAATATTTTTTTGCAGTGACACAAATGTGTTACTACCGTTTTTTCCGGACTATAAGTTGCACTTTTATTCATAGTTTGGCTGGTCCTGCGACTTATAGTCAGGTGCGACTTATTTATCAAAATTAATTTGACATGAACCAAGAGAAATGAACTAACAGAAAACATTACCGTCTATAGCCGCGAGAGGGCGCTCTATGCTGCTCAGTGCTCCTGTAGTCTACACTGAAGACATAGAGCGCCCTCTCGCGGCTGGAGACGGTAATGTTTTCTCTTGGTTCTTGGTTCTTAATAAATGCGACTTATAGTCCGGTGCAACTTATATATGTTTTTTTCCTCATCATAACGTATTTTTGGACTGATGCGACTTATACTCAGGTGCGACTTATAGTCCGAAAAATACAGTATGTGAATATTGTATGGTATGATGTATAACTAATAAGCACATACATTTGTTCTGTTTTTTGTTCTCCGATATCAGATTCAACAAATGGCAGACAGTTACGCAGCAGACATTGACAAACAGCTGGTCACTAAAACCAAAGAGTTACTCGGGTGACAGCGTTCAGAACGGCCCCGCTCCGCTTGTCTCGCTATCATCAGGTCAAAGGCAGTCAGCTGTTCTTGTGACTGGAACAAAAATCCCCCAAACAGAAAACAGTTAATGATCTTGGTGATGGAAGTGATGAAGGGGGTGTTTTGGATGGTGTTTGGGTGTTTTTCTCATGCATAAACAAATGTCGGCGTGGCACGCCAGTGGCTTATGGTGCTTCTTGTGTTCACATCTCCAAACAAACAAACGCAGGACAAATGAAGTTTTAATGTGATTTGGGGTACTCCTCCTAATCAAAGCGATGCCACAAACGTGGTGTTTATGCAGAAAGCACCGCACTGAATGTAAACTCTGTGGTCTTTACAGGAGGCTGAAAGTCACACAGGATGGAGGATGAGAGCACAAAGCAACATTTGCCAACATTTGTTTCGCATTCATTATTGCCTCTTAAAAATAGTCATCATTTTCATCTGTATGATCCGATCTAGCCATGTAAACTGAATAAAATGCATCAGTTATTGTCCTGGTGCTGTAGTCCGTGTGTGTGTGTGTGTGTGTACGTGTTTTGAATCATATTCCACATCCGTTGTTCTTTGTCTAATAATGTTGAAACTTAACCCCTAAGATTATTCTAGAATGGCAATGTGAAATATATCTTCTTTTGCCACAACATTTCTGAATTCTCAGTGCTTAATACCGATTCTGATTGGTTGATGAAAGATTTTTTGGCTACACTCTTCAAAATTAAATGGCAGCAAATGCTATGGAAGAACCATTTTACATTTCCCAAATAACTTTTCAGTGAACAGTAACCGTTTGTATCCAAAAGGTTTACTAAAACAACCATTTTTTCCTGAGCGTAAAGCACATTTTAATCATCTAAATAACCATTTCTTACTATAAAGAACCTTTTATGCAATGGAAATAAAAGTTCTAAAGGGTTGGCATCAGTGGTTCAGTTTAGAACCTTTAACATCCATGGAACTTTCCAATGCATAATCAGCACTTTATAGTGGAAAAGGGTTCTTTAGATTATTTAAATGTTCTTTGCACTACGAAAAACAGTGGTTCTTTTATGAACTATTTTCTGAAAGCTTCTTTGTCCTAGTCAACAGGAACTTGGTCTGTTTCTAATCAGTTATGTAATAAAGTAGTTTTAGAGACAGAAATGAAAAAAAATAAAATAGAAAGCTTTGTGATAAATATGAATGATAACTGTGGTATTATACTTGAGTCTGGGCCACAGAAATTTTTCTAATGAACACACACTTAACAGCGTTGTAGTTGTATTATCACCTCCTTGTTGCTCACATCTTTAATAATACACCATTCCATCGTGAGTTATTCCTTACTTATTCACTTTTTCACTTTCATATGCAGCACAATTTCTCGCATGCCATTGCCAGTAACCGAAAAGCATTGTGTCTAATTGAGGAAAACATGGGGTCACTAAAATAAACAAAAGTTTAGAGGAGCTAGTTCGCAGGCAGAGGAAATGGGCAGGTTTCCCCCGGTCCATATGTCAGTAATTTGGGGGCATTGTATACCTTGGCCTGAGAGAGAGGCTCATGATCGATGGAGGGGTGAAAATCCCGAGTCGCTGGCTCCGTGCGCTGCCCCGAAAATTGCTTTCAGCTGATAGCTTCATTTCACTTGACATTTATCAAGTGGATTACTGTGTGTTTCTCTGTTTACCACTACCATGATGGAGAGGATTGTGATAGCAGCGGGGAGACCAAATGTTTTTCCTTCTGTGTCGCTGGAAATATATACATGTAAATTGGCTCTGTAAACTCTTGAATTGACAGTAAACTCTTATCAGAGAAATATATACGCTGAGTTATGTGGACAGTCACCTCTTGACCCTCGACAAGAACGGGGTCAGTGAGACGCAAAATCAAAACAATACATCTGCTATTAACCGAGACAAGTATCCAGTGGCCTTTTTTGTCTTGCCATGTGGAAATGCATAAAAATATTCCATTGTTTAATCTCCAGTTTGCATGCAAATAGGTTAGGACTGCACTGCATTATTCATTCTCTCAGTCTCGTGACAATGCTAGAACACTGATATGCTGGTTAGGTGGGAATATGAGCACTTTACAGAAAACTGGGTCTCCAGCGAAGGAGCAGAGCTGTGCTATTATACTTTCCCTGATTACGGTCCACGCACGCATCTGTACGCGGAGATAGTTACCGAGGGGCTCGAGAGCGCGTTTAATCACTTCAGTGGCCCCGAGTTGGCTCCCGCGCGCTTGACGCGTCCTCGCCTGAAGTGTGCGAGCCACCCCGACCGCCTCATCAAGAATCCAATCAGTTTAAGCGCGAGATGCACTTCGCTGGAGATGAAAAGAGATTTTCCGTCGGCATGTCGGTGCCATAAGGGCATGATCACTGCATATGCAAAGTGGAAGGGAAATTAGCGCGGATTCTCCTCCCTCTGATAGTCATGCATGTTTCGGGAGAGCGTATAAGGAGTTCAAAACGAAGCCTTTTCTGGCAAATGCATTATTCATTCTTGATCTCAGGTCAGTCTGAGCGCTTTTTAAAGAATTACACAACTTAATATGTGGCTTGGTTGGGGACTGCATTGTAGGCATGATGATAGCCTGCGCGAGCGCGCGGTTAGATTTAACAGCCACGTGCTCGTGTCACTTCACACTTGAATTGGACTTCGAGCTCGCTGATGTTATACGATATCAGCCTAACAAACGTTTCCTCCTTGATCATTTATTATACTCCCTGTGAGGAAGCACAGAATCGAAAGGCTTCTTTTTATCCCTATTTTTTCTACAGTTCATGGAATCTTTCAAGGTTCTTTAGTGGAAAATGATCTTTAGATTATTCCGATGTTCTTCACACAAACAACAATGGTTATTTTAAGAACTGTTCACTGTTTGGTTCTTTGGGGAACCAAAGTCGTTCTTCTGATGAGTCACTGTGAGAATGCAACCTTTATGTTTTTGAGAGTGTATGAATGTTAAGCAAATCAGAAGTTGAGACAGGGCAGATTGAATGACTTATACCTTAGAAATGTCTTTAGAACAATAATAAAAATAGCAAGTAGGCCCAGCTATGAAGTATGATTTGCTAGTGATTATAATCAGGTTCAGGTGGTGCTGGAGGAAGTGGGAGGGACGTGTTTATTTTGAAGCCATTCGATTGAACAAAATGGGTCATCAATATCTGTCAGTTTTCCATAAAGTGGAAATAATAATACAAATATATATTAAATTCTAAATTGCCTACTTGAAGCTCTATTACTTTTTTTTTCTTTAAGTGTAAATTGCTTAAAATAATTTTTAGGACCCTTTGCCTATTTCCAAGCACTATAAATGCAAATCAGATTTTTACAAATCAGGTTATGAATATTGTATTTAACATGGAAACCAGGCTATGAGACAGAGACTTACAGTCTTTACAATAGAAGGTCCTAGTTCATGTAGAATTTTAATGAAATTCGCATTGAAAGTTTCATCAGCCAGACAGTCGGTATGTTGTTTAACACCAGCAGAATCCACTGCTGTCCTCCATCAGACCTGAACCACCTGATGGATTCTATTGAACAGAAATGTCTTTGAGTTTGAAGTGGTTAAACTGTCATTTCAAATCGTCTGGACATTGTGATTACCGGCACAGGAGGAATTATATATTTAGCTTTTAGTCCGTAGCGATTTCCTGCCCCTTTCTTGATCCTAAGTGATGCCCCCATCTCCACGGAGTCTTGGTATCCCCACGGGAGGACTGTAATCAACGGCTCAATGCACGGAGAGACGAGAGATGAGGCGAGTGGGGGTCACGGCATACATGCGCGCATGCACAAAGCTGTCTGTGCCAAGCACGTATTATTCATAATTCTTTACTGCACAAACGAGAAGGGAGGCACCTGCCATGCAAGTTAGTTAAAGGGACACGCGACTGGGCTGAGAGGCCCCTCACTGGGCCCCTGATCACAAGTGACTGTGCAGCTAAAGCTGAGGGGAATGAAAGTGGACTGTCTGCAGATTTCAAGATTGGCGGTGTGACTGCTGTCTAAGGCCACCAAGATTTCTCAGCCAGTAACATCTAAAAATACACTTTACTTGAGGTATGATGTTGAGGATGTAGGAGTCTCACACTGACTGAAAAAAGGTTTCAAAAAGGGGGTTTTCAAATTATAGAACCATGTTTTGTTCCGAAAAGAAGCAGTGAACAGTTAATAAAAGAACCATGTTTTTCCTTAGTGTGAAGAAGATTACAGTAATCTAAAGAGCCTTTTGTCCATTGGGAAGATTCCATGGATGTTGAAGGTCATTCGTGATATCATCAATGTCAATCAAGAACCTTTATTTTTAGTGGCATAAAGTCTGGCCAACTTTGGAGCTTATTAACTGCCACAAGAACTATAAAGCACTCAACCACATTGTATTTTGTTTTCATGTATCAATCAGAAGAGGTTCATCTGAAATAAATTACTATTTCAGAATAATAGGCTTGCATTTGAAAAAAAATAAAAATAAATCTAGAGCTGTGCAAAAAATCGAATGTGATTTTCATGGGCATCTCGTCAGTTAAGGCGCTCCTGTGATTAGAAGTACATCTCCAGGACGTGCGTTCAGATCAGGGTTGCCAGGTTTTCAAAACAAATCCTGCGCACTTGCTTCTCGAAACTAGGCCAAGGGTGTTTCCAGGAGGTTCGCCGATAAAATTGTGTCCTGGGGTTAAAATACATGTTTTTTTTTTTGCAAAAAAATTTTTAGGGGCTAAACATCACTTTATTATTGGTATTGGAGTCGCTTCGACCCGCTGACATGAAAAACTTACCACAGACTTGGCAACACTGGTTGGCCTTTACTACACAGAGCCGTAGTTCACAGAAAATCCACACAAAATCGATTTCAAAATCAGAGGGGATTCTTTGTCGATTTTTTTAAAAAGCGATTTTGTGTAGCTTGTCGGTGGACTATGGCTCTGTGTAGTAACTGCCGCTCCACTTGAACCAGTGTTGCCAAGTCCGCTCAGATTTTCTGCCTGGAAAGATCTTTTAAAAATCTAGCTTATAAGTTCTTAGTAAATGTAGCCTCTTTCATTTTGGTTTCATACAGTTTTGAAAAATTCCAAAATTATTATACTACAACTATTATAATTTTAAGGAAAGTTTTAGTTCAACGACTAAAAATGTCATGTGGTGCAACCATCAAGCAAAAAGTAATACCATATTTTCCTTATACTGTGAGCGTACATATCTTAGACATTATTAAAAAAATAAATATTTTTTTTTTAAATGTTTTAATGGTAAAAAGTTTTTAAATGTTTTAATGGTAAAAAGTTTTTAAATGTTTTAATGTTAAAAAGTTTTAAAAAGTTTTTAGTTTTTTTTATATCATGAATTCTTAATTCTTTATTATTATTACATTAAGGAATTGCATCACATAACATTTAACAACTGAACTAACCTTAAAAAAAAAATGATGTGATATTTTAGGTGATTTATTGATCTTGATAAAAACAGTAAGGGTCTGTGGGGTCCTCTTTATCATTTCCTGTTTTTATGCTTCTTTTCTTTTTTTCTTTTTTTTTCTTTTTTTTCTTTTTTTTTTTTTGCTGGTCCACATGCCAGATTTTTTTGCTTTTGAATGTAGTTTTGTGACAAATTTTGATACATGCTCATCATAGATGCAAGTCTATGAATTGCATTTGAAATGTATTTTACAAAAAAATAAGTAAATGGCATATGCTAATTAGTTCTAAAGTGAAATTAGTCATCGGCTAATGCCCCCCAGAGTTCAATGTCATGAGAGAGCAGACTCATGATGCCTCACAGAGCCCCTCTTATCAAACACTAAGTCACAAAGAAGAAGGATTAATGCATCTGAGTCCCAATAAATAACGAGCTTCATTAAAAAGAATTGTCTATTCGAGGGTAAATGCACGGAGTGGACAGGAAGTCTACTAATCTGTAACCTGATGCATGCGCAAGGAAGGAAGGACTCAGGAACCAGCCTTCAGAGCTTTCACCAATCATATTCATCACAGAACCCAGTCCAGCCTCATTAGACCACAGCGCTGCACTTAACTAAACATCTTTTCCATAAAATAAATGCTTCCAGGTTACCCTCCGAGCAGGTCGCGCTCGCATCTGATCTCAATTACCTCCGTGCATCGGTCGAGGCTCGAACCCGGCCCATGGTGCAGTGCTGGACCTCTGGATCCACCGGCTGGAGGCGTCAGCCGCGGCCTACATACGTCACATTAAACAATGGGGGCTGGGGGTCTTATTGAATAATTGGTTCCTCATGGGTTCTTTCTCGAGGAATATTAATTACAAGATGATTAAAATCTTTTCGGGGTCTTTGGGTGAGTGTTGCGAGGGGAAGTAAGGCCCAGTGCAGGGAATGAGCACAGTTTGATGGGTTTAACTGTCATTTTGAGAGGAGATCGGACATTTGGTTTCTAGCACAAGAGGAGGCATTTGTCTCCCGAGGGGAGAGAATTTCATGTGGATTTAGATTTTGGCAGTGTTTCCCAAATTAATAGAGTCTTTCAGCATCTAGTTTTTGTGACAGTGCTGGAAAAGTAGAAAAGAAAACAATGAAGAGCTGCACCATGAATGCATTGTTTTTCTCTCAAACAAGGTGCCAAATTACGAACTAAATAACCTAAAGGAGTTTGGTTGTCTGTCTCTCCTGTAGCCCTTGGATCCTTAAAGACATGTATCAATTATTTGTCTTTTTAGTCTAGCTGTGGTTAGTCTTTAAGGCTTCATTTAATGTGTTTGATAAAAATGCAATTTTAGCCACCGCACGTTCTCCTGATGTAGACAAGACTCCACCATGTGGCAGCGAACAGAACAACAGCCTCTCAGCTGCTCCTCTCTTCTCCTCTTCAGGGATGAGCAATTGTTTTTTTGACCATATATGCCACAGTTTTAAGTACTGATGTGAAGATGACATCCCGTGCTCAGAGATTTCATAATAATAAATAATGTTTCGGTGGATTGCATTCGACGACGTTTTCTTTTTTTCTAAATTTGCTTTCATCAGTCAGAAACTTTTATGGAATGATTAACAGTATGGGTACGGGCTTTAGTTGTCACACTTTGTAGTCCAATATTTTTGAGGATGTAGGTTTATTTATTTATTTTTCTCTGTTATACATTTCTTTGAATAAAAGTACAATTATTTTTAAATATAATAAATTAGCATTCTTTTAAATGTATTAATTGTTATATATATTTATCTTATGCTTAAACAATCATTTAATAGTCAATATAATTCTGTAATGTGGGAAACTTTGGTTCATGTATGTTTAGAAACTGTGAATCTGAAAAACTCATGGCATTATTCATTTGTATGCATTAAATCATCTTTTATGAACATCTTTTTACATCAATCAATCAGTTATTATATCAGAGGATGTTAAAAAAAGAGAGAAAGAATATTAACCCAAAACTAAAATATGATAAATATGAGTAAATGTTTTGCTTTTAGTGGCTTGCCATTTCAGTCTTTACAGCAAATATGAATATACAAGTATATTTGAACATACTTTGTATGTTACAAACACGTAATGCCAAGAACATTCTGAAATCCTTTTAATATCTAATTTATGATTTTTAAATATTCCACTGTGCTCACTTCATCAAGAATTGAAAATAATAATAATAATTCATAAACAAAAAGTAAATGACTCTGGTTTCTGGATTTGGTGTGTTTGCCTCAGTTATAGTAACACATGATAGGTAAAAATTGATAGCCTGAATGCAATGTAGCTTTGGATAAAAGCGTCTGCTAAATGCATAAATTTAATTGTAATTTTAAATTTATAGAGCAAAGTCTTCTGAGTGCACACAGCTCAGATCTTCTGTAGTATGTGTGTGTTCAGGATCAATCTGCACTCCTGCCGTTCTTCTGGTTTGGATCGTTTCCTCAAGGGTGCTGCACTGGAGACTGGACTACAGATACAGTGTTTTACATCCACTCAGCTGGGCTCTGGTGAATGTATCTACAGCAGTGATGTGGAGAACAGGTGATTTAGTGAAGCTGTGAACTTCAACAGCTCTTGACAAATGAGAGCTGATTCAAAGACACTAGACTTTCATCAAGCTCTTGGGTTTTATATACCTATGTTATACCTGTCTCGTTTCTCATAAATGTCCCAGAGATCAGGGCTTTCTAAAAATCACGCTAATTTTGTATTTTGCACAGTACTGACCGGTAGAGAGAGAGAAAGCAGACAGTCGGGGCTAGAATCTGCTGTTACAGGAGACCGGGGTTAGTTGTCACAGACCTTGAATCTCAGTCATAGTTAAAACAGTTGTTTTATGCTGTATTCAAACATGTAGTTCATTTAATACCTTTTAAATAACCAAACTACAATTATCTACAATATCTTCATAGCTGTGAACAACTGAACACAATAAAACTACACAAATCAGCTATAGGGTCTATATAATGAAGGTTTTTCCAAATACAAGGTCAGTTATAATAATAATAATAGAATTATTATATTTATTATTATTATAAAAAATAATACATTCATTACCATAACAGCTAATTATAATTATTATGATGGCCAAAACAATAGTTTGACATTTTTTTGACTCTAAAAATTTATTTTCTTATTTACACATTGCTAGTAGCCTAAATTACTCATAATTTTGATTAACACACCGAATTCAAAATACATTTTGAGGTAAAAAGTCTTAAGTGTTTTTTATTATTTTTTACAGTGTATAATTGAAATATAAATAATATTCGGTGTGTTGTGCAAAATGACTTTGTGTAATGTTTCAAAAAATGTATACAATGATATAAAAATATTCTTCTCTAATGAGTGTCAATAAACAGAGGCTTCCATACTGTGACAACTTACCCCATATCATTTTCCTGCGCAAATATTGCAGAAACACATTGTTTGGACGCTGTTATGTTCCAGCTGTCATAAAACCGTGTCATTTCCTGTGTATATCCCTTATTTATGTGTGAATGTATATTGAGTTGTTCTTCAAATACTTAGAATAACAGTCTTTTATAACTCCCTCATATTTTTCCTTGAGGTGAAAGTGATTTTTGTAAGCTGCTATCAGTTGTCCCACTCTCTATGTCTGCTCTTGGTCCTGAAGTAAAGATGCAGATGGCACCTGTTAATAACCTGCTGTTGTTTGTTCTGTGTGGGATGGTCATATTTCTTTCTTCTCATCTGTATCTTTTCTCTGCTCTTTACACTTCACATGGAAAACACTGACTTTGGAGACATCTTTTAATGAGCTTCATGTAATTTTATAACATCTGTCTCTGGGAAGTGTTGTTTTGGGGTTTGGAAAGATCCCAGAGTTGGCTTTTTTCTTATAAATGATCATTTAAAATGGACAGTTTTCTTTCTTCTGATTTTATATACTTAGGAAGACTTCCACAACTAATCTGAACAGAAAAGGACTAGTGAAATGCATTATTTGTTTTCATTTTATGGATGAATAGGTATCAAATTCTTCAGACTGTTTGTACTTTTCAGGAAAAGATTCTTTACATAAATGTTTGTTTGTTTTTTTCTCACCAGGTCACAAATGATCATTAAATAGCCCATATATAAACATATTTATATTTGATGTTTGATATTATAGTTTTATGAATGTGCTAACAGCTGCTAGTCCTGGCTGAAGAACCAAAGTTAATAATACAATCAGTCAACTTCTTTATTTGCACATGGAAATTATGAAACGTTGTTTAATTTGGCCTTTTTATCCGAATATGAGATTTCTTGCTCATTTTGACATCAAGCTCCCACACCTCATTAAACTCTTAGATCAATTATATATATATGTCAAATGTCAAACTGCGGTCCATTAAAACCAGGTCTAATGATCTGAACTCCACTTGAGTCATGCACTTGAAATATGAGCTCAAAATATTAATATTTTATTAATAAAATAAATATGCATACAGTGTGCTGAAGGAAAATAAAATTGTATTTAGACCTAGTAGTAATAATTAAGTTATAATGCTGAAAATATAATTTATAAGCTAAAAACGTATATTTAATGTAGATTTGTATTTTTTTTTTTTTTTTATTACCTGAGGGGGAAAAAGTCAAATACAGAAGCCACATATTAACTCATTCCTCACCATATTTATCACACAGGGATTCATTAACTAAAGAACATAAATCATATCATTTACATTTATGTTCAATCTAATAAATATCTGGTTAAAGAACTCAAACCCATGCCAGTACAACTGAAATCATTTTTATCATACATAAGTACAACCAAACTCTGTTAAAAAAAATTGAATGAAAAATCTAAACAACTTCAGTTATTCTAAGTCTTTTATCATTTATTCACCATCATGTCGTTCCAAAGCTCTATCAGTTTCTTTCTGTCTTGAAAACTCTTGAAGAGTTTAGCATGGTAATATACATGGCCATGTACAGTGAACACTAGCCAGGTATCTAAATGTTGAGAAGCAAGCTCATTGGCTAGTGATGTGAAAAGAAACCAATCAGCTGTGCCATGTGAATAATTATGTGATTAAATAAGATTTAAGTTATAACCTAGCGGATTGCGCCATCTAGAGTTTCATGACAGAACTCTGCATTTCTTCTGCAGATCATGAACGAGGAATTCCATTAACTTCCATTGTATTTTTGTTCTTATAGTACAGCATTCTCACCCAAATTCTTCAAAACATCATCTTCTGTTTCCCCCACTGTGCAGATCTTGTACGAGGCAGGAGAGAAAAAGTGGGGAACTTGAAAATCTAGATTCTAAGGCTATGTTCATAATTGTTTCCTGCTCAATGTTATTGTAACAACACACTTTTTATATCTTTATCGTAGTCTGAAACATCAGGAGTTTTTTTTTTTTCAAACCCTGCTGGAGATCTGTGGTGAAGATGGGAAATGAAGAACTCATCACGACGTATATATATATATATATATATATATTTTTTTTTTTTTTTTTTTTAATACCACTTTGCATGTTGAGATTTTGTCCCTGATCCAGCAGGTGGCAGTAAAGTACATGTATTTGGTAGAAAATTGGTCAATAATTAAAACCTCTTGGGATTTGAGTGGAACAAGCATTCATGTGACTGCTCATTTTGCTTTGTCACTCGCTCATAAGTATATAAAACCAGAATTAGGATGACGTTTGGTCATAATTCTACTGCAAAAATTAGACTTTCATCCTCATTTGGAGATTATTCATATCTAATGCAGAAATGAAAACTCGCAGATCATCTTAATTACTGTTCATAATTACAGCTGTTCTTACTTAAATCAAAGAAAACCTCTAAACCATTCTTTCTTGTCAGTTAGTCTTCAGGCAGGAAATGAATAATGCCCTGGGAAATCCCTAATGCCACTAGAGTAGAACAAAACAGTTGGATTAAAACAGATTTCAGAATAGGATTAAGACAATTCAGCTCTTTTATGTCGTCAAAAATCCATAAGGCAAGACATTTGGCATCATAAAATGAGTAAAGACAGGCCATGGAACAAGGTCAAGTTTAACATAGGATACAGAAAAACACTCATTGTCCTGAAGGATTACGATATTTAAGCAATAATTTGTAAAATACAGTATGCTGAATACAGTTCTGATATTCAATTGCACAGGGGAGTCGGAGTCGTTCTGTAGGATTCGAGTCTATTGAACCGATTCTTTCACGAGTTTGACTGAATCGTTCAACGACTGAACATTTGGAGTGAATTTAAGTTTTGATTAAGGCTACGAAACGTTATATATATATATATATATATATATATATATATATATATATATATATATATATATATATATACATATATACGTATATACATATATATGTATATATATATACACACACAAATTAATCGTACTGGAAATATGCTTATATCTTGAGTGTTTTAAATATTATTTTATAAAAACGTGCACACATGCACGGAATAGGAGCGCGCCATGACGCAATAACATTTTCATACATTAAACATTTTGTTCACTAAATAAGGTAACTGAAATTAAAGAGGCAACAAAATATCTTCAAATAAACAAGAAAACCCGGAAATA
This sequence comes from Carassius auratus, assembly GCF_003368295.1. Taxonomy (NCBI): domain Eukaryota; kingdom Metazoa; phylum Chordata; class Actinopteri; order Cypriniformes; family Cyprinidae; genus Carassius; species Carassius auratus. The sequence goes on from NC_039277.1 coordinate 4,611,526, forward strand.
ACAGCTGGGTGTGACCTTGACGAATTTACATACTTTTGACGACTATACACACAACAGGTACAAACAAGATTTTGTTTTTATTCAGTTTCTCCATTCCGATAGATATTAATTCAGGCAGTTTAAATCATTCCAAATAATCAAATAGAGAAAATCAAACCATCAACATTAGTTCAAAAAATGATGAGAAACAGTAACATGATATATGTTCGTTAGCAATTTAGTGCAACTATTGTGATTTTGACCCATTGTTCGCACAAAGTACTGAAGTAAGGTTTCTTGGTCATTTAAATGCCCAGCTCCCAGTGCTGCTTTATATATGAACTCAAATTTGTTTAATACATCAAACCAGCTCCTTTTACCAAAAAAAAAAAAAAAAAAAAAAAAAAAAAAGATTCACTTAATTACAGTATTATCCTTTACCATATAATTCATCAGTTACAGAACAGTGATAGTTAAGCACATTTCAATTAAGGACATTCCAGAGTGAGGCATATTAACAGCATGTATTGTTTCACAACCCCAATGATACAATGGGAAAAAGGCTCAGTAGAAAACATAATACATAATGTAACAGACAAAGACTCTTGATAGCCAGCAGAGAATATGTATGAAACATATGAGGAAACATGATTTTAATTGCACGTAACCCTACAGTAGGGTGATCAAAGGCAAATGAGAGGTAAAGTGTCATTGTTTGACTCTATTTAGCACAACTTAAAATAATGCCAAATGAACTCGTTGAACATAAATGGCTCAGATGATTTTATGACCATGTTTAACCATGAGTGCTGTAGTCTGTGCAGGGCTGACTGTGTCTGTATGTCATGACGTAGACAGCGGTCTGGTGCCACCAGTAGAACATGACCACCACCAGAACGTGCCAGAGCTGATGACTGGCTCCAAGATAGTTCAGCTGGCCTGTGAGGACAGACATTAAAATATGGGTAAATACTTGTTCTGGCAATTTATCAATGTGATTCTTGACTAATTTGGTCACAATTTAATTTGATTTGATTAGATTATTCAAAATGAATCATTAAAAAAAATGCAAACCATGTAACCAGAATTAGACTGCTGATCTGGATTTGATGGTTTTTAATTAACTTAAAATCTAGCATCAGCATTTAAGAGTTTTCTTTCTTTTCTTTTTTTTATATGCGAGTTGAAAAGAAGGGTTAAAATTATTTTTTTTTTTGAATAATAGTTGTTCTCCCCTACAAGATCTAGATGAAATTGTTTCTTCATCAGATTTGGAGAAATGTAGCATTTCATCACTTGCTCAGCAATGGATGCTCTGCAGTGAATGGGTGCCGTCAGAATGAAAGTCCAAACAGCTGATAAAAACAATCACAGTAATCCACAAAAAAAACCATCAAGAGACGTTTTTAACTTCTTATCATTGCTTCTGGCTAAAATACAAATTCCTATATTCATAATACTGCATCTGAATCAGGAGATAAATATGCAGTTAAAACACCTTAATAATGGATTTGTTTCTTACAAACACAGCTTTTCGTTTCTCTAGATATTCATTAATGGATTGGAGTGGTGTTGATTATTGTGATGTTTTTATCAGCTGTTTGGACTCTCATTCTGACGGCACCCATTCACTCCAGAGGATCCGATGCTCAGCAAGTGATGTAATGCTACATTTCTCCAAATCCGATGGAGAAACAAACTCATCTACATTTTGGATGGCCTGACATTTCAACAAATTTTAGATTTTGGGGTGAACATTTCTTTTAATAAAATATAGCAATTTAGTATAGAGCGTTCACCTGGAAAGTATCGCTCTGGGATTTTACTAACGTAGAAAAGGAATGCTGAGGCGGCAATCAAATACATGATCATGACTCGAGGAAAAAACACCTGCAAAGATATAAAATGTTCGGTATTAATAATAGCACAACCTTCACTGGTAGAAGTGATGTATTGATATTTCCCTCCTCACAGTGTCTCCCATTATTCCTGATGCCACAAGCCGATATACATCACCTTTACGATTTCAGAGTGGAATCCTCCATTGATCCAGACCCAGTGGCAGGCTGGGATGATGCCGTATCCAGCCACAGAGCAGAACATGACAGAGCGCAGTTTCTTCCACTGCTGAGAGAGGTAGAGCGGATGGATCTGAGCCGCAAACACAGCCAAGATGAGAGCCAGCACCGTCAGCAGGTACACCTGCCTCCAAAACTGAAACAAATGTCATGTGTTACTACATCCGCATTACTGCTTTTATTGAAAATACAGTAAAAGCAGTAATATTCTGAATGTTATAACAATTTAAAAATCACTGTTTTCTTTTAATATTTTAAAATGTAATTCCTGTGATCAAAGCTGTATTTTCAGCATCATTACTCCAGTCTTCCATGTCACATGATCCATCAGAAAGCATTCTATGCTGATTTAATGCTCAACTATTATTAAAAACTTAAGTATTCCTTGATGGTCACATTAATGCATCCTCTCAGAATAAATTTTTAATTTCTTTATTGTTTAAAACTAAATCTTTACCAGTGTATCAGTTTCCACAAAAAAAAAAAAAAAAAAAAAAAAAAGTTTCTTGATTATCAAATCAGTATATCAGAATGATTTCTGAAGGATCATGTGACACTGAAGACTAGAGTAATGATGCTCAAAATTCAGCTTTAAATCACAGGAATAAATTCTGTTTTAAAATATATTCTCATAGAAAACTGTTATTTTAAATTGTAATAATATTTCACCATATTACTGTTTTTACTGCTTTGTTTATCAAATAAATGCAACCTTGGTCTCTTTAAAGAACATAAAAAAAAACTTGAAATAAAATTTCTTTTTTATTTAATACATGCAATAAAACACTTAAATAAAAGTACAAATACAATCAAATAAAGCTCTAAACACATCTGTCGTACACCGTTGCAGTAGAAGGCATAGAAGACTCCAGGCACATAACATCCCAAAATCCCCACAGATATTCCAGCATAGTCCAGAGCAAGCCAGCGGCGACACGTCTTCTCCGAGCGATGACAACAGAACAAGTGATAGCCCACAGAGCACAGCATGCAAACCTGACCATAGAATAAAAAACAAAAACCCATTCATTAATATGCAGTGCTTATTTGTATAGGTAAAATTCCCTACCGCACATTTAATGCATTACCTGAAAACAAAACAGTCCGATTGAATAAATGACGTAGTCCTCTCGTGACGCCCCTGCAGACGGCAGGACTGAGGCCATGTCATTCACTCCCAGCAAGAAGAACAGCAGGAACCCAAGCAGATGACTCCAGATGTTCACCGTCTCATTGGACAGAATGAATATGCTGTAGGATTTGAGAAATGATGTGTAAACGAACGGGATCACATCTACACTGTCAAAAGAGTAAGAAACGCACCTTTTGAGGCACAGTTTGGAAGGCAGGTGTGCTCTGTATCCATCAGTGATGTAGGGATTCTCCTTCAGAAACACTGGGATCTGTTCAAAGGTGTATAATCGGATTCCTCTGGGCACAAGCACGGGCCAGTACTGATAGCTGCCCAGCTCAATGTAATGACTGCTCTTGAGGATGCTCTGAGGCATCTTGTTCATGTGGCTGGAGGAGCAAAGATGCATGTCTCAGTTGTTTTAATAAAACACTAAGGCTTTCTCGAAACAGCGAGCTCCCTATCCATCACTGAAGCCTAAAACCAGCTCCAGCAAAAAGCCCTAGAGATAACTGTCGAGATTTAAACTAGGACAAAATGTGCACCTGTTCGAGTTTAAATAACTTTGCATGTATTGAAATCTATGGCTAGTAAGATATACATTTAAATATAAAAGTCTCTATATTTTCCTGAAAGCTAATATATCTCATCATAAACACAATCAAACAAGCAACACATTCCCGTTTATTGCACTACAGATTCGAATATGCAGAAATGTTTTGTTTGTGTCGGTGATGTGAAGCAGCTAACGTTAATTTAGCTTTAAAGAGATTTAGATTAGTCTTTTAAATCTATTATATCTCAGTGTAAGTACGACAAACCTCTGACCTCCAGGTAAAGGCCTGCCGTCTATCCCATTCAGCCCTGTCGGTTCCTTACTTTCTGCTTGATATGATATCAGGATATGAGCTTCATGTTGATGACCGGCAGCTAGCCGTTAGCTAAAAGCTAAAGAAGCGAGTGCGTGACGTAAAAGCCCTGCGTCAGACACGCAATGCGTCGACACGTCACTCTCGCTTCCTGAATGATGGTTTTATTTGATGGTGGAGGCATTTTTATGCAAAGAAATGAAACAATATATATATATATATATATATATATATATATATATATATATATATATATATATATATATATATATATATAAACCGCAATGTTGTATATATATATATATATATATGTGTGTGTGTGTGTGTGTGTGTGTGCGCGTGTGTGTTATATGTTATATCAAAGTATTTTATATATATATTTACATGCATGCATTTAGCAGACACTTTAATCCAAAGCGATTTACAGTGCATTCAGACTGTCTCTCAGAATAAAAGAGGTTAGGATTATAATTTTGAATATCCAGATATTTTAACATGGTATAATCATCAGACATTATACAGTCTGTTAATTGTTTCAGACTAATTCCTGCCAAAATATGATCTCTCACTATTAGATGTTAATGTCCATACAATCACACATATTCTATCAAACCATACGAGTAATCATGTCAGTAATTTATTGTTCATAATATCTGCTCATAAAATAACCATTTGACATTTTATTTTTAAGGTAATACAGGCTGTTACATTTCAAAGACATTTGAAATGATTTATTACATCATAAATCATATAAGCTCTCAAGAGAACTACTATAATCACACATGATCCTCCAGAAATCATTCTAATATGCTGATTTGCTGCTCAATTATTAACTTAATTGTTATTAATACTGATATAAAGTTTTCATAGAGTTATCAAGTTTCTGATGCTTAATAATTTTTTCGTAAATTATTACATATTTCCTTCAGTATTCTTTGATGCAGGGAAATTCAAAATACTTTGAAATACAACAATAAACTTTAGTAGCATATTAAAAATACTTTACTGTCACTTTTGATCATTATAATGCATCCTTTCAGAATAAAAAATGATATATATTAACTATATATATATATATATATATATATATATATATATATATATATATTACTGTTAACTGTTGAATTGTAATGTATCTACAAAGTTGAACAAGTGGCCTACTATAATTTATTTTAATGGATTTATTTGCCATAAATGTAACAAATATAATCTATTGACTGAATCAAATTGTTATAAATAAATATAAAAATAGGTAAATACAAATCTCAATGAATTTATGGTATAATTAACATCTTCACTTATAATGATGAAAGAAATAATAATGAAAAAAAAAATTACATTTTCTTTCCTTGAAAAACACATTCAAAATACACTCACAAGAAGGCACTGTATTGATTTGTAACTAGAAAAACTAAAAAATATATATCAATGGTTAAAAAGTAGTGGATTCAACCATATTCAAAGACATATGCAGAAAAAAAAATCAGGCAGGATAGATTTATAAATGTATGAATTAAAACTCCAAGGTTTTAATTCAGAAGTACAGTTGCACACTGTTTTCATGCCGCTGTGGATTCCCCAATCCTCGTCTGAACGTACCTGAAAAGTGACATTTATATTGTGAATCCTGCATTAGCATTTCGAGTGTTTCCAAATAGTATGTTAAAATTGATGAAAACTCACTTCAAAGTAAAGGACACTTTATGTTTGTTAATGACTTTGAACCCGGGTGAATTTGATGCAGCGCCCCTGAAAGACAAAACCCCCCAAAAAAGCAGGATGTTACATTACAGAACCATAAAGGAGGACCGACTATCTCATCACCCATTCTTACAATCACACTCATCTCAATGATCTCTTTACCCCATTATCTCTTATAGATTGTGAAATATGACCAATCAAATCCCCTAATGTCTCTCCTCGTGTTACTTATGCGCTCATTTTGAGACTGGTGAAAGATTTTAGTTCTTCTATTTACTGTCCAAATCACATTACCTCAAAACTCATGCTATGTCATCCACACTATATATATTTTTAACGCTACGTATATGGTTAAAAAAAAAATGTTTTGACATTACTTTACAATAATTTGGAGTATTTGAGTTCAATTGAGTGGAGGTCTGATGCATGACAAACGCTGTCTGGACAGATCTGGTAACATGAATGTAGAACAGGTACCAGTATTAATAATTAAACTCTATTTATAGCAACTGTGATTCTTTGGCATGAAAAAACATGCTCAACAATATTTTATATATATATAAAAATATCTATATATTATTTACTTATTATTATTATCTTATTTTAAGAAATAAAATTGTTCAGGAAGTAATATAAGAAAAATGTAAAAACATAATATAATAATATAGCATTACATAATATATATATAATAGACTACTATTTCCCCCCTTAATTATTATTATTATTAGATTTTTTTTTTTTCTAGTTCTTGTCTTTTAAGAAAATAAAAATAGGAATTTTAGTAAAAGAATAAATTAACTATTTGTTCAATGATCTACTGGCGCCCATAGTCAAACACTTCAACAATATTCTCATTGTGCTTAGAAGGACGTTCAGTTAAACTCAAACAGAGTGGGACGGTGCAATCAGTGAGAGGTCAGAGGTTAGACACTCTGACAGTCAGCTCAACCTAACGAGTGTAAAAGTGACGACTGCTCTCTGATGAGTGTGTGTTTGAGGGTCAGTTCATGACCAGTCAGACCACCGCACACAGCTGCACCACCGTAATGAGATGTGTGACAAGAGTGTGTCTTGTATGTGTGGCTTATTAGTGCTAATGAGCCTTTACAGCAGACCAAACGAGGGACTGAACTAAGCGGTTTCATGAGCAACACAATGGCACTGTTCAGTAAGATTTCTACATAAGCAGCATTTTAAATTAAATTAAATTACATTTATGCATTTAGCAGACGCGACTTACAGTGAACTCAGGCTATCAATTTTTACCGAGGAATCAAACCCACAACCTTGCGCAATGCTCTACCAGTTGAGCTACAGGCACACTACATTTTAAAGCATTATAGGTTCCTGACCAGATCAGCAGCAACATAGTACTACGTTCTAAGGCTATGTTTACATTTGAAAACACATCTATTTCTCGATGTTTTGGCCTTCCATCCGAGATGTAGTTTTTTTCTGCAGAAACAGAGCCTTTTGAAGCTGCTCCCAAACACATTTATTCGCATTGTAGTGTGGACTATGAAAGGTATTTGAAAACCATGACGCACTTTTAATTGTGACGCATAATGTGTTTTAAAATGGGCATTTGGGCAATTACACAGTGTTGATAAAGATAAATGTTAATTTGAAAAATCATCATATTGCATTCCTGCAAATATGACAGAAAATGTACTCGCAATTGCTGTTCTGTGGCAAAACATGGCAGTTGCATTTTAGACCAAACATATAATAGTGATTGAATGCAACCTGGACGTACTAGTAAGTGGTGGTTTTGGATATTTTGCTAATAAAATGATTGTGCCAGAAGAATGCCATGAAATCTTTATTACGTCTGCTCTCTCAGTATCATCTCCGTGCGTTTTTATTGCATTTTATGCATGAACAGTAAGATGATTTAAGCATTTTCCAACATTTAAGGGTGGTTACGAGAAACATTAGGAAAATGTTTAAAATGCGGACAGCGTTTTGTAACCGAAAACACCTGTCTGAGAAATTGTACCTCCTTTTGACAAATTGCAAAAAAGAGCAATCCGATAATGCACTGTGACAAGCTCAGTAAAAAAAGAGAGAAAGAAATTACCATTAAAAATATAAATATAATTAAAAATGCTAAGTATGAATGCAAAATATCAACAAAAAATTGTAATATTTAGAATTTCACTTAAAATGTGTGTTAAGTATTTTTATGCTTGTAATAGTCTTACACTATTAGCTAAGTAACATACACCAAATTTAATAAAAAGCAATAGAGAACTAAGTGTGAAGTGATGTCTTTGTAGGTGGAGTGCTATTTATGTGACACAAATCTGTTGTTTCCTGCATATAGCGTTTCATGCATTTCTTCAAAACGCATCAATTTCCTGTTTTCTTTACTTATTCCTACTGAATGAATCTAAAAAACATGAAATTTAACAAAAACAAAAAAAAATTTATTGATACAAACAAAAAGCTCAGGTCTTGTTCTTTATTATAAAGCAGAGATAGCATAAACCAAGGCCACCGTACCTTGTCATTTGCTGTGGGTCTCATGACAGCAACTCTGTCGTATTGTCTCCGCAGCAATGCTAACACAGCATCAAAACGTCCCTAAAAACATTCACATTACAGAAAAACACTGAGAAGCACAACAGCATTTTAAAACATACATACATTATCCGAGTCGTGTTGACAGGAAACTTACTTTAATGGGTGTGTACCATTTGTCTGGGACTGGGGCTTGATATATTGGTGGTGGTCTGGGTGGGGGTCTTTTTACAGGTTCTTCAAACTCCTCCTCTGGCATTTTGACCACAGCATTTTTAGCTTTCGCTAACCGCGTCCCTTCCTCTGTAGAGCCCCTTTCACCCCAGCGAACCTGTGGATGCTGTGAGTTTCAGCATATATCCATAAAACGTCTGTGCTATGTTCTTTTGGATGGCGTTGGATTATTACATCACCTCCATGGGTGTGATGCCGCCAGGCCCTCTGGCACCATAATAAGACGCATCCACTGTAGGCCATTTCTTCTTCGGCAGAAGGTCCTCCTCAGGTTCCTGTAAGATATGAATCAAGCATTTCAAGAAATGGGTAGTTCTGCAAATTAACATTTATTTCAAGCCCCAGTGTACTGTACTTACAGGTATTGGGCATGGAGGCGGAGGGCGAGATGGGGGTGGATCGCTGATTACCTGACATATGAGGAGAAAATCCTCATTAATATACACATTTGTGGGAAATAACATAAGCTGTGTATCTGTAGCACTCACCACCATGCAGCAGAGCGGCCAGAACCACCAGAGCACAATTAAACACAACAACACCAGCAGCAACAGGATGACAATCACTATCACTATCCCATCAGACTATAAGAAATGGAAAAAATATGTTTGATTTATAAACATAAAAGTTGTGTACAATTACCTTTATTCAGCAAGGTTGCATTGAATTGATCAAAAGTGACAGTAAAGATATTTAAAATCTTGCAAAAGCTTTCTATTTCAGTAAAATTCATCAAAGAATCCTGAAAAAAATGAACGCTACTGTTTTCAACATAGTAATCATTAATAATAATGATACCTGAAGGATCATGTGACACTGAAGACTGGAGTAATGCTGCTGAAAATTCAGCTTTGATCACAGGAATAAATAAATAACATTTTCAAATATATTTGAATAGAAAACAGTTGTAATATTTGTAATAATATACCAAGCCTAGTAGTTTTTGCTATAATTTGGATCAAATAAATGCAGCCTTGGTGAACAGTAAAGCCTTATTTTCAAAACATTATTATTATATATTATTGAAATATATCTGAAATATATTTAAAATTAAATACTACATGGGAAAAATGTAAACGGAAATCAGAAATTAGGAATTAAAACAACTTTAAATATTAAAATTACTCGACTGAAATAAAAATAATATCAAAATCTAATTAAAATTAAAGCTCATAAAATAATTAAAACTTAATGAAAATAAAACAAATGTTTACAATATATATATCTATATATCTATATATCTATATATATATATATATATATATATATATATATATATATATATAAACACTAAAATAACACTGACACTGTATTACAATCCAATGTTTCAAGAGAACATGCAAAAACCAGTTAATTTGGATTAATTCTGTTCCTATAATCAGACTGTTTATTATGATATTTACTGACCTTCTTAGTAAACTTGTGTATTATTAAAGTTAGTTTGCTAAGAAATGTATTGTGTACTTACACATGCGTGGGCATATATTGTGATTGGACTTGAAATGTAAGACTGGCCATTATTCAGACTAATGAGCACATCGAGGGAGCTGTTGAGAGAGGAAGAGTACGTTATTATATGACTGAATGCCAAAGACGGAGCATGGTTCATAAGACCAACAGCGTTGTCCTAAAGTCTTCTTTTGAAAACAACAAGATGAATGTCTCTTAAAAAGCTTCTTTCATCAGTTCAAAACGAACTTGGCCACGACGAAAAGCAACATGCTACTTTGTTTCAGCCCTGCACTTAGCATGCTCCTTATCAGTTTTCTATTACCTGAGCTATCAACAGAAACTGAGATAATAAATAAATAAATAAATTAAAAACCAGGATAAGATGATGAAGTCGTTCCCTTTGCATGTCAGCTTGTAACAACTGAAGCTGGTCCAATGCCACTTACTGTCCAACCTCGGTCAACACTGGAGCTGGACACAGCACGTAATTATCCTTCACTGCACTCGGCTTCTCATCTAGAAGGAAGAGAGAGAAGCATGTGACTGCCATAAAAATGCCTAACACAGAGGCATTATTTAAGGATGTGGCTGCACGAAACTTCCCCATCGGCTCAAAAAAAGAGCAAGAGCCTCCGAGGCCACGCAGAATTTAGCATCTCTCTTGCTAACAAAAAATAATAACATTGTGGCTTACTGTAGCACTTATTCATTTGCTAAATGGGGAGGTGAATTATATGGCTTGTTTTGTGAGGCGTATCTTTGTGGATATGTTTTAGAATAGAAGGAATGCATTGAATGGCTTACTGTAAGGATCCTGTTGATTGACAGATAACGTGCAGACCACACCATCTGAGGTTCTTCCCTGCGTGAATCCCCTTCCTCGCAACACAATGTTGAACGTTTCTAAAACACAGTGTTTACACTGAAATTAGTCATGGTCATGAGTTCAAAACAATTACATCGCGTTTACGTGGATCTTTTAGCCACATTTACAATGTAGGTCTTGATGCTCAATTCTGATTCGTTGACTCTATCCAATTTTTTTGGACAACCAGCTTGCATCTTTTAAAAGTGGCCCATATCCAAAAACTGCATTCATGCTAAACACTTTTTGACTTTCACTGAACGGTACTTGATGTGAGAACGGTTCACTATTTAGGTTTGTAAGTTAGAATAACATTAACATTAGCTAGTTTTAGCCACTGCTAACTTGCTGAAGCACAAGATGACATTAATGTTCTGCTTGAGCAGATGAAAAATGGAACGTAATAAGAGTATGACAACCAGAAAATGACCGTTTTCGTCTAACTTGTGATTGGGGTTGAATGCTTAGAGACATTTTGCTTTGTTTTGGTTGGATTTAGGAAATGGAATAAAATAAATTACATAGCCTATCCTCTCAGGATACCTGTAATTAGTGTTACAAGTAGGGTCAGGGTTAGTTAGGGTTTAAATGATACTCGAATGCCATTGGTGTTCAAGGGGAGGGCCTTAATGGGCCAATTACTTTTACACTGTTGCAATTCCAATGGAGGGGACCCCCGATAAATGGGAAAACGGTGGAAAAAAACACAATTCGGCTAGTTTTGAATACCAGTTAGGATTTGTTGCAAATACACGTATCTGAGTCACAAAAAATCGGAATCCATGTGCTTTTTTCCTGCTTACACGTTTGTGGGTCATATCCGATCTTTGCCACATGAGAGGAAAACCATATAATGTAAATGCAGCCTTAGACATACCATTGACGCAAATGCTGGAGGGCTCAAGGTTAAAAATCTCCACACAGGATTTCTTTAAAATCTGTAAAACACAAATACAAGTCAATTACAAGGCAGCATACAAACCGCATGCAAGAAAAGCTATCTTTGTTTGTGCTAAGCCTCACCGAATTTACGATGGTTTTGAGGGCCTGGAATCCATCCACAACGGGAAACACTTGATCTTTGCTGTCTGCAATATCTGCAAGCTATGAAAACATTAACACTGGCATATTCATGTCAGAATCTCACTTCGCTGAAGCTGCCAATTTCTGAAGCTCTCTTGCTACCTTTTCCCAAGCCAGAATCAATCTCTTGCTAATGTAAAATGGGCCGGATATGTTATCTGCAGAATGCAATTTCTCTCATCGTCCTGCCCAGACAAGCACTTAGCACATCCACCAACATCAATATAAAGGATCCCTCTGTTACACTAATGCTGTTATTAATGCACATGAAGAAAACAATATCGCCAGGACAACAAAATTCCTGTGACAGTGATACACTAATAAACTATAATAGATTGAGACAAATCAATGTTAGAAAATATATTTTTCACATTTTTCGCCAGTGTGAAATGCACTAATGATTCGAGGATGGTGTGTTGCTCTGGGGTTCAAAGTGAACTTTAGCATGTTGATATGGTCTTTAAGGTGGTTGCTAGGATATTATGTGGTTCCTAAGGTATTCCAAGTGTTTATTAGTATATATTTTGTATGGTTTCTAGCCGATTGCTTAATGATCCAAGTCAAAATAATCCACTTCCAAGTTTATATGACATTGTAGTCTCTAGATATAACATTCAATGTAAGTCTATGGGATTTTCCATCTGTTTTATTATCCAATAGATGAAAATCTGTACCTGGTTTGCATCAAAGTCCTTCACACCAACACAATATATGCGTGCACCATACTGTCTCGCCTGGTTAGCCTGAGAAAACAAATGGGGAATTCATTATTAAAAATGTATATGCATAATATTAACAATAATAAACCCAGAACATGTCAAAACTGTATTGCGAATTAAGGTGGAAGTTATAAAGTACCTCAGTGTACAGGTTTTTTTTTTTTTATCTCAATTCAAACATGTAATAGTTTCCATGTAATAAATACTTCCATTGGTTATGCAGTATTAATATTTCATATACAGTATGTAGCATGGTGCTTTACCTCTTTCACAGCAAGGTCATGTGGATAAACCTCCAGCTTCCCATCAGTCAGTGCAATAATGATGCTGGATGCTCTGGCGCCCTGGGTAGTCATTTGTTTTAATACCTAAAATGTTTTTATTTGTTATGATCTCTGAAATACATAGGAGATGAAATATCCAATACATGATTTTGGTGATAATATCATGCACTTACCTTTCTTAACCCCTCGTGCATGTAGGTATCACCAGCAGGTCTGATCTTGCTCAAACTTTGTAGACCACTATCAATAGCTGCCCTAAACGCCCCGGAAAACATACCAGCTTTATACTTTTTTTATCTGTATTACAGTAAAAATACTACAGTACAACTCAAAATAGACTGAATGAAATCTCACCTGTCTCCAGTGAGAGGCAAGACTACTTCTGCACTAGAGGAAAAGACTATGAAGGACACTCTCATTTTCGGGCTAAAGGAAGTAGAAATAATATGTTATGAACTGTAAAATCAAATTTACTCTCTGGATGGGCAAGAAAAATTATGTTTTCTAAAAGAGTCTGATATATAACTTTATAGTACTGCAGTGATTGATGTAAATGACCACCGTGGCACTATCTGAGGTTAACCATTGTGCCCTAAATTGCATTAACTAGGTCACCATACCACATACTAATCCAAACTTACATTTGACACAGAATGAAGTTAAACATAGTAATCTGAAATTAAGTTTATGTTTAGTTCCACACATGTGCAAGAGCTTGAGACTCACAGATGTGGTTTGTACCAGACAAGACTTTGAGTGTGGAAGTGCTGAAACTTCTTAACCCCTTCAGTAGCTTTTGTTATTTGTTAGTTGGTTATAAAAAAGCAACTTTTAACTTTTTGTTTCTTACCTTACGAAACGATTAGTAAGTTGTTCCACAAATCCATAGATCTCCATCCAGTTGTCCGAAACACTGCCTGACCTAGAATGATGGTGAACATTTGGTGCTTCACAAGATAAACAGGGCCATATAAGGGCCCCAGAGAGCTATATATATAAAAAAAAAACAGTAGGCTACCTAAAAATACAAGAACTAATAATGAGATCACTTAAGTTATTAATGTTATTGATAATATTTCCGAAAACTCACCGATCCAACACAAAATATAAATCAAAGGCTCCATGGCAGGACGCCTCTTCTCCTTTCCCAAAGGAAGTCAGGAGAGAGAGGCAGAAAAGTTGGAGGACCAAAGTCGCTTTAATGGCATGATCGCTGTCTTCTTTCATTCCTGTCAAGTGATGCACGTTGTTGGTATGGGATGGGAACCCGTCAAATCCAGTGATGGAAACGCAGCTGACGCGCGTGGACGGAGCGCGCAACTATTTACTCATGCACGCATCACATAAACAGCCTTTAATAGCCACTCCTGTAGCGGTCTTCAGGAACTGTTCTCTTTTTCTTCTGCTTCAAAAATCCATATCCAGATTCATTTAATTCAGTAAAGCTTTTTTTTATTATTATTCAAACGTGTCCGGTTTCGCTGCACATGAACACGATTCAGTGCGCATGCGCTCTTTATCCACACAACAGCGGGTGATCTTGGAGCGACATCAAAAGAGCAGGGACAACAATAGCAAAAGGGTGCTGCTGGCCATATGGGTCATTCCTGCAGTTAGATCCTTTTGGGCTTTGAAACCTTTGAAACATTTTCAAAAGCCATTCAGGTAAAAAAAAAAATTAGCCCTAAAAAAAAAAAAAAAAAAAAAAAAAAAAGATATATATATATATATATATATATATACATACAATAATATAAATATAAACATGTCATTATGATGAGTGCATTTTTAAAAAGGGGGAATCCAGGCAAAAGATTTTATGAGAGGGCGTTTCTGGACATTAAACATTTCTTAAACCTCTCCCTCTTACCTTTTTAAAAATGTTTCAGGAGCTCAAATTTGCATACGAATTAGCCAGCAGATATGGCTGCAAATATCCAGATGGATGGGATGCCATTAATATGGAGGGAAAACACATTGTCTGTTCACTGACCTCAAGCCACCAGCATGTCCTGTTCCACCAGCTTTAATTAAACTAATGTGACTGCTTTTTATAACAACCTGCTGACAGTTCTTACCCACTACATTTTTGAAGCAAAGGACATTTGGAACGTGAAAGAAACAGGTAAAGTTTACAGTCCATTAAAACTAAAAAGCTAGATTCAGTGGTTTAAAATACACTAGACAAATTCATTGCTATATGCAATTTAATAACATATATAAAATTATACACCTTGATAATGCATACATACTGTAGCTTATTCAGATAAATATATAGACTATAAAACTGAGGTAAATAAATATGTAATTATATAAAAACACTACACACCTAGCTATAATAAATACACATAAGAATAAATAAAGATATAGAGATAATAAAATGATGTAAATAAACATTTAACTATATACATACACTAACTACACACACACATCTAGGTATAAACACCTACAAATGTTCATGAGAGTTTATGAAGTTTATAATTCCATGACAGTCCAAGTGCCAGATAAAATAATCACCCCCAAGGGGAACACCGGGTCGGTGTCAGTGACCTCTGGGGAGAGGGGGACATTGCAGTAAATGCACATGGCAATTGCATTCCCTCGTACTTCATCTTTCCAAGGAAGTTGTTCCAGGACCACTTTGTGAACACATACTGTAGCCTATACAGATAAATATATAGACTATAAAACTACAGGGCAGCTCTGGAGCAGGAGCAAAAGAAGTGGATCCAGAAGAAGTGTCCATTCCAAAGAAAAGGCTCCGCACTATCAAAAACACTGCACCCACAGCTTCCCAGAACAAGGATGAGGTATGTCTTGTGTGAGGGGAAACATTCAACTCATCCTTGCCTGGGGAAGTGTGGGTCCAGTGACTCTTTTGCCAGCTCTTGTCACATGAGCGATGCACTGAGGGTGCAGAACATTATATCTGTCACAACTATGACAGTGAACACCCTTTGTTATGTTCCTGTTTGTTTGTACTGTTTATGTAGTGTTTATTTGTTTAACGCCTGTAGTCAGGTTTCCACCCAAATGACCTCTTTTTGCCATCTGACTCTTCCAGCTCATACAGTGTTGTTTCAGTCTTTTTCACCTCTTCTGCGAATATGCCATGCTTTCTCAAAGCCACTGCAGCCACTGATACATGTCTGTTTTTGTTTGTTTACTGGATTATATAGTGTCATACTGTTAAAATTGCTCTGGCCCACCTCTTCCAACCGAGGCAGAGACTGCTAATCGGAGCGATCACACTAGTCAAACGAACCAGATTTGGGGGTTAAGACGTCCTAGTGTGAGCACACCCTAATTATTCTCCCGCATCCCACACATACATGAGTCTACCTGCACATCAAGTGTTGTCCCGCTCCGCACTCTGCTGCGATGTGTCCCGCGATCGTGCAGGTCTCTTATAGGAAGATGTCTGTTATAATGTTTTGATCAAGGCTCTGGACTCATGAGCATAACTTGTTTTTCTATAAAAAAAAACTATAAAATATTTTCTATAAAAACGTTAATGTCCTGGCATTGACAAATAGCTTGTGTTATATTTAATTTAATTACATTAATGTTAATTCTAATAATTAAGTTGAGATTTAGGCAACAATAAATATTTAACTGCTACTATGTAAAAGGAACATTATTATTTTGCGAACTATTTAAATTATAAATTATTTGCGAACCAAATGTTATTACAGCTTTGTTTATTTAGTAGTAGGGATACTTTTCAATGAAACAAAGTGCACAATACACTACTTTTGAATGCATTATTAGTTTTGTTCATAACATGCGATCAATCACAGACAATAGTGCAATTAATCACGATACATTTTTTATAATATATATTTTTATATATTTAGTATAAGTATTTAAACACTTTACAAAGGTCAGAGGTCAGAAACTATAAATAGTACATTTGAAAATTAACCATTTGAAAATAGGTTTTAAAAAATGTTAAATGTTTTTTTTAGATGATTTAATCAGACATGTTATGCCAACAATGATTTTAGCACTGTTATGAAACGTGTAATGTGCTTGTTTGGAAAGTGAGCAGTTCAGTAAATCAAATAAATCAATGATAACATATATAGCACATTTCCTCTTTGGACACCCATGGGGATGAAAAGGTATTTGTGAAAAGGTTTTGTGTTAATGGGGTGAATAGATGTTCCTGGTCATCTGCCAGCAAAAAGCCTTTCAGTGAGGGCCAGGATTCTTCGTGCAGCCAACCACAATCCCATGACACCCGCAGGACAGATCCAGACAACCAGGATTTGAAATCTAGAACAGCGACAAAGTCTGCACTCACCAGATTGTCAAAAGATGTTCAAGTTGACAAGAACAAGAAGAGCGCGTTCATGCAACCTCCTCACACCATGCCTGATGTCCCGCTGATGTCAGCCAGTTTTCCCAGCGACCTCATCCCTAACCGGACGTCTGTCCTCCCCAGCATTCTCCAACTCAACTTCCACAGCTCTGCTTATCCAAACATGGATCTTCCAAAACAGTTGGGTCTTCTTCACAGCGCAAACCTTTGGTCCAGGACCTCCCGGCTGCAGCGTCCACATACTGCTCATCTGCAATCGCTACTGACCCCCCATCTCTCTTCTCTCGGTCTACCTCTCCAGAACTGGTGTGCGAAATGCATCCTTTCTTTCCATATGACATCAGACCTGGTGCAACACATTAGGTCCCACCATAAAAGGGCGCTGTCAGATGAGAGGCTGAAGTGTCTCATATGTAACGAAACATTTAGAGAGCGTCACATGACTTCTCATACATAAGCTCATGTATAAAAATACATAGTTCTCATAGATTTTGTGGTATTATGTTTTTTTGCATCTATCCAAACTGGTCACCACAGGTCCTAGTAGTAGCAGCAGCAATAGTAGTTTTTACCACTAGGTGGCACAAAAGCACTTGTTTACTTGCCATCAATCTCTACACCATTATGAATAGATAATATGAATAGATAATAACAATAATAAACCTCCTATATGATTGAAAAGAGAAAATAAATAGTGACACAGAAGAATCAGCTTAATTCAGACATCATTTATAGGGAAACATACACAGTGATCACATGAAACTATAATACACATAAAAATATCTTTTCTTAATATTGTTCAAATATGTCCAGTACACAAACTATTAATACCACTTACCAAAAAGCAAAAAAAAAACCTAAATGTAATAGTAGAACAGGTCAGCCAGCGACATGCTCTTAATTCACCCAGGAGATCTATAGCATGTTAATAACACATTTCATTAAGGTACTTGAGGTAAATGAGATGAGTATGTTTCCTTTAGCATAGTGTTACTGTCACAATGAGAATCCAGCCTCAATTTCAGCGATGAAACCACAGAAAAGTGAAATGATTAGAAAAGTCCTTCAAAGTCTTCAGTGCCATCAGTCCTTGTGTGAGGACACGATCCCAAATTCACCGTTCACATTCTACTGAGAGACGACCTGAAGCAGCAATGGGAAAAGAACGGGAAATTAAATTGATTCTGCATTTATAGTAGAGGCAAGTCAATGTTATTTAAAAATGATAAGTTAATATCAAACCTGAGTGAACGGCGGGTGTCCCGCTCCAGATTGTTTTCAGGACCTTCACTCTCATATGAAGCGAGCTGGAGCTCTGCAACACAACACAAAACACACTTATTACATTAACCCAATTAATACACCAAAAACTATTTTAATGTAAAGAAATATTGGTACCACTTTACTGTAATGTAACAGTTACATTTACATGCTATAGCAATAAATAATGCATACATGCAACTAACTGGAATCATAACCCTACAGTAAATACATGTAGATTATTACTATTACTAAATACTTAATTGTGATTGGTCGTTTCTTTCTTTTTGCAAACCACCTCCAGCAACTTCACCATCTAGTTTTCTAAGAGCAAGATTAATAAAGAAAATATTATAAATAACCCTGCTCACCATCTTCAGTGAACACTGGTGCGCTGATGAGATACTGCAGGGTTTTCCTGTCCCTCTCAAAAGGACAGATCACCTGCCTCCAGGACAGAAACTCACTCACTTGCTTGGCCAACTCCCAAAATTTCTGTCATACGAGTAAAGAAAAGCTTTACTTCCCAAGCAACTAGATAACCAAGTGATTCAGTTTTATAGAATATTCAATGTCAACTTACCTCAAAATTGATGTGGCCGTTAGTTAATCTATTGACACATCCTTCATTCAGGAAGTAGATATCCTTTATGAACAAGCTAAAGAAGGGGATGACAATCTGAAAGACAAGAAGAGTGCATTCATATTAAATTCACATGGAATTCATGTGAACTGATGTAAAGTGTTGTATAAAAAGCACACTAAATTACCATTTCTTGGCTTGTGTGTGCTGTACTAGACCTCTGAGTCGCTCCACGCAATGCAGTGCGGTAGCTGTAGAAGTTGCTAGATGGGTCCATTTGGTGCTAAGAAACCAAAACAACCAGCAAAATTAACTGTGTTGCTAGAAAAACCATGTATAGATTAAAGCATCCATATATAGTGAGGTCTAAAAGTTTGAGATCATTTGTAACAATATTGCAATTTTTTATTTTCTAACGTAATTGCAATTCAAATAAACTTAATTTGTGCACATCACATTGTCATTGTCACAAATTGTGTGGTAACAAGAGAAATGGTGCAGACTTTTTAAAATGTATCTTTATCTTAATGTTTATTTATTTATTTATTTTTTTAAATGTTGTGTATTTCCAGGTTTAAATTAGACTGTGGTCTCAGACTACCGTTTCTTTCTCTCTAACTCATAACAGCTTTCCTTACCACCAGGATGTCAAACTTGTCTGTGTTGACTTTATTCCAGGTTTTCTTCAGTCTGGATACAGGGTTCATGTTCATTCCAGCTACAGAGTTAAAAATTGTTAACAATGCAAATCAAGACTGGCTAAGGAACTGTATCTCCAACACTGTATTTTAAAATTAATAGTTAGTGACAATACAATTCAATATGTACTCACTAATAATAGCCATTAATGAGTTGAAGTTGCCAATGTTGAAGCATTCCTGTGCCACGTCTATAAAGAACTCCAGCACTCTTGCTCTGTGTTTCTTCTTCACCGGCTGAAGACAAACCAGCAGAGGGCAGCATGTGATTGTCAGTGATTGCAATCATGCGCGGTTACACACAGCATTGCTTTCAATTGGTTTTGCTTCAAGATGCAGATTTTGCATTGGAAATGAAGGAGCAAACCAAAACATTTGGAACATTCAAAAGTGACAAACTGAACCACACAGGCTCAGAATTATACAAGGGACAGAGTGGTTACACAACTTTTGACATCAACAACAACAACAGAATAAATAAGATTTTTGCCTGATAGCACTGCTTTGCTTTTTTTCCCCCCAAAAATAGATGACAGATGTACTCACCATGCAAATTTCTGTGGCTATCAGGTAGGTCAGTCTGTTGAACCATTCAACATAAGCCTCCAGGTTACTTGCTTTTCTTTTGCTGAAGAAACTCTGAAGGACGACATTTCAACCATCAAGCTGCTTCTTTATCTGTGCCCATTCGGTTTCTATTTTTACAGTGTCTTACGTAATCTTTGACTACCAGCTTACCTTATGGTTGTCCGAGGGTCTTTTCTTAGCAAACGCTCGAACGAATTCTTCAGGGCCAATATAACTGAGTCGCTCCTACATGCAGAAAACAGGAGAGCAGGTTTAAAGGAGTAGTTTATCTGGTAATAACAAATTGCTGAAAACTTGAAACCGAGATGTAGATGAGTTTATTTCTTCTCCAGTATATGGACAAATGTAGCATTGCATCACTTGCTCACCAGTGGATCCTCTGCAGTGAATGGGTGCCGTCAGAATGAGAGTCCAAACAGCTGATAAAAACATCACAATAATCCACACCACTCGAGTACATCAGTTAAAGTCTTGTGAAGAGAAAAGCTGAGTGTTTGTAAGAAACAAATCCATCGTTAAGACTAAATTATGGATTATGGACTCATATTTTGGCTGAAAGCAAAGTTTTGAAGTTTTTGTAAACTTCTTGATGGATTTGTTTCTTACAAACACACAGCTTTTCATTTCACATTAATTGACATTAACTGATGGGACAAGATTCATGTGGATTATTATGATGTTTTTATCAGCTGTTTGGACTCTCATTCTGACGGCACCCATTCACTGCAGAGCATCCACTGGTGAACAAGTGAAGTACTGCTGCATTTCTCCAAATCTGTTCTGATCAAGAAACAAACTCATCTACATCTTGAATGGCCTGATGGTGAGTTCATTTGCAGCAAATTATAATTTTTGTGCGAACTATTTAATACTGACAGCCAATCAGACTGAACCTTGATGTCACTCACCATCTCAATGTGCGTCAGCTGTTGGGCAAAGACAAAAGGGTCATCGCATAGGTTCAAAACGCACTCGTCTCTGCGTACTAACTGCTGTTTGGACTTGAGGGCGAGCGGTCTGTCCATGGCGGCGGCAGTGGCGCTGGATGTCGCCAGAGACTCTTCGTACTGTCCGAGGGTGGTCAGTTTGCGTAAGAGGCGCTGAATGAGTCTCTGCATGGCCCTCCGTGAGAGCTGGTTAAAAACAACACAACCATTTCCTACGTCAGCATTATATTATCCATTCATGACTGGAGCCAAAAATAACATTTGGTAACGTTAAGCAGTGTTGCTGATATCACAGCTTGAGCAAAAAGGAAATAGGTCAGAGGGTTTGAAGCCAAACAGCGTACATGCAAATCCAACGCATTTGCATTTGGCTCCATAACCATGCCATGTTGTTGTCCAATGTAGGGAGACCCCAATACAAAAGCATTTAGAATTTAGTCAATATGTCACGGTTCATTTATTCAATATTCAGCTAAAAAACAAGAAGTTACTAACTACTAATCGTCACTAAACTAACGATAACATGACGCAATCATGATGTTTCTGCTAGATCATGAGGATCATCTCTGCTGACCTCATCTCCGAAGGCAAGACGATGGGTCATCTCTTTGAGGCTGCGCATCATGCGCTCATCCCTGAAGTCATACGGAAAGGTCTCAGTCCATTCTGTGAGCAGCTGCACGATTTTCGGTGCTATTTCCCGTATTCTCTTCTGTGGAGTAAAGCAAGACAATTTAGCACTGAATCACCTATGGTTTGCAACAAGACAGGTAATATCTACTAAATAATCGGTTTACTAAAATCTAACATCAAGTATCATTATCAAGTTTATTTTAGTAAAGTCAATTTAAATGCACAAAAAACCCACATTGAAAAAAAAACTACTTTTCTTTGACAAGAGTGTATATTAAATAAGTATTTTTAAAGGGATACTTCATCCGAAAATGTACTCAGTCAAGCTATCCTAGTTGTATATGACTTTCTTTTTTCAGACGAATGCAATTGGAGCAGTTTTGGCATTGTCCTGACTTTTCCAAGCTGTATAATGGCAGTGAATGGGTGTTGAGATTTTGAAGCAAAATAAAGTGCATTCATCCATCATAAAAAAGTGCTACCCCACACAGCTCCGTGGGGTTAATAAAGGCCTTCTGAAGTGACGCGATGTTTAAGAAAAATATCCCTATTTAAAACTTATATAAATCACAATCTTTAGCTTCTGCTAACTATCGTACATGCGCCACAAAAGAGTGGCGTCCAGCATATGATGTAGGTGTAACATCCGGTGAGAATATGCTACTCTCACGAGTACCAAATTTTGTTTACAGCAAAGGAAAACCAGTGTCCTCCTGGTTTTTTTTATTTTTTATTCCAACTCCTGACCGGTGTTTTGCTCTCTTCTCTGTATGTTCACATTCGTCACTCACAAACACCACTCTCTCATGAATGTGCGTAAAACAGGTAGCAGAAGCTAGTGATTACGGGGTTTATAAGTTTTAAACATCAATATTTAAATTAATGCATCGATTAACTTCAGAAGGCATTTATTAAACCCGTGGAGCCATGTGGAGCACTTTTTATTATGGAAGGATGCAGTTTTATTAATTTTTTAACTCAACACCCATTCACTGTCATTATAACGCTTGGAAGAGCCAGGGCATTTTTTTTTTTATATAAAAAGGGAAAGTCTAGGGTTCAATGAATGCATTTAAAATAGTAATGGGTAAATAGTGAATCAATATGGAAAATGGTTCGATTCAATTAAAAACCAGAGGTCCTAAACCTGACCTTTACCTAAAAAATTAATGTTATAATCATATACTCACCCTCATATTGTTCCAAACCTATATGAGTTTCTTTCTTCTATTAAACACAGAGGAAGATATTGTGAAGGACGTTGGTAACCAAAGATTTTCAGGTCCCCATTGACTTCCATGGTATGCTTTGGTTGCCAACATTCTTCAAAACATCTTCTTATGTGTTCAACAGAAGACAGAAACTAGATGAGGGTGAGTAAATGATGACAGAATTATCCCTTTAATGCATTTGCTATGAACCCAAAGATTTAAACCCCTAATGGAAGTGATTAGTTTTAATGTGTTGTGTCACATGGCATTGCTGATATTTTGGCATAATAAAATAGAATTGATTCATGAGTTGTCACACAGGTGTGTGTGTGTATCGGCTATTTAAAAAATTATTCAAACGTGGTTATCATTTATTATGTATGACTTTTAATCTTTTGTTCAATTGTTACATAATGTGAATGTGCTTTTACACAGATAAAGTCACACTTATTCAGTCATTTGTTATGAGTAATTTTATCTTTTGGTCTGCGTCCATCCAATACCTCTCAGTGGTTAATTGGAATTAATTCACTGGATTATCCAAAAACAGACATTACCGCATGGTTATGCAACACATCTGAGTTATATTTCCAGCACAGATAATAATATTATGACATAACAATACTAATTTGGTGATATAAGATTACCTTATCTGTCTGTGGGTCGCCAACCCTGTGATGGTCCACACAGAGGTAACAGACACGAGACATGAGCTCAAACGGATGCAGGAAGAGACGGGAGGTTAGCAGGAAGGTGAAAATGTATGATCTCTGAAAAATGACAGGCAAATCTCAAGCGTCAGTCAAACTTGACATTTACCCTGCAACTACTAATCATCACAGGCAGCGAATGCTGTATACTTACGTCAGGGTAATAGTCCACAGTCGGGACTAAGAGCTGTATCAGGGCTTCCAGAGAGCCAGACACAAGCTTATTATCACGGTAGTGCAGGCCTCCATAGTTCTCCTCCACAGGCTGGCGGTGACTATGACTGCTGCTGTAAGTGCTAGGGTTGAACTTGCTTGAATATGGAGTTGTCTGTGGCATTTTGGACCTGTGGACGAAAACATTAGTCAACCAGTAAGAAAGTTGCATAGCCGCATTCCTCTGAAACAAGGTGTGAAATAAACACCCACCACCAGATGAACACAGATACATGCAAGCAGTCTGTATTTTGCTTATCTACTAGCCACTGTCCCGAATTGACATTTAGCTGTCAGTTTAAAATAAGTAAATAAGCCACAAGAGGGATAAGTTTATAAAAACACATTTCTTGGAATATTAATTATTTTTCTATTTTCTTTTTCAACCCGTTCTAACTAATGCTTATGAACTTTCAAGATCAATATAAGCAAAATCTCAGAGGAAACGATGATTAAACTTTTAACTGTCACTGGGTAAGCGGTGGGCCCAATTCATATTCCCAATCAAGAAAAACTGTATCATTGGAAAGCTCTTTTCATATTTAGTGATCTATTTATAACTTGACTTGACTTCAATAATGTGCAAAGTGCTTTCTTTATAAAGTGTCCAAACTTCAAACCATCCAAGATTTACAGATTTCAGTTGGAAATGTTATTATCAGGTCTATGCTGAAACAGTGGGACAGTTAACAAGTTCAGTTTTAGTTGTTAGTTGTAAAGGCACACATATTCGGTCGACGTAAGCTAGTTAGTAACAACACAACACCAATAGAGCAAGTGACACTGACAACTGGCCCAAACCTCTCTCAGGTTGAACCCTGGACAGGAATATTAACAGCAACAGTGCCACTAAAAGTGCCCCAGATATTTACAATGTGAAAATGTGAAAGTGTCAGGGAGAAAAAACTAACATGCATGAACAAAACACAGATAAAAACAAAGCAAAAGCACACCTAATGCGCATTCGTAATTACAACTTCCCAACTCGTAAATATGAACTTCCCACAAGGAACTGAACACACCATTATTTACAATCAGGAACAATAATCCGCCAATGCGCACTCTATAATTATTTGCACAATGCAGAAGTTCATTTCTGATATTTCAAGCTATTTTTAAGGCAATTCAAATTGGGAGGACACAAACAAACTAACAAAATGCAAAAGGGCCTTTACCAGGTCAGAAGAGAAGTTATTTTTTTACATTTCCCTCCTGCTCTGGAATCTCTGAAGCTCCTGTATACTAGGTGTACTGTTCACACTAAACTGCAGTAATTCGGATTAAGGAGGGGTCTTGTTGTCAAGCAGGTTTAATGGCACGAGTCTTCTCTTGAACCACTGATCTCCATTACGAAACAGACCTACTGCTTTGCCCCACTCCATGTAAAAAAAACAGTACAGAGGGAAGAATAGCTCATTTGTGAGATAAAAGTCAACGTGAAATAATCCGATGGGCTCGTGCTAAGAAGCAAACGTTCCAAATTCTGAAAAACAACTCATTTGACTGCCAACGATGTTTCTATGACAACAGTGACTCATCGACCAACCACGTTCCATTCGAATCTTGCCTTTCGAACGAGTCTCGTGATTGTCCTTATTCATCGAGCATTAAAGCGATTTATAATAACCCTGTCATCATTTACTCATCCTCATGTTGTTTCAAACCTGTATGATTTTTCTTTCTCGCGTGGAGAACAGTAAAGGAGATGTTGAGCAGAATGACAGTCCTTCGCTGTATGGAAAAAGACTAAAGAAAGTGAATGCTGACTGAGGATGTCAGCAAATAACATTCGGAATACCTTTTTGAAGCAAGAAAATCATACATGTTTGGAGTAAGTGGATGAAGCACTGAATATTATATTTTTGGATGAATGTTTCCCTGGAGAAGCATAGTAAACAACTTAAATGCAAACTTTCCTGTAACAGCTCGTGACAGTTAACAACAAATATACACAGAATGAAAAGGAAGAGATTGTAAACAGACGGTGCAGTGCGTGTAATTACACGAAACTTAAGAGGCACTGACTCATCAGACCA
This sequence comes from Carassius auratus, assembly GCF_003368295.1. Taxonomy (NCBI): domain Eukaryota; kingdom Metazoa; phylum Chordata; class Actinopteri; order Cypriniformes; family Cyprinidae; genus Carassius; species Carassius auratus. The sequence continues at coordinate 4,637,648 of NC_039277.1, forward strand.
GACTGAAAATCACAGATGGACGATGTGCAACATGTATGAGCAACAACGAAACAATAACAGATGGATTAAAAAAACGAATTAATAAATAAATAAAAAACTTTCTACATCTGAATAGTGAAACAGTTGAACCAAATATAAATAACTAAAAATGCAGTAAACTTAATGTATTTTTATAGTAAACCTAGAAACTTAATTTTACGTGTATCTTTAGATTGCACAATTACACATTCAGTAGCCTAAGTTTAGGAAGCAGCAGTGATTAAGCACTAATGGCAGTTTTTTGAAAGGCGGTGATTTAAAAACTTACCACAAAATGAAAAAGGTATATTTCCGAGAAAGTTAACTATATGGATATCCAAGGAAGTCCAACAGAAAGACTCCAAAACGCGTGCGCACCCCAGATCAAGTTGCTTTCTTACAATGAAAGCTCGCTGATTGTTTTCTTCTCTTTCTCTTGATCGCGATACTAATGATCAGTTCACTGTTAGCGTGGCGCACACGGATACTCTGTGATGACGATCGACGGTCCCCATTGTTTTACCAATAATCCAGAACATGAACATGAGAAACTAATACCGAATTCCTATAACACAGAAAGCATTAAGAAGGAAAACCGGAAAATGCGGTTTCGCCCAGAAGGAAGTACCAACCAATCAGATGCAAGAAGCAACACATTGAAATTTCCCAGTGATCTTATTGGCCAGCGCGATGTCCATCAACTCCCAAGAAGCGCGCAAACCGCGGACAAACTACAACAGTCGGTTGTTTTCATTTAGAAGGTTCAATTTACTGAGGCTGTCGGTTGTTCACATCTTTCACTTGTTTTTTTTTTCAGAATACACCAGCATGCATTAATTTTGTCTCTGTGAGTCGTAATCTAGCTATATACAGGGTATAATATTATATAATTAGAGCATGTAAACTAAAAAAAAAAGCAATAGAAACTAAGGCAAGTCATATTCAAAAGTAAAGGTGAAGAAAGCGCCACTTGTTTCATTAAATGAGGATGTAACGTTACAAGTACACAGTCTTCATGAAACAATATGCAAACAATACCAGGAAGGCCTACTGTATTCCCTGAGATTTCGATGTGTAAAAAGCAAGCTTTGCTATCTCACAAGGCCTGAAGAGTCATCAGAAATCCAAAAATAGCTCAAGGTAAGAGTTACAGGCACTTAAATTACCACCCGAGGAAATTTTGTTTACACACACAAGGAATTTGACTGGAAAGCTTCTGTCGCCAAGTCAAATTTCTTGTGTGTGTAAACATACTTAGTAATAAAGCTCTTTCTGATTTCTGGATTAATACATAAACTAGGCTCTGTGACCAACATTCTTACATGTTTTGTTCATCATGATAATCTATAAATGAGCTACACACGGTCGCATGACTTCAACATCACCCTGACTAAGCTTTTGCCAGTTCTTCCAGTCTTCATTTAAGAAACATTTTCCCCCGAAAATTCAAATTACAATAGTTCACAAGAGCATAATAACAACCACAACGAGGCTATGAAAGCAGCGTGATGGTGTTTAATGTCTCTGACGACCTCTGTAGTCCCATTTAACTACTTTTAGCAACCGCCTTTTTCAAGACAAGCAAAAGCTTTAAAAGGAACCACAAGGGGGTATTACTAATGGATTCTAAATGTAATCTTGAGCTTGTGTTCACCACAGACCTTATTTCAGACATTAACCCAAAACTAAAAGAAAAAAATGACACAATGGTCTAAAATGTTAACTTGTTAGTGGGTTTTGGCCTATAGCATTTTACCATCCCTGCAGCATTCTATGCGAACACAACTATTAATTTCAAACAGGCTTCCAGAAAACTTCCCCAGTCTGCCATTGGTTGGTCAAAAAGATAGTCCCGCCCCAAAATTCACATCATTGGTAGGGCACATGTTGCTGTGTGCAGTATTCCCATGGTAAACACTGCCTTCCCACTCTTATCAGAACTGCTTATTTTTTATTTCTGTGGGTGTGGTCGACTCTATAGTGGGAGTTTTGGGTTATGTAAAAGATGAATTACATCAATGCAGAGGTAGGCAAGTCTTATTATATAAGTAGGTGGATTTCATTTTCGAGCCCATACCTCTCCAGCTCCACTCAACAAAGTGTCTGTAAGAATAATTCACCCCTGCAAGGCCTTTTCTGAATGATGTGCTTCGCCCACACCGTTAAGAGGCACCTAATGGTGAGAGTTTGACTTGAGCTCAGTAATAGTGCTTCAAGCTGGATTCCACCCACGGTGCTGAAGCCCTGAAACCTTCTGGCCCCTGCAGGGCTTCAGCTACAGAAGGATGGTGTTATCACGTATTGTGAACACATATCAACTTCAGCTTACACCCACAAAGACTCAACCAACAGAGCAGAGTCCTTTGGGAACTCCAGTCTTTTATATCTCCAAACTAGCAGTGATTTACTGATTTTGTTATTTTTTATAGACTGGGGTTACATAACCGGAATCTACGTCAGCACACACTTCACAAGAAAGTTTCCTTTGCTATTTTTTCCTGCCAAAAATGGAATAGCAGTGTTATGACCTTTAAGTTGCATATTAAGTTTCCTGCATAAACAAGCCTTTTGGCTGGACTATCTCTGGTGATATTCCTACGACTTTCACAGCAGTATAGTCAAAGCAAGTAATTTATAGAATAGAATAAAATAAAATCTAAATAAAATGAGGCTTTATTAATTTAATCCTCTCAAGCTGTGTTCCAAATTTAAGGTTGATATCTAAAAAAATCTTTGGCTGCAGTACCAAACATTACCACTACATTAAATTCATTTTATGCAAACCATGATTTTTTTTGTTTTGTTTTTTTTGTATGGAATCCCATTTCCACCACTGAATAATTTTTTTTAAAGGTAATTGTGACTCAGAATATCGAAATGTAAAATCATAACTGTTTGAAAAAAAAGTAACAATTCTGAGATGAAAAGTTGCAGTTAACATTTAGATTTTTTTTTATTCAGTGATGGAAACGGGCTTTCATATTTTTGTGTTTACATAGCAAGTGCCAAAACCTTTACCAAGTTTCGTACCATTACCATTACCATTATATGAAGTAAAAAAAAGTAATAAAAAAGCAAAACCTAAAATATTTAGGCTGATGACTGAAGAGCACCAAAGGGTTAAGAAAAATAAGAATATAGTATCTAGTTGTTATCTGTTTGTACTATACCAAGACAATCGAAACCAGCAAAAATGCTAACAATTCACTTAAGGGAAATTCCATGTGACAATGGAAATGAAACCTGCAAGCCATTAAGGATGAGTGCAGAAACATCTGTTGGGTCGACAGTGGATACGCTTGAATAATGGGGGTGGGAGTGTGACTCACTGCTTTCCAGTAAGAAAGTGATTCAGCCCCCCGGCTCATTGACCTTCAAACATGGTGCCCTCTGTGCGCGACTGAATAGTTCAGTACCTCCCTCAGCTGTCCCATGTCCATGGTGGATCTCACATGTACACACTCATGAAGATGAATAATTCATGTCTAGGTCGGCCACTGAAATAGTTTTCTGAGGAGCACAGTTCTAAAATCGCCTTCCCCCTCCCTTTTCTTCAGTAGGAGTTTCCTGTAAATGTACATGTGTGTGAATTATTGAGAAAAATAATAAATAATTAATGTTTCCATCAGCTAATGTAGACGTGATTTGAGTTCTGTGGTAATTCTGATGATGACTAATCGCAATTTGTGTGGTCAGTCCAGACCAGTTTGCAACAAGTGCCACAACCCATTTTATACCTGCTTTGTTTTTGGTTGCTTTGTCTTCTACGTGATAATTGTTTATTATTTTAACATTTCTCGGTACCCCTTCCACTTTGCAACTTAGTTTCTGTCTGATTTGTATTCCCAAAACTAAAGGCTTTGACATATAACAAAATAACACATATTCCTGTAAAACACTTAAAACCAAAAGTAAAAGTAAATTCCTTTGTTCATGCTGCTCTTTTCCTTAATGAAACCAAAAAGTGACCATGAGCTGTCAAGATAAACAAAAAGAACAAAAAACATAACAAAATATATTTTGAAGCCATTTTGTGTGGTGAACAGACTGAAGTCATTATTGCCTTGAAAATATTTTCACTAGTGTTGCAAAAAAACACTTTTTTTGTGATTTTTTTTTTTACTTGCTAGTGAAATAATCATGAAAATTTATTTTTCATAATTTTTTTACAATATTCTAATATTTTACAAAATTACATTTTATGGAATTTTTATATTAATAGATTAAAATGAATCAAAATATTAGTAATATGATGCCTTTGCTAGCTAAATAATGTGGAATATTTATATTTAGAGCTGCAGGTGGCTGGAAGAGTCCTTGGAGGGAAGGTAAAAATGTTACAAACAGGATGGGCTGCAACATGGCTGAGTCATTATATTTCAGTGCTGTTGTAGCCCTCCTACGTCTCCTACGTGATCCAAATTTGTTTACCACTTACTTAAAAGAGCAGTCAGAGTTAGAGTTAGAGTGTAGTAACATTCTGACAGAGCCTCATTGTGCAGCCATGCAGACAGATCTGTTCATTATGAGCATGTGTGTGTGTGTGTGTGTGTGTGTGTGTGAGTGAGTTCAAGCTCAAGGGAAAGGGAGTGGATAGGAGTGCAACTCTTCAAGCTCACATACATGCACATGCACTCAAAGCGGGAACAGTAAGTACAGCTGGCCAGGAAAAACAACAGGGGAGAGGGAGGGACTTTCAGGAAGAGAGGGAAACTGAAGGAGAACAACCTCAACCAGACAGGATCTCATTCTCAAAGTTTGCTCTCTCTCTCTCCATGTCTCATTCTCTTTCCAACCCAGAGTGATAAAAGAAAGAAAACAGGGCAGAGAGCAACAGCTCCTGCGTCACAGCATGTAAGAAATGTGGCATAATCAACTGTCAGTGGAGACACTGTTGCTGTTGGGAGTTGGGATGTTTGTTTACAGTAGTGTTATTTTTGTATATTATCATTGATAAAATTACTCCCTTGTGGATTGTGGTTTCCTCTGAGCTTACTTAATCCATTTGGTATATATATATATATATATATAGTACAGACCAAAAGTTTGGATTAAACATTACTATTTTTAATGTTTTAAGTTTGTTCTGCTCATCAAGCATGCATTTATTTTATTTAAAGAAAAAGAAAGAAAATAAATTACTGACCCCAAATTACTGACCAGTAGTGTATATTGTTATTACAAAATATTTATATTTAAAAAAAAAGCTTCTTTTTTTATTTGTATTTTTTTTACTGTTTATTCATCAAAGTATCCTAAAAAAGTATCAAATGTTCTGAAAAATATTGAGCAGCAGAACTGTTTCCAACTTTGATAATGAATCATCATATTAGAATGATTTCTAAAGGATCATGTGACAATGATCCCTAAAAATTCAGCTTTGCATCACAGAAATACATGATAATTTAAAGTATAATACATTTAAAAACAATTATTTGAAATAGTAATAATATATCACAATATTACAATTATTTTCTGTATTTTTGATCAAATAAATGCAGGCTTGATGAGCAGAAGAAACTTCTTTCAAAAACATTAAAAATAGTAATGTTTCCAAACTTTTGGTGTGTACTGTATATACATAGTCATGAAAATAAAGAAAACTCTTTGAATGAGAAGGTGTGTCCAAACTTTTTATCTGTACTGTATATATATATATATATATATATATATATATATATATATATATATATATATATATTGTAACGATAAAACTTTCATAATCATCGGGAAGAAGGAGACTGGAACCGGCGGACAATCAAATATAAACTTTAATAATCAAAATAAACACAAAACAGCGCGTCAGCCCCTCATGGACGACTGACGCACACAAATAAAACCAAAACACAAACTAAAACCCAGTCCTGGTCCTCTCTTGTCCGTCACCGTCGTCGCTCCGGTTTTATATCCCTCCGTGGGACTCGAGACCGGTGGGTCGAGCAGGTGTCGCTCATTTCCCAATCACTCCACCGGCCTCGCTCCTGCTCCAACGTCCCTCGGCCCCGCCCCACTCGTCACATATGTACGTATGTATGAAAACAAAAAAAAAACGTATTCCTGTACTGCAAAAAAAGTATATTATGTAAAATTAAAGTCTCATGTTATTATTTAAAGTGCAGAAAACGTAACACAGCATCTGTGGCACTATCAAAACATTATTCTGTTTGTTTAAACATCCTGACCAGCACAACATAATACATTTTAGCTTGACCAAATAGCATGTGTTTGGGGCAGGACTGTATTTGTTGACCTATGGCAAACAGAGGCAGTGTTATGAAAATAAATACTTCAGCATTAAATTGTAACGAAATGATAAATTGCTGGTAGTTTAGCTATACTTTAATTAAAAGTGTAAATTTATTATACAGTAAAAAGTAATGTACTCCAGCAAAGAGAATCACAATTGAAAAAAACAAAAACAAAAAAACCTACTTACTCTACAGTGAACTTTTTGCTTTTCAAGCAGACTTTGAAATCTCGTCCTCTCATCAAGACAAACAGACTGGTAACCTCATGTGGGCCTCAGCGGTACAATCACAGAAGCTGTGAGAGCGTCTACCGCAGAGCACCTGCCAGCCAAGTCACCAGAATAACAAACAATCTCCTGAGATGGCCTCAACCTTACTCTGAAGAAAAACAGCAGATGACCTCACATGCCAGAGAATGGCTACATTTCCTTTCTGCTTATTCAGCCACAGCACTTGGTGTCCGTTGCCATAATGTAAAGCAATGCTAATGGTTTGGTATGGCAATGCACTACTTCACTAATAGAAGTTTGTGCTGATAAAGGTGTTGGCTTACCTTAGTGAGTGTCTCTGCATACGTTAGGGCCTCTGTATGTTTTTCGAAAAGGTTTGTTAAAAGCAGCCCGCCTCGAGAGGTGGAAATGGGGCCAGAGTGGTAAACACAGCTGTGGCGGAGCTCTATTGTCTTAGCCGCTCATACAGGGCTTCAGGAGAAACACAGAAAACACAAACACTGGACATTCATAAATATCAACTGGAGGATTTGATGCAAGATAATAATACTAGTTACGGCTAGAGAGGTTTTATTGCAAGCTTTCTAGAAAAAAGGATGTTGAGCATATTTCAGGAAGTGTGGGTTCCAGGTGGTGGTTATCATAATATGGCATTTGTTCCCGTATAGTTAGTCAAACACTCCCTTCCTGTCTTCCCTTTCTGTTTTCTGCTGCACTAAAGTCTGCCTGGTTCTTACGATCTAGGAAGACCTCGGGCATCAATCAGTGAATGACCTGATTTTGGATCACAAAAGACACACACACACACACACACACACACATTTAGTGAGATAAAGAGCTTGGATCATCTCTTGCTCAATGTTCCAGACAGACTGTTATGCTGTATGTCTTTGTCCAAGTCCAAAATCAGCACAGCAGAGATTATGCTCACTAAGTATCCATCCACATCCTCTCAGCTGGGATAAACTGCTTATAATATCAGTAAATCATTTATAATGGTTAGTATTCTATAACATGTGGTGTTTGGGATGAACATGTTTCCCTGTCTACACAGTTCTGCTACTTAGGTTCAGCCGGTTGTATAGTTTAGGGTTCATGAGTTAAGTTCTATAAAGGTGAAGCTTATCCAGTACATAGATGGTTCTCTAAATAAACTCAAACATTCGAAAATGTTAACTTTTTTAACTTTTGAAGAAAATGTCACTTGTGCTTGCTAGACTTTTGGTGTGGTGTCCTGGGTGGATGATACGATGTGATTGGTAGGTTTTTTTTGGTTCATTGCAAAAGCACTTGTATTGCTTAGAATGTTTTTGTGGTTGGTAGAGCATTCCTTAACAGTTAGAATGTTCTCAGTTAGGTTGCAGGCTTTTATAAGGTGTTCTGGTTAGTTGCTAGGTTGTTGCTAATTTGTTCTGATTTGTTGCAATTTCACCTCTGTTGCTAAGATGTTGTAGGTGGTTGCTAGGGTATTGCTTAGCAGTTAGGATGTTGCAAGTCAGTTTATAGAGATTTGCTAAGGTGTTCTGGATGGTTGCTTGGATGTTGCTATAGTGTTGACAGGTGCTCTGGTTTGTTTCTAGTGAGTTTTGTGTGGTTAGGCTTTTGGCAGTTAGTAGGGTATTTTGGGTCGTCAATAAGAGGTTGCTTTGAGTTATGTAATAGCAATAGTAATGCACCATAAACATGCCTCAGCCTCTAAAACCTGTTATGACCTCCATCTTGTGTGTTTCTTTCAGTCTAAACAGTGTAATTGTCTCTGCCTCTGGGATTTAAACTAGTAATCCTCCCCTAGCTTCTGTTGGGGGGAGACTCACCTAGTGGGTGGGTATGGAAACAGACAAATGGGGGCTTTCATTAATCTCCTTCACATCAGATCCCTTTAGTATCAGCACAGAGATCAGCTTTTCCCTTCTCAATTACAGACATATCCATTCTCTCACATGACTGCTAATGAAAACCCCAAAACAGGGATTTGTTTGATATTCCACATCACTAAATATATAATCTCTCAGCTAATGTTGTTATCCTGGTTTAATAGGAATTGACATGTGAGGGTATATATATAGTAAATTACGATCTGTAATGTTTTTAATGGTGCTTCTCTCTTCATTATATAAGTTTAATGGATGCACAATGTAGTTGTTCATCCCCAGTAGTGTGTGAGGGCCACCAGCTGGCCCTTCCCTCCATCAGGCATCTAGATTGAGCAGATCAGATGTCAGAGGAATTCCCCTGAGCACTGAGGCCTCTGCCTAATAGTGTAGAGCCTTCATCTACAGTGTCTTGCAGGCATGCAGATCCACTCTGATTGAATTTGAATGCAGTAGAATATAAGTCAGATTGTATTTACATGTTTGTTTGTGTTTATACACATGCCATTGCTAAATGTTTGAGGGCAGTGGTTCTCAAAAATGGATTGCAGCTCTGTTTTGATAGGGTTGCAGACAGCAAGTTTCAGGGGCATTTTGAGGCCATTTCTAAGCATATAAACAGCATTCTGAACACTTATGTCAAATACCTAAATTGTAATGTTAATTTTATTTGCCAAATATTTAGGCTATGTAGGCTAAAATAATTTTGCATATTGCTATGCAATTTTTGGTGATATCAAGGAATTTATTGTTTAATTTTAAGGACACCACAGCTTTAGGCCAACCAAAATGCTAATCGATAACTTTGTGTTTATAAATGGTTTAAATTCCTCTTTAAATGTGCATCGAAGAGAACATATCAGAATTAGCAGGAGCGTTTGCTGTCTGGTATCAATTGTTTCGCTCTTGCACATCCCAGATTTATTCCAGAGGCCTACACTCCGGATACGGCCTGTCTTATGGCAGTCAGAGATCCAAAAAAGTGGATTGTTATGCAATCTGGTGTCAGCCTACACCATGATCCACGAATAAAGTATGCATGTAGCCCAGTTACTCGGTCCAGAGCAGGCTTTTTCCATCCACTGCATATTGAAATAATTAAGAGTATATGGAAGCCGACACTGATCTGTCAAACTTGTGGTTTTTGGAGCAGTCTCAGGGACATTGCTTATTTGGTAATCTCTGAAAAAGTAGGCCATTTGGGGTGAAAAAAATTCACCTTTCCTTTTCATTATGCAACCATTTCAGGGTCAGTAATGTGTTTGAAACAACCATATTTGCTCTTAAAACTTTTCTTAGTTATAATATTTAGGTTCCTTTACATTAACTGATCATATGGTTTGTTAAATGTAAAACTTGTTCATTTAAAGGAATAGTTCACCCAAAAATGAAAATGAAATGGACTCACCCTCAGGCCCTCCAAGATGTAGATGAGTTTGATTCTTCATCTGAACAGAATTGAAGAAATGTAGCATTACATCACTTACTAAAGTGGATCCTCTGCAGTGAATGGGTGCCGTCAGAGTCCAAACAGCTGAAAAAAAAATCACAATGAACATGAATCCTGTCCATCAGTTAATGTCTCATGAAGTGAAAAACTGCATTTCTGTAAGCAACAAATCCATCATTATGATTTGTTAACTTTAAACAGTCACTTATGTGGAAAATATGAGTCCATAATTCATTATAACACTTCCTCAAGAAAAAATACCGTTGTCCTCTCAGATAAAAATCCACCAACATATTTGTTTAGAAATGATATGGACTTTTTGCTTATATTTGATCTGTGCATATTTCTTTCCTGATTCAGATGAGACAACTTTCTCACTGGAGGAAGCAACATTATGTATTATAGACTGTATTTTAGCTGGAAGTTAAAAAGGTCTTAATGATGAATTTGTTTAATTAAAAACATGCAGCTTTTCACTTCACAATGTTTCTTGATGGACTGGAGTGGTGTGTTTTATTGTGATGTTTTTATCAGCTGTTTGGACTCTCATTCTGACGGCACCCATTCACTGTAGAGGATCCAAATAATGTTACATTTCACCAAATCTGTTCCCATGAAGAAACAAACTCATCTACATTTGATGGCCGAAGGATGAGTAAATTGTCAGCTAATTAAAAATTTTGGGTGAACTATTCCTTTAAGAACATGTTTCATTGAAGACATATTTACATTTGTCAAAATGATCCATAAGTCTTTCCTGATGTAGCAGTTGATCTCCACCCACCACAGCCAGATTAATGGCAGTAAACACATGGCCCAGAACACGCTGCTCTATATCACAGGATACAGGCCTGGCTTGTGTTCGTTTGGAACAATTACGGACGTTCAGAATTAAGTGAATCAGTCAACAGTTTCTTCAAACTGCCCCAGTGCTGACTGTGTTCTCTTCCCCTTCATTTGGATCCCGGCCACTTGACTGGCACTCAAAAACAACAGGTTTTTAAAGCTTTGGCAAAAACAAACATGTTTTCCCTGAACGCTATTTATAAGAGTGTTAAGATGACTCAGTAGTGCAGCTGAAATAACTGAACTTTTATGTTTTACATGTTAAAGAACAAGGCAGATGGGACCCCCTCATATTAAAAGACAGTGGGGTACAGAGTTTAACCATACAATAGGGAGTCATTATTTGCAGCAGTTGGATGTGAGTCAGAAATGGAGAGTTTTGCCCCAGATAGTTCAAAAGTTGGAGAAAATATTTTGTGGTAATATTTTGTGTGTGTTACCTAACATTTGCTATTCTTGGCATATCTACTTATGATTGGGTTCATTTTGGACTTATTGCCTCTGCAGACACCATAGTGAACTGTATCTGTCAGATAGACAGTCTGCATTCACTGTTTGAGTTCCCTTACCAAAACAAAACTGTGATGGTATCAGGTAATACCATGGTACTTTGATATACCAAGGTACTGAGGGATACAATATTTATTTACTGTGGAATTACTCTGAAGTACTTGAAGGAATACCATTCCATTAAAAACATTTTAGTCACAGAAACTTAATAACATTGTGTTTTTATATGATTAAAAAGAAAACGAAAAAAAAAAATTAACATTGTCAATTACTTATTGTTTGGCAAATACATTTGCCTTAAATAAAGAAGTTCTTTACTCACACTGTCCTGAGAATAAAATATATAATATACATGATATAATCCTGTGAGGCAGAGATTCTAACCTCTGACCTTTGTTGTGATCTGTGTGCAAAGGTGTAATTTCAAGGGGATTAAGTAACTTCATACTTAATTTTTATGTCGAAAAAGACAAAGGAAGAGATCTTATTAGTTTTAACACTCATTATGAAACATGTTAGCATATGAATACAGTTTTAAGGTTAAGGGACGTTTTAATAGTTTATATAGTATGTTTGCTCCCTCTAGTGGTCATTGTAAGAATAAATGGACTGTATTGATTTCTGCGAAAGATGACCAAACAGCACTTGGTAATCTTCTTTGCAGAAATCAAAACAGTCCATTTATTTTTACAATGACGACTTTATCAATTCAACATTTGCGTTTACCAAAATGTTTAATAAAATAGACAACATATAAAAAATAGGCTAATAATGAAAAAAAAAATAGTCTGCAGCTTTAAGAATTCACCACCTTTCATTACTGTTACTGTATGAAGTATAAGCATACTGAATAATATGAATGAAGAGGCTGGGACATTTTCGAGACTGTGGTGTTTTGTCTGTGGTGGTGTCATGAAGGGGCGGGGAAACCTGTCACACTCCCGTGAAGTTGTCTAGATGATGGGTTTAGAGGCAGGTCCAGTGATTTAAAGTTAACAATGATTTAAGGTCACACAATGGACGTACTTTAGGGAAAATTAAATCAATAAGGCATTACATTTGAATTGATCTGAAATGCTGTGAAACGTGGATTCACATTTCTTTTGAGCAAAAGTTTTTGTGGCGCGTGTTTGACCGGTGGAAAAGCTTTCGGTGGTGAGTAGACCAACGAAATTAGTAATAATATAATATAATATAATATAATATAATATAATATAATATAATATAATATAATATAATATAATGATCAGTTTATATTTTTAATTTGACACTAAAACTACAGATAGTTTTATTTTCACTAGTTAATACAATATATCTCTAGTTTCGTCTCGGTAGAATTTCAGTTTGGTTTAAAGTATTCTGCTTAAATGTAACGATTAATTATGCAAACCACATAAAATATGAACAATCATTTCTAAACAGGATATAACTGGATATAGTGACATGTATGAAGTAATGATGCCTCGCTGTAAAAAAGTTTCTTCTGCACATGACTGACATAAGATATAATCCGATCTGTCCAAGTTCATTTGGTTTACTTGCAGCATTCATTGAAGCGACCTTCCCCAGTACTAAATCATATAGAGAGTGTAATTAGCAATTAAATGCATTTTTTTTTATAAACAACTTCAAGATTTTTGTTCGTCACATACACGATTAGGCTATATAGCGAATATATAACCAGCAGTGAAATTTGAGTAAACATTTCTAGAAAAATTAGATAATGTTTATTTAAGCATTTAAAAATATGATGCCCAGTGTTCATGACTTAAATACTTTTATGAGTGTAATTCTTCTGTATTTAAGCTATAATATATTTTAGTTGGCAAAAAATTATTTTATGAAACTTTCATGTGACGTTTCTTTTTCCCAGTGTAAAAAGTGCATTGGGATGAATGTGATAGATTGTGGTGAATGGTTAGTTTACAGTTTGTCTCTCACATGTTGAATTACTAAATATTCCCTACCCTACTAACTCAGTATGGTTTGCATTTTGAAAAGCATGTTCATCCCCAGTCACTCTGCTTACCCCTATTGACTCCTCTGACACAGTGCACTAGAAATTAAGCTCTACTGTTGTTCTCTTAAAAGGCGTTCAGCACATTAAAAGGCATTCATTGAATTCTGATACAGCATTAGAGGGCTGCAGGCACAACAGCACTTAGTCTAGACTGAACTAGGCACAGAGCAGCTGTCACAGAGCTGTTCAGGCAATAGCAGCATCTAACTTAACCGATATATAAGAGTATGTAAGAATAGTTCATGCACTTATGAGGAAAGACAAAAGCTTGGGGATGAAATTAAGTAATTTAAATGTATGTTATATTTCTCAAACAGCAAGAGATCTTACTCTCTGGATTTTGTTTTAAGGAATGGGTCCTTTGCCCTTACTGTTGTAAAGTGCAAGATGTGAAGAAATGTGTAATGTTTATGTACATAGAATGTATAGAATGTTAGTTAACATGCATCAATCATGGGTTTTATGAAAGAAAAAAAACTAACAAATCCTAATACAAATTACTTTGCAGCTTATTTCTACAGAGATGGGTTTGAGCATTTTGAAAGCAGTTGAGTTGTCAAGTCAGACGTCTTCCACGTACGGTTTCGAAGCTCCAGACCCAGCGGCCTGCTGTTGTTGGCAGCTGGGGAAACCACTTCCTCTTGGTTGGGCTGCATTCTGGTAGAGTACAGGTGATTCATTAAATACATTGCATTTAAATAAATGTATTAAAAAGAGGTCTTCATAAACAACAATATATGTAGGTATAGACTTTATTGTAATGTGTAATTAGAGGTTTTGTAACTTAATTGCATATTATTCATTAGTTTCTCTTATGCGTTTTCTAGAATGTATATCAAACAAACAAAAACAAACAATGTTTTAGCGTACGGATATAGCACAATCATTGTCTGAGATCATCGCAGTTTTGCAACTGCTGTAAGAGGCTGAGATTTGAAATGTTGCATATGTTGATCAGTTTAGATGAATTTGCTAAACTACAGTATGTTGGATTTTTTTTAAATTAGTGTTTTTCTTACTGAGCCTAAACTTTTACCCATTTATGGCAGTTACATGTATCTGACGTATAAGGTATGCAGTATGCACTCAATGCAGATATTTTTTCCCCAAAGGCAAAAACAAAAGGCAAGTGATTTCATGTTGCTTCCAGACAGGAAAGTTCTGTTCATAGTCTTAACCTCCACATGCATCACTGTACTGACAAGTCTTTTCATGCTGAGGAATACTGACATGGTGTAACTCTGTTGCCTGCAGTTTATGTAGTATGATTTTCTTAGCGACACCGGGAGTAATTATCTTTTTAAAATGTTTTTTTCCTACATTAGTTAAAAGATATTCTGTCCATTTCTGTCAGGTGCAGATTCAGCTTGGATCTGGGGAACGGACTGTTTGGTCTGAGAAGGGTATCCCCTTAAATGATCTGACCTGGCGTACCGTAGAACTTCAACACACACAATTCCTTTTGGCTTTCGAGGATGTTTGGATGAGGTTCTGTTCAATGAGCATAGCCTCCTTTCCTCCCTTAGGCCTTACTCTGGAAACAAAATGATTCCTGAAGTGTCACTTGCAGCCCACAGTTTTTAGCCACTATCAATGATTCAATAAGTTTTTTCAGGCTTGTTGCTATCATTAAAATAGGTGTAATGAAGACAGCATTGCGTTCCTTGATGGTCGTCAATGATGGGGCATGGCACATTTTGTGGCTCTATTTATCTCATTTGAATCTTCACTTTACTTTGGGTTTGGAGATGCACAATTCTAGCTTTGGGATAAATACCAGTGTTACAGTTTACTTGATCTTTGTTCCTAGGTGGAGTCGATGTCAGCACTTACAGAGAAGTCCGCAAGTATGGATTGCTCTCTATGGTAGGGAAGCGTATGGGAAGAAGGTCATTTAAAAGCTGTTTTAGGAATATCACGGTCAATTACCAAAGGATGGGCCTTCTGAAAGCATTGGTCATCAAGGATATTTCTGTTGGTTGTGAAACAGAAAAACAGCTTGGACCCAGTACCACAAGTCAATAAGTTAAGATTCTGAAAATATCATAGATGTCCTACCTGGGATGGATAAGATAAATTTCCTTTTATTAAAGGATTTGGAGGTTCTTGAAGGTGGATTGGCAGCACTTAAGTCTAAACACTTTAAGATTAACCTAGAGCTCTGGAAACTTGGAATCCGTCAGTCGCAGATTAGTTTCATGGGCAGCTCCGACTGGATGTTGACCCTGATCTGGGTGAGAACACTTTTGAGTATGCTGGATCTCTGGCTCGGAAAGATTATGTATGTCCATGGAGGATCTGAGGACCTACAGTTGTGTTCAAAATTATTCAACCCCCTTGACTTGCAAGTCAATTTGCTGTGGAGTATAACATTTTATGAAATCAATTTAACAAAGGCATCGGTAAAGTATTAGAGAAAGTTTGTTAATACACTTTTGAGTGATTCTGGGAATGGAACATTGATGAATCATGATAAAATTCGAATTGGCTCTAAACATTCATGTTCAAAATTATTCAACCCCCTTTGTGCAGAATCTTTTATTCTTTAAAATCACCAATAAACGCTGTCTGTAAGTGTTTAGAAGCTTCTGTCACCTCTCTACTACAGTCTTGGCCCATTCCACACCTGAAAAAGCTTTCAGATCACTGATAATCTTTGGTTTTCACATTGCCACTGCTTTCTTCAAATTCAACCAGATATTTGAAATGAGAATTAAGCCTGGAGACTGAACAGATCACTCAAGTACATTCTATGACTGATCCCTGAACCAAGCAGAAGTAGATTTGGATGTGTACTTTGGGATGACTGTCCTGCAGGAAAGTCCATTGATCATCAGCTTTAGTCTTTGAACCAAAGGCATCACAATTCTTGTCAAAATGGCCTGATACTCCAAAGAATCCATGATGTCCTTCATACAGTCAAGATTTCCACTTCCTTCTACAGTAAAGAAACCCCATAACAGGACTGATCCACCTCCAAGTTTGAGGATGGAGATGGTGTTCTTCTGCTTATGAGCTTTGCCTTTTTTGCAGCAGACATAGCGCTGATCCATGGGTCCAAAAAGTTCCAGTTTGGTCACATCACTCCATAAAACATTCCTCCAGAGCTCCACAAGTCTACACAAATGAATTTTATCAAGTTCAAGTTGGCTTTTTGTTCTTCTTGATCAAGAGTGGTATTCATTGAGATGTCTCAACATAAAGGCCATACTTGTCTAGTGATCTTCTTACACACTGCTTTGAAATGGTTTTCCTCCTTTCATCGGGTCATCTTGCAAGTCTTTGGCTGTACATTGCAGGTTTTTTCTCAGTTGCTCTGATTAAACATTTTATGATATTGTGCTTTTTCTTCCACAACCTCAAAGATTTTCTGGTAAAACACACTTTAAGCTAAGGAATAAGGCTGAGAGCTGTGTCTCTAGGAACTCTCAATGTCTTGGAAATCATCATATAGCCTTAGCCTTTCTAAAGTAATACAATATTTCTTCTCTTTTGCTTTTGTGAGATCTCTGTTGACATTTTTGCTACTTAACTTCAATACATGCATGGGCCAAACTGTATGTGTGACAGCTCAAGCTAATTCTGTTTTTAATAGAGTTTCTAAAAGCTTAATTGTGTTTTGAGACTGTTTTATTCCCCACCATGCAAATAAGTGATTTAAAAACAGCAATGTTGAATAGGGGTTGAATAATTATGACATAGCAGTATTATTAAAAAATCTTATAACTCAAATATATTACATTATACATTGACAATATCACTTTTAATATGCCAGTGAACTGTTATAGATGCAAGTTTTATTATATCCTGGATCTTCAGAAAAGCTTGTATTTGTAAAGGTTGTCAACCCTGACAGTAACTCCACAAACCTGATGTTCTCAGTCCTTGGAAACCCGAATGCTGGTTCAGGCTTTCCAGAGATAGAGGAACACTTTGACATGCACTTTTTCCAGAAGTTGTTTTTGATTAGAGTACACTGGATTCATTAAATCACCCGAAATAAGGTGGAGATAGATGGTGAACAGAAAATCACATAGACAACTTAACAATTTCATGTTTTTACCAAGAGTGCAAGAATTTGGGAAAATTACCTTCACATTTGTTTATTGGACATTACCAAAGAAAGGACATCTCGATTATATGATTTTAAAAAAGAACTCTACTTTCAGTCAAGATGACATTACTGATCACAAATTGCAATATGAGCTCTTAGAAAGGCCACACGATGATACAAGGGACATGTTTCACTTACAAGTATTCTCGAAATTTGCCATGTTTATTTATAGAGGAACACATCTTGTATGTCCATGATGATATAGAAACCACCCATGATGCATTTACATTCCTGGCCTCTATCGGCTCTCTGAGAAATAAGACCCGAGGCACGGAGGGCATATTTAATATTTCCATCCAGTTGGTTAAGAAACTCATCCGTGTTGTGGATAGTTTTCCATGTGATGCATGACAGCCAGAGGTTACTTACTCTGTAAGATTTGTGCTACCATGATGCTGACTCAGACTTTGATGACAAAGATCTGCTTTATACCAGACAAAAGATCCCTATTGGTGAGCTTTATCAATTCCATCAGAAAGACTTAGAAGAGAGTGCTGTTCATTCACAAAGGGGTAAGTTATGGATGATTTGTCCTCTTCATATCTGAAGGTGTAACCGAGGGGTCTCTTTATGGACGAATTAAACACTCAAGGATCCCTGGTGTCCCAATTCCATCTTTCACAAGAGCTCAAGTGTGTTTCTGTTCTTCAATTGTTTACTTTGTTTCTCTTTACTCCAACACAACAAAGGTTAAAACAAGGCAATACATTTATCACTCTTTATTTAAGTAAATTAAATACGTATATATCATCGTTATGAAAGGATAACATTCACTATTAATGTGTTCACTAGTAGTTTTTATAATAAAAAAGAATTGTACACTTTCTTTTGCCACAGCACAGACTGAACATGGATACATATTGTATATCCGTTATGGAAGTGAGACCGTGACTGATAATTTTACGGTCGTGACCAATATTACAGATATCAGGAAGCAAAGCTTGCCGTTTGTGGTTTATGTCAAAATAACAGCCATAATTGATGACCCTCCAATTGTAACTGTCAACGGGATTCTCAAGGTGAGGTTTTTCCTTTAAGTTAATATGTATTCTACTCATATGTCTAGTATTGAAATATATCCTATCATATATCATATGTGAAATTCATTTTTAAGTTATATAAAACAAACATAAAACAAATAGCACACCAAAACAGTAAAACACGACTGCAACTTGTGTTTTTCAAATGACAGATTTTATCTTCTTCCCACAGACCCAACAAATTTGTGCACTATTACTAAAATAGTGGTACATTCAACTAATACAATTAGTAAAACAAACAAAACAAAACAAACAAAACACTGGTTAAACCAGCTTAAACTATGTAGGCCTAGACTTTCAATACACACACACACACACACACACACACACACACATATATATATATATATATATATATATATATATATATATATATATATATATATATATACAGGTCATTCTCAAAAAATTAGCATATTGTGATAAAAGTTCATTATTTTCCATAATGTAATGATAAAAATTTAACTTTCATATATTTTAGATTCATTGCACACCAACTGAAATATTTCAGGTCTTTTATTGTTTTAATACTGATGATTTTGGCATACAGCTCATGAAAACCCAAAATTCCCATCTCAAAAAATTAGCATTCAATTCATCCGACCAATAAAAGAAAAGTGTTTTTAATACAAAAAAAGTCAACCTTCAAATAATTATGTTCAGTTATGCACTCAATACTTGGTCGGGAATCCTTTTGCAGAAATGACTGCTTCAATGCGGCGTGGCATGGAGGCAATCATCCTGTGGCACTGCTGAGGTGTTATGGAGGTCCAGGATGCTTCGATAGTGGCCTTAAGCTCATCCAGAGTGTTGGGTCTTGCGTCTCTCAACTTTCTCTTCACAATATCCCACAGATTCTCTATGGGGTTCAGGTCAGGAGAGTTGGCAGGCCAATTGAGCACAGTAATACCATGGTCAGTAAACCATTTACCAGTGGTTTTGGCACTGTGAGCAGGTGCCAGGTCGTGCTGAAAAACGAAATCTTCATCTCCATAAATCTTTTCAGCAGATGGAAGCATGAAGTGCTCCAAAATCTCCTTATAGCTAGCTGCATTGACCCTGCCCTTGATAAAACACAGTGGACCAACACCAGCAGCTGACATGGCACTGACATGGTACTTTGGACCACTGAGCAACAGTCCAGTGCTGCTTCTCTGCTGCCCATTTCCTGCACACGCCTGTGCATGGCGGCTCTGGATGTTTCTACTCCAGACTCAGTCCACTGCTTCCGCAGGTCCCCCAAGGTCTGGAATCGGTCCTTCTCCACAATCTTCCTCAGGGTCCGGTCACCTCTTCTCGTTGTGCAGCGTTTTTTGACACACTTTTTGCAACTGAGGTGCCTTGATACAGCACTCTGGGAACAGCCTATTCGTTAAGAAATTTCTTTCTGTGTCTTACCCTCTCGCTTGAGGGTGTCAATGATGGCCTTCTGGACAGCAGTCAGGTCGGCAGTCTTACCCATGATTGTGGTTTTGAGTAATGAACCAGGCTGGGAGTTTTTAAAAGCCTCAGGAATCTTTTGCAGGTGTTTAGAGTTAATTAGTTGATTCAGATGATTAGGTTAATAGCTCGTTTAGAGAACCTTTTCATGATATGCTAATTTTTTTAAATAGGAATTTGGGGTTTTCATGACCTGTATGCCAAAATCATCAGTATTAAAACAATAAAAGACCTGAAATATTTCAGTTGGTGTGCAATGAATCTAAAATATATGAAAGTTTAATTTTTATCATTACATTATGGAAACTAATGAACTTTTATCACAATATGCTAATTTTCTGAGAAGGACCTGTATATATACATAATAGTAAAAAATATTTAACCTCAACTGACAAAACATGAGCAAAACTGACATCATCACGGTTCTTTCATTAGGTGTGGGAAGGTTCTGTGAAAGAGATAACCACTGTAGATCTCAGTTCTGAGGATCCAGATTCTCCTCCCGAGAGCCTAGAATTAATAATCACTAAACCAAGTAATGGGCATCTAGCCCTGAAGAGCGCCCCCTCCAGGCCTGTTATTAACTTCACCCAAGAGCATATCCATCATGGCCAGCTGGTGTTTGTACATAAAGGTTAGTTTACGTTATTAAGTGCTCATAAGATTTGATAATCGATTTTTCATGATCCTTTCAGTAGGTTTGTGTCCTGTCAGGAGGATTTCACATTCAAGTCAACGATGGGGCGAACTTTGCTCCAAGGCAAATCTTCAATGATGCAGCCAAATCTCTGGTGTTCATCAAAAATCAGGAGCTCAACGTTTTCCCAGGACTTTTTGTTGTTGCTTTCTTCAAGTAAAACTCAAGTGTTATTTTGTACTAGTACAAATGTAGTGCTGTTAATATTAAAAATTATAAACCTTTTAGTTAAAAGGCGTTAGTAAGGGTGACTTATACATGGAGCGATAGGGTAGCAAAAGAACAAAATATTGTAGCAGAGTGAAGAAGCTGGACTGAATTGTAAGAAGTAAAGATCAGACTAGCCTAAATATTAAAACAGTAATGGTACATTATACTGGTACATGATACTGTGATGTATTTCCTGTATCCTTCTACAGGTTCTTCAAAGTTAATTACAGAGGATGAGCTGCTGATAACCACAAATGACTTTGATGATATTTATGGGAATCACACTATCACGTATATTGTGACCTCACCTCCAAGATTTGGCAGCCTGATGTGAAAAAAAGATGAAGAAATCTCATCCTTCAACCAAAACATGGTATTTATGAAATCTGCATATGCGTTTAGTTGGCCGATGTTAAAATGTGTTCTTCTTTTCAAAAGTATGTTCACATGGATATGTTATTTAATTCCAGAGAAGAACTGGTGCATTGCTAAAATAAACTAAAATGTTCTACCACAGATGTCATCCAGCATAGACGTTTTGAAGATATATATTATTTCAGGGTTGCTTTTTCCTTGTCAAAACAATTCAGCATAACCTAAAGTTGTTCCCAATATGTACTGTGTTATATCTGTAGGGCCAACAACTTTAACAAGTTTGCACATACCTTCTGCATGTCATTGTCATGATGTCATCACCAGCCCATATCTGTAGCCCAAATAAATGTATTTTTTGGCATCACAATTTTTGTTTGGCAGTTAGAAATTTCTTCTTGCATGTTATCTTAGCCAACTATACAAAGGAAATGTTAGAACATAGTGCCTACACTTCCCCATCTCCTTCTGACTTGTTCTTTAAGCTGGTTTATTTTTAAAATGTGATATTAAATCGCATTTATCCACTTTTTTTTCCTGAACTCGCAAGTTTCTAGTCAAATTAACATATTTTCTGAGCTGATAATATAACGTTAAACCTATGGAAATGGTTTTAAAAGGCACATTGTGCCATAGTTTCATGACTTTACAGTGTCACAATGCCCATCTTTTTGCAATAACTCAACTGTCATAGTTAAATAATTGGGTAGATGAAATGAAATGGTGTGAGGTTAGCTGGACTGAAAACACATGAGCAAACATATCCTACATACAGCTCCCGATTGGGGCGAAGTTCATGGGATTCTGTACAAAAAATTATAAGAGCACACATTATTTTATAATTTTACACACAGTATTTTAACTTGGGCACTATAAGCCATGCTAATGTTTTTTATGCCAGCATTTATCATAAAATGCAAGGCATACACTGCCAGACACGGACAGAATTGCTTTTGTGCAAAACAAGTACTTCCTTAAGATTTCTTCCTTAGGAATTCCTTAAGATCAATGCTGTTACAGTGGCAGACAACAACAGCACAGCTGAACCCTGCACACATTTTTATATTTGCACGTGTCCTTGGATCCTGAGAATCTTTATGTGGAGGACCAAGACACTCCACCTGAGGAGCTTTTTTATACTGTAATCAGCCAGCCCAAAAAATGGCTTCCTTGCCTTTGGATGGTCAGCTCAATAAGACTGTCAGCACCTTCACCCAGGCTGCTGTAAATCATGAAAGGTTGCACTTTGTAAAAAAAGGAAACTCTAATCGGGGTCATCTACTTCAGCATCACTGATGGATTCCACAGACCACTCTACAAGCTCTTCAGTGTAGAGGTAGAGAATATCACCATCAGTGTGGTCAACAACACTGGATTGACTGCTGCAAGGCCAGACCACAGTGACATTTGAGAACCTAGCAGTAGTGACCAATGAGAGACATGCATCCATTAAGTATTCAGTTACAAGCCCACCAAGTCATGGGAGTGTCATGGTTCTCATGGATCCCAGATGGCATCCCAGTGAAGCTAAGAAAGGACGTCTTGGATGCAACGGAATTGGCCACCCTTGGTGCTAGCGATCCCATCTTTGAAATCCTCGAGCCACCAAAACATGGCAAGCTATAGTCAAAGTCACATTTGACCTTGGAGGAGCCTCTCACTCGGTGTAGTCCTTCTCGTTCAGGGATTCGGAACCAGGCAGAGTGGCTTTTGAGGAAAACATCAACTTCCGTGACATGTATGACAATACAACAGCTGCCAGGTACAATGTCACAACAGTCCATCCACTTAATGACTCATTTTTGCCAATGTCCAGCCTGCCAAGGGCGAATTTGTGTACATAGTATTACCTTATGATCCCATTAAAGGTAAGCATTTACTTTCAGAGCCGACCAAGTTGCCAACTTTGAACAATTTTACCAGCAATACCATCCCTTTAACGAAACCTACACTGGGTTTGACTCAACTCTTTTTATCACATCAAGATGTTGCTTGAACCAACTTTGTGAACTATCACTGTGCATGACCATCATCTGAGCCAAATCTAGGCATTAATGGCAGAAGAAAGTTAGTTTCATACAATACACTGAGAAATTTAAATATCTAATCATACTCTTTTTGGAATTTGGTTTTTTAAAGTCTCTTGGCTTAGTATCAAGGTAAAGATCACCAAGTAACTATAATTTTAACATTCATTTTTTATGTTGGTCCTATTGTTTTAGTTTTGTCCTGCCACAGCTCAGATGTTTTGTGGTTTTGATCGTTTGTTTTAGTTTAGTTTTGTTTCACAAACCCAGAAAGCCACAAAATCTTATTACACGGTCAGAATATTTTGCACTGACATTTTCCATTATACATTAGCAATAATATACTCCATTTATGGGAAGATGAGGGGACTACCCCAGTGACAAACAATGGGTTTTTGCAATGGGCTACAAATAGAATTTTTTAGAGAGCAAACACCATATATATAATATATATTTTCAAGTGTTTACATCAAATGTTCTTGGTTTTATAAAATTCTGATATAGGTCATTTTTCTACTTAAGCCTTCATGTAGTAACAATACATTATTGTTTTAATGATTATAGGATTGCTTAAATAATAAAGCATTGTTATTACATTTAAGCCTACAGGTAAGTAGAATTAGACAAGGTAAAGTTTTATTATTCAGTTTATTTGTACTTGTATGAAGGTACTTCTAAAAAAAATAACTAAAAATAATTTCCTCTTTAAATATAAAAAAAACACTATAGATCTATGCTTTAACCTAATGCCTTATGTTTATTTATATGGTAACATTTGCTGTAGAAAGTCTGAAGTCTGTCAGAATGTAATGAAATTGTACTGAAACTACTCAAAGGTGCTTTTTAAAGAAGTGTCTGAATGTAAAAATATTATGCTGACCACAAACACAAATCTTCCCTTAAAAATATTGCACCACGATTTTTACATTCCTTGCAAGGTTGCATTAGCAGGATATGCAACAGATATGTGTTGCTATTGAAAGATGAATAATTGTGACATCTTCTTTGCTTAAATGATGAATATGCTTCAGACCCATCTCTTTTGAATAATTTTATAATGTGAAAGTGAAATATGACAATCTGTATTTGTTATCTTGTAATTTACTATGGGCTACAGATTTATGAATGTTTACATGTAGACCCTATGTGTGTATTTATGTCTGTGTGACAGATAATTGTTATCTGAGTTTAGATATGTTAACGTCAAAATTATTGTCACTACATGTATAAATCTGAAAGTTACTGCTTTTTCGATAATCCTTTTGAAATATAACAAGTAAATATTTATGATTCACACAGTATACAACACATTAGTGTAGTTATGCATTGCATTACATTACTGACAATTAATATTGCACCAACTATTAACTGGTTCAGAAAAACACAATAACAGTTAAGTCCTTCTTTTCTTCTTTGTTTTTTAACGCAATAAGCGTGGGCTTGTTAGTGATCAGGGTGTGCAAATAAATTCTTCATGATTAAGGACCTGAGTGTGTGGAAAGAGAAGCCTAACTTTAGCTCTGATGAATAATTCAAACGCAGTGAGAGATTGACTGCTCCAGACAGCTCTGTTTTTTTTTTTTGTCCTAGTAAGCACAGAAACTTATAATGGTACAGTCTCCTTCAAGAGGTAATTTGATTGGAGCTCTGAGGGCTGAGCATGCTACTCTTCATTGATAGTTGATTATTTTTCCACTTTTATTCTTTTTCAAATGGTTTTTTAGGTGATGGACCTCTTAACGAGTAAAACAAAAATCGCATAACCCCTAACAACCCAAATCTCAGGTGCGGCTCTCATTGCTCACCCTTTGCTTTTGTTCTTCTTTGAAATTAACTAGATGACTGCTTTTCCTGAATTTACACAAGCCAAATATTTGCAAGCTAAAAATCTGGAAGGTACTTTAGCATACATTGACGTGTTACATTGAGTTACATTATCAAAGTGAGTCAGTTTGTCAAAATGTATCTTAACACAAACAGTTGATTGTTGTATTACTCATAATTCATTGTTAAGAGTTGATTATTTAAATGTTTCTTCTTTTTGTTAAATACATATTTCAATTTAGGTCTGTTTTGTTAAACCAGCCAATAACAACTGGAAGATCGCTGGGAATCTTTCATGAACCACCACTGGTCCAGAGTTTGAGAACCACAGTTCCATTTTTAAGGTTTCACTTCAATTTTTGTTCCTCATACAGCTGGTATTGGTCTTCTTGAGCTCTTAAAATAAATCCACTGAGCTCTCATTTGCTGTAGTAAAACTAACAAAAATACTTATGCTGTAACATGGAAGAAAACATCTAAACTGAATAATGAAAGTGCTAGTACAGTAGTACCGTGAGTGATCCCCTCTGCCTCGTCTGGAATGTCCTCTAGATAAGGAGGATTCAGCCCATGTTTTCTAGGTCATTGTTCCTTTGCACTTCTCCTCCAGGGCTGAGAAAATGTGTCTTGTCTTTCTCTTGCAAACTCTTAATGTGAAACAGACACAGGCCTCTCCCTCAGAGCAGATTAGATAAAGGTTAACAAAAGTGTAACTTGACAAGGATCATAAAGAACCATACTTGACAGACCGACACAATAAGACATTCAAATGCATAATGTATTTTTATATCTGTATTAAAATTCACTGGAATCAGAGGAAAGTTCAAAAGACATGAATGCCTTCAAATCTTTTCTTATTTAACATCACCCCAGGTCCAAGTCCATGCAATGAGTCCACTAATAAAGAGCATTTCAGTACAGGCACACAATTATAAGTGAGTACGGTAATCTATGTAGTTTATATCGACTACTTCTAAAATGTAAACTTAAAATTGTGGTTATGTTTCAAGGGTTTCAACTCAAATCAGTTATGACTTATGTGTATTCATATTATATGGTATTTTACTAATTAATAATGAAGTCTACATTTTCAGGACAATTATCAATTTCTGGCACGTTTTTGTTCTCAAAGTCACCTCAAACACTCCTACAAGACAATAAGTGTATTTTCATGTATCTATAATAAAAAGGGCTGCTTATTTATTTTTGTATTTCAGTTCTCTGACAAAAGTTCGGGAATGTTAGCTCCTAAGCTTGATCATACATGTCAAAGGCCTCCTCCAACTTGCCTGTGATCTTCTGAAAGAAGCTGATCTGCTGCCGTAAGAAATGCTGCATCTGTGCTTTGAAGTCGCGCACACGAATGCGATGAAAGTGCTGGATCTCAGCTAGCGTAGCGCAGGAGATGATGTTGCAGCGGTCGTGAACGCCTCCGCTTGCATTGACGTCTTTTTCCTCGCCGTGTTTCTGGCTCTCCTTGGCCTTAGTGAGGGCTCCTGGTGAAAGACAGAAGTGGACACAAAGGGAAAAACAAGGAAAACAGTGGTTAAGCTAGAGTATTAAAGTCTATTACATGGAATCACGTGTGCAAACACACACACACACACACATATACACTCTTTGAGAGCATTTTCATTTTTAACACATTTAAGAGATAGTTCACCCAAAAATTTAAATTCTGCCATTAACTACTCACCCTCAAGTCGTTCCAAAATCCATAAGACCTTCATTTATCTTCATAACACAAATTAAGATATTTGTGATGCATTCCGAGAGCTCTTTGACCCTTACTGTCTATGGGAGGGTTAAAGAGCTCTCGGAATGCATCAAAAATATCTTAATTTGTGTTGTGAAGATGAATGAAGGTCTTATGGGGTTTGGAACGACTTGAGGGTGAGTAGTTAATGATAGAACTGTCATTTTTGGGTGAACTATACCTTTAAAAAGCAAGCTCCGACCAGTCAGGCTTCTGATTTATGGCTTACAGCTCTCTTTGGAATTTCTCAAGGAGAAATCAATATTCCCTGTGCGCTTACATACTTACTTTCTAATTGCATGTTCCTGGTCTTAATGCACATGACTCAGTTCATTAGTATTCCAAATAATAAAAAAGTATGGCATTGGATTCTTGTATCAAAATGTAATAACTTGCTCTGCCTCCGAAAATAATTTCCTGTCTTCATCTGACAAATACCTTTTGTTTTTCAACCCCTCCCCTCCAACCGGGCTCCATTCTGATATGTAACACCTACTTTTCACAATCCAATCAATTCCAGATGGAAAAAAAAATCCTGGTCTACATTTTTTCTCTCCAAATCTCATTTCACTCTGCGATATTTCTGATTACGGAAATAGAATAAGTTCTGAATGTAGTTTCACAGTGGCTTTAAGAAGACAGTCACATACAGTACATCAAATGTTCAGCTAAAAAAATTGTTTCTACATCCGAGGCATCAGGATAACTATGTCTCTGTGTTAAAATGTGGTGTAAGCATTCACAGCCACCCTGTGCTGGGGCCCTAACCTTAGGATTAGAGCCTTCAAAACAAAAGCTTTCCCAGCATCAGATGTTTTATGCAGACTGGCGATTTCTCTTTCAAAATCGCATTAACTATTTGCGTCATATAAAGCCAGAGATATGATTCTACAGAAAAGGATGACATAAGTCTATTTTATGTCACAGTAAAGTAAAAATAGATTAGACCAAAGGGATGTGGGAGTGACAACAGGGCTGGCATCATTCCACCATACTAACATTTCAAGCTACGAGAGCCAGCAGGCCTCATATGCTATCTCTCTCTCACACCAGGAAGAAATCAGGACGTCATTTGACATACTGCCGAGAACCTATTGCTATATGGCGCAAAAAGTTAAGAAAAGCAAATCCATTTTACATCAGAAGCTTATATTTTCTAGAAAGCCACCCATCTATTTCAGTATGAATAAGATGCTTGTTTAATTTCAAGAAATAGCAGTTTATGATTCTGATTTAGGTTTCCACTTAAATATTAACTTGACATATGGTGGCGTCACTTGTTTAAGCTGATGGCATGTACATAAACTACTGACTTACTGACCTAAATCCATATTTTATGGCATGCCATTCTGACAAGCAGTATTCGAGCAAACACGAGAGAAAAATCCCAAACCTTTCTGAACATGGATAATGTCTGGAAAGTTTGCAAGGTGGCCCTGGTAAATCGCTAAAAGATCGCAAATTGGCTCCAAATCCTGACGGGGCTGCTCTGCAAAGTAATCCCCAATGGTCTCGTAGACGTCTCCCGTGTGAACCATGGCCTTGTTTAATGGAGCTGCATATGCTTGCTGGTCGAATTCAAAAGCCTCACTCAGAAGTCTGAAAGCCTGTCCAACCCTCTGATATTCCTTTTTAAAACCAGTCATCTGCTTTCTGGCAAATTCATTAAGAGTGACATTGAGCTGTATGATGTTTTCGTCCATTTTTTTGGTGAACGCTTTGAAACCATCTATGTTGGATTCCACCTCTTGCAGGTCAAGCGGTAAAGCTGGAGGACAGATAGTGAGGAAGAAGTTAGCACCGACTAGGTAGTCCTTCTCAGCTTTTCGCTTGCCTTGCTTCCATGATTTTTCGTCATTGGTGCTGCAGGTGAGAAAATGCTGGAAAACGTCGCACGTGGATAAAATAGGATGACTTGTCATGTGATTCATCCACCATATTAAACCTTTTCTCCTCTTTGAAATGAAATCCTCTTCGAATCGACCCGTGGCTTGTTTCTCAGGCAAGTGAGGAACCGAAATGACAGGGAATTTTTCTACAAGCCGTGCATAAAGCCAGTCAAAGTGCTTGTATCTTCTATTCACCTGGATTTGAGTATGACTAGGCGTGAGTCCGTAGGACATATAGCTCTTCATGCCTTTGAATTTGGTCTGTTTTGTAGGATCATCGATAGAGCAAGTGAATGGATACGGGTTCTCTTGCCATTCAGGACCGTACTGGCCCATAGCCACAAATATTTTGTCTCCATCTCTAACCAAACCTGAAGCTTCCCCCAAAACGAATGCCTCACCGCCCGACTTTACAAAGGTGGAAAACCTATTGAGATTTTTCCCAACTGTTCCTGTGCTTTTGGACTGCTGCGCACTTCCACGTCGAGAAGCTGGGGTGCTTGTCATGGGATATCCCGTTTGAGCACTCGCGCGTTTTTCAGGTGTTCCCCCGTGTTCATCCGCCGTTCCGCTGTCATCCCAGTCATCGTCCCAAT
Organism: Carassius auratus; assembly: GCF_003368295.1. Classification (NCBI taxonomy): domain Eukaryota; kingdom Metazoa; phylum Chordata; class Actinopteri; order Cypriniformes; family Cyprinidae; genus Carassius; species Carassius auratus. The sequence goes on from NC_039277.1 coordinate 4,666,806, forward strand.
CCTCATCACTTCCCTGGCTCGTCTGAAAACTGTGTCGCTGTTGCTGAAGATGTCCCTGGTAAACAGCAGAATGAGTGGGAGTCGATTCATTTGAGGTGTCCCTCCTCTGAGGACTAGTTTGTCGGTAATAGTGCTGACTGGCGGATGTCCCGTTACCGTGTAGTGATGTGTCAGTCTTTATAATCTCCACGTATGATGCGGGGAAGAGCCCCGTCTCCCCTCTGCTGTTCGTGCCCTCCAACCAACCATCGACGACCTCTTCACTACTCAACGTTAGAAGCTCACTCTCTGTCACAGAGATCTCGCCGGGGTTTTCAGAGATAAAGTCGTATAAAGCTCTCGCTCTGAGCGCCATAGTTGTGTGGAAACGCTTTGTAAACTCAGTTTACAAAGTTTCAACAAACTCTCCTCCGCGCCGTCCCGTTAAATCAACCTCTTCAGGAATTTTCCCCTTTTGTTTTCTACCAAAATACGTCTGAAGACATAACCCTGTAAAAACAGTTGGGAAATCCTCTCAGAAGAGTGTTGAAAAGGTGGGTTTTGTGTGCGCCTGCCTCTCGTCGCTGAATGCGCTGCGGTCCGGGGCAGAATAATCGAGGGTGGAGCCAATCAGAATAATCACCCCGGGGTCACGAATAAACCCTTCTGCCCCTGCACAGAGCAACTTCACTTACTGTAACCAGCACAGTCTCATCTAGTGTTATCTTTCAAGTCATTATATGTTGTTGTTATGAACGCATTTTACTGCATTTTATAATAACCTTGTTATTAATCATAGCTACTATAGTGTTCAGTATCATGCTCATTAATATTTCTTAAACAAGTTTAAACGTGTAATGTAAAATTACTCTTAACTGAAGTGTAGCCTATTTTTCTCTTGTGCTTTGTAAAAAAAAAAAAAGTATTTCATAGTTTACTTAGCCCGGATTTGGTGTTAAGAAGATAACGTGTCGATTAAAAAGATTACTAACATGATTGCCTGAAAGTTGCTAAAGACCTAAACTTCCATACAAGTCACTGTGCCGAAAATAATCTAATCTTAAATAGACATGTAAAATGTAAAATAAAAGCAAATACTTCTCAAGCTTCCTAGAGGTATGGGTTGAAAAGGCACCAAACTGACATCAGAATTGACGTCAAATATGCAAATCAAGCTGAAAAAAACTTGACATGATGTTGATTTGATGTAAATTGAATGTCAAACATACTGGAATACACATTAAAATAATTTAAGAGTGTGGTTTCCTTCCTGTTTTAACCCAATTACCACTGGAAGAAATTGCTGTCCAAATTGAATTTAAAATGATGTTACAGCATATTTGTCAAGACTTGACTGTTTATGTCAAAATTATATGAAGATGTCCGCTGGGTTGTTAAGTGTTTAGCATGAACAACATTTTTATTTGTATATTTACTTTCTCTTTATTTTGAGCACATCGTCCAATCTAGAAAGATAAGCGGAAAAAATTTATGCATTATGAAAGAAACTAAGAATACGAGAAGGACACGTTTCTATGGACGTATGCTCTCAGATTACCCAACACACTACTGCAGGCATCCTGTCAATCTTCTTGAAGAATAATACATTACTTTAACCAGTAGATGTCACCGTCAAACAAATATCTGGTTAGTTCCTTGTCACGTGATGTTAAAGAACCCGTAGCCCCACAGCTTTCAGTTAGATCTACGATCACGTGATCGCTTAGACGTAGTTTGCATAACTAGCACGTACACCGCGTTATAAGTATTGCACAAAGACAGTCATAATGTTGAAGGTGTCGAAAGAGTAACCACTTATACAAGCTACCGGTTTAAAAAAAGAACAAGGAAGAATTGCGTTGGATGAATGAACGTCAAGTTCAGCGTGGCAGTGACGTCACGTGGAAGTCGTGATGCTCGAGCTTCTGTGGCTCGCGAACACACAACAAACAGCGCCTCTCTCCGCTCTCACCATTAAACTGTAGTGCATTCGCCGTATATACACCTGAGTCTGAATGATTACCACTTAATATACACGTATAGTAATGTTTTTGAATGTATCAACATACCTGGATCTTTTTTTCACCACGGCTTGTTTTATTCACATAATTGTGCGCGGGATGTACGGAGAAAGAGAAGTGCACAGCTAACGCTGCTAGCCGCTTTATTCATAAATTATTTTCCACATCTGAGAGGCGGGGGATCCAAACCCAAAGCCGTCAAAAAAATCGAGACTTTTGGATGCATTCAATTAACACCAGCGTTTCATTTCATAGCCGCCTTTTCTCAGGACTTCAGGTTTCCGGAGACAACAGCCAGAAGCTATCGAGGAATTACATGGATTATCTGGTAGAGTCTTCTTCTCATTTATTTATTGTTTGCAGATGGCCAGAGCATGTAGGATCAGATGTTTTATTTTCATTGCTGCCCCCACAATTTATCAGCCTTGCTGGGGATTGTTTTTGAGCAGTTCTTATGTTTTGTTTGCAGCTAATTACAAATGTACTCACTGTATGGGTGAAGTCACTTACAGTTTCTTGTTTGTTTTGCTTGCAAACAAACATAAGCCAATAGAGATGGTGTCCAGAAAACATAGCAGCTCTGAACTCTACTAAAGGAAGGGTTTACATGGTATAACAAAAATTTTTAGGCATCTCTTTTATGCTTTTTATTTTTCTTCTGCCTTTATGAAAAAATGTAAACATGTCTGCAGTTAGATCAGTATACATTTTTCATATTCGATGCAGTTTGCTGTAAGCTAAGATAATTTATTTAGTCTTCAAATCTAATTTCGTTTGCTGCACTTCTCAAAAATCAGGTAAGAGTGAGAATTCTGTTATTGTTTACTCATGTCCTTCAAGTCCCATATGACTTCCTTTATTCTTCTGAACACAAAACGGCTATTTTTAACACAATGTCTAAGTTGCTCCTCTCCATACAGTGAAAGTGAATGGCTTGCCTTGGAAGCTTGTTTATAAAAAAAGAAAAAAAGATCTTACAATTCAGACTTTGTTTCTCGCAGCTCTTAGAATTATTAGACATAAACACAGAATTGTAAGACACAAACTCGGGTTTTTTTTTTGTTCCACTAAAGCAATAAAGTCATGCAGGTTTCAGAAGACACGAGGGCGAGTAAAAGACTTAAATATCTTTTTGTGGAGCTTATCATTTGGATCTTGTCGTTTGTTTTTAACAAAACTGACACCCTTTAAAGTGACCTTGCTACAATCTTTTTAAAAACATGTAGTACAATATTTACTCTCGCTTCATTTTATTACATTTTATAAAATGTATTTTCATCTAGATATCGCAGCGACATGAACAGCCACTTGTCTTGTGGTTATCAGAACATTAATGAATTTATCTGGGATGATGATGTATGTGGTCACAGATCACATCTGATCATTGTTTATTATCAGCTTAATAGTCCTCAGCGTGAACTCTTTCAAAGTCCTCTTTTGCCCCATTGGTGTTATATAACATGCTAACAATACTCAGTGATAATAACAGTTTTTCGGGAATGCTGTACTGTCACGTTGGTGCCGTTCCACAGTGTGACAGCATTGAAATCAGGTGCAGGTAAACTTCTCGCACATTTGGTGCTTTGACACTTGAACAAACTGTATGCAGCGAGGTCGCAGGGCTGTTTCCTTTGGGACGTTCCGGTCAGGATTCTCAGAATAGAACCATTTCCTCAAGAAGCAGAACTGAAAAGAGACTGGAAGTGCTGGCAGTGTGTGGATTAGGAGCATGCTCGATTATGTAAGTATTTTTGTTCGGACAAATCTCACTTTTGACTTTGGGCCAGTAAGGACAAGAGGAAATCAGACCCCTTTTCTCACTAGGTTCAGGGTTTTCTTCAGTTGATGGATCATAAAATCAAAGGGTGTTTGTTCTTCTTGTGTGTCAGACCTACTCCTTTTTTTTTTTTTTTACTAGAATGTTCAAAACTTGGTTGGACTGCTCCAAACCACGTGTGCACACCAGTACGAGTGTGTGTTTGTACAGGTTGTACTGTACACAACTCTAAACAGACTTTATGTCCTTTTCATCAACAGTGGGCGTAGAAAAAAAAAGGTTTTAGCGTGCTCAGTAAAAGCTTTATCATTGTCGCTCTTGGGATTCATGCCATGCATAGTTGCCTCCCCTCTCATCGAAAGGGGTGGAGCTTAAATCTGTGCCTTTGTAGTTGTCATGGAAACCACATCATTGTAGCTACGCTTCTAGAATGTTTTTCCAGAGCAGTGCTTTTTATTTGCTAGGTGTCTGTGGCCAGTGCTGTAATGTTTGTTCTGAGTTCTGACTGTTCAGGTTTGAGTTCATTCTTCTGGGTGTCCCCATGGTTTTCTGTTATTAAAGGACACAGTGGATTCTTGGACACAGTGGTCCAAGCTCTGCTTATTTAGAAATGAATGGGTGCAACAGTGATCCTATTGTAATTAGTGTAATAATGTGTTTTTTGTTCCCTGACTCTGTATATGGTTAATTTGTGAGAGGAATCTCAATGTATTTTGTGCATTTGGTGGCCTTCTTATTAAATCATGCTGGATCACATACAGCTGCTGTATTTTCTTTCAATCCTTTCAAATGTTATTCAGGCACCTGAGCTAATTTACAGCCAAACCGGAAACTTTATGTAATGGTTGACTGAGGAACTGAGGTCAGACATCAACAGAGAGCATGCCAGGTTAGATTTTGTGCAGTTATAAGCACTTTTCACACACAAAGTTTCATCTGCAGATATGGTCTTGTTTAGGGACCTGTGTCATTGTGCATATGGACATCTGACTGCTGTAGTTTAAAGAGAAAAGAAGGTCAGGGTAAAATCTGTAGATGGAAAAATCTCCGTTCAAGTTATTTGTGCATTTTTCTTTTTTTTTTCTACTTGTTACTTTGCACTTTTTGTTGGTTTGTTGTCATTTGGAAATGTGTAGGCCTTCTTGCATTATTATGCTGTTACATTATGATAATATATTTAGTGTCATAAAATTGTCTTTAAAATGACAATATTATCACTTATCACAATTACATTGTTTCAAAAGATTTTTCTATTGCAAGTAAATGCTGTTTTATTGAACTTTTGGTTCAGTCAAAGAATCCTGAAAAAGGTGTATTACAGTGTTAAAAAATATTAAGCAGTACAAAAGTTTTCATCACTGATAAGAATAATAAATGTTTCTTGAACTGCAAATCAGTATATTAAAATAATTTCTGGAGGATCACGTGACACTGGAGACAGGAAAATATATTAAAATAGAAAACAGTTGTTTTAAATTGTACAAATATATTGTACAATACTACTTTTTACAGCTTTGGGGTGCAGAAGAGTCTCTTTTTAAAAACATTTTTTGAGCAGTCGTGTATATTTGATCTCATTAGTTGCAGCTCTAATCTCTACCAGGCATGTGAAATCTCTTTATCCTTAAGAGTAATGCAGCTTCTGGTTTTCCTTAATAGACTTTTATTAGCATAGCTTGTGGACATAGATGTTGTGAGTGGAACTGGATCAATGGCAAATGGATTTCATGTTAATGGTTAGTGCTGCACTATTGCATTTAATGACAGAAAGCAATGACTGTTCACTGTTCTTATGGACTATTTTAGCGTGTGTTAAAGCCATTAAGCTACAAAAGTCAGAATTATTATGTTTTTATGTTTCATTGCTGATGGTTGTATTTTTATGTCACAAATCACATTGGCTCATGGAAAATGTGTGTCCTGGAACATGAAAACTGTGTTTGAATTGTTTGTTTAACTTTCACCCTGGTGAGCATTAAAGCCTTGGTTTGAGTTTAACTGCCAAAAGCAACAGCAGTAGTTGAGCTCGGCTGTCTGTTTGAGCGAGAGAGCAAGTCAGGTAATGCAACGAGGAAGTCAATGACTGGAGGTAAAGATCAAGTGATTTACTATTATAAAGACCCTTTATTGGCTGCTGCAAGCACTCAAATGTATTTGATTTGCTGTGATTGAATCCTTTAAATCAATAAAACAGGCCAGCGTATGTTAGGTTTTGGATGGGATGCTGTGCTAATGTCCTCATGATGGTTCTTAACTTGTATTTTTAGCAGGGCTGATTTGAAGATTGGAAGTATCTTCTCTGTATTTTAATCTCAGACGTACACCTGAACTTGTTTCCCTCTGGTTTTGCACTGATGCGATTAAACAATCATCTCTGCATCGGTCTCGATTGCTTAAAACCATTGGAGACCATCTTAGCATTGCACTCATTTACAGCGCCAGTGTTTATGATTTAAATCCAAATCGGTAACACCAGTTTCTGCTCTTCCTAAACACTTTATAATTAGCTCAAGCGTATTAAATATCCAAAACTCTCAGGCACTCTAAAATTAGAGTAGCCCTCTCCTCTCCCGGGTGTATTTTCAAAGTATCACAGCTTGGATAAAATTGAGAGGTTTGACACAGAAGCTCCTGGGTTGTGAAGACCGGGATTCGCCCTGATCGCTTATCTGCCTGGTGGCTTTTGCTCACAGTATGTCACTGGGGCAGTGGAACACAAGTGTCTTTTTCTCCAGGCGTCTTTGGATTTCCTAGCTGGGTTTGGAAACTTCATGACATGCTACATCATGTTACTTATCTAGGGTCCTTCCCTTAGGTTTGAGTTCCTCTTGGGCCTTCCTGCAGTAGGAGGTACAGTACTCCTTGGAGTCAGGAGTCCGGGAACTCCATCTCGGCTCCACCTCCTTAAGTCAAACCTGTAGTTTGGAGAATACCTTAAGTCTGGAGAAAGCATTAGTGGATTGTGTCTCAGAAAAATAATAATGCTAATAATGAGAATTTTGTCTTTTATGTTTTGTCAGGAGGTGACCTGCAAAGATTTGACCTCATATCTCCCACTGATAAACTCAACATGAAGAACGTCTCTTTGTTTAGTCAGGACTTGTATAATTATTTATTTTCTATCTTTTAATTATTTTATATTAATATTTTAAAGGGTTTATGTGGCTTTTTTATGGTTAGTTATGGTAATTAGGTGTTGTGATGGATCATCAATTAAGCTTCACTGACCACATTGCTACAACGACCCGGTCCTGCAGGTTTGCCTTATACAACATTAGGAAGATTAGACCCTTCCTGTCAGAGCAAGCAACCCAACTTCTTGTCCAAGCTCTTGTTCTCTCCAGACTGGACTATTGTAATGCTCTCCTGGCGGGCCTTCCTGCATGTACTGTCAAGCCTCTGCAAATGATCCAGAATGCAGCAGCGAGGGTTGTCTTCAATGAGCCAAAAAAAGCTCATGTTACTCCTCTCCTCATCAGGTTACACTGGCTACCAGTAGCCGCTCGCATCAAATTCAAGGTACTGATGCTTGCCTACAAGACGACCACTGGCACGGCACCAACTTACCTAAACTCACTGGTTAAATCCTATGTGCCCTCCAGAAGTTTGCGCTCTGCAAGTGAACAACGCCTTGTGGTGCCATCCCAGAGAAATTCAAAATCACTCTCACGGACCTTTTCCTGGACTGTGCCCAGCTGGTGGAATGACCTCCCAATCCCAATTCGTACAGCTGAGTCTTTACTAATTTTCAAGAAACGTCTAAAGACTCATCTTTTTCGCCTGCACTTAACCTACTAACACCAGTACTTTCCCTTTTCTTGTCTTTGTTCATTTAAAAAAAAAAAAAAAAAAAAAAAAAACAACCCTGGCTATGCGTTCTATACTAGACTAACTGAGACTTGTCATGGCACTTGTATACTGTTGTTGTTCTCTTGTTGACCTGACTGCTTCTATTGTTCTCATTTGTAAGTCGCTTTGGATAAAAGCGTCTGCTAAATGATTAAATGTAAATGTAAATGTAATTATCTTAAATGTGAATATCTGCTAAAAGTGAATTTTGTCAACTTTTAAGTGGCCTCAAAACACACAGACATGGACCTAAACTAGGTCTTTAGGCTCATATAATGTCTCTGTGGTCTACTTTCAGTGTTAATGGTGTGTTAAATAGTTGGTTTATCAGGCTGATCTCCAAATGGATGCTCTGAGGTCACTGGTCACGGTGACTCTCATGTTTATTCATCAGGCTCAAGGCCGATTTGATTTGAAGGCCAAGACAAGCTTCACTGCTTGAGTGAAAAAGCTGAGCATTTAGTTGAACCACAGAAGCCCACAGGCTATGCACCTGTTCTTCTGTCTCATCCGCTGAAGGCACAACCACAGATCACACACACCTCATTCACTGATCCTCTGATGCATATTGCACATACAAATCGCCAGCGCTAGTTCAAGTCTGACGGACTTGCTTTATGCAGCATCCAGGTGAAAGGGCAATCAGTCAGTTTTGAAAAGTCTTGCTTACAAGGTGCTGGGTAAATACAGTGGCATCAAATCCTTGAAAGATACTCATTCATGAGAAGTTTTGTATTGTCAAGTTCTTCATGATTTGGGCTAGAAAAGAAAAGAGCTTAGCTTCAAACCCCACACACTATCATCACCGGGCCCTTGGACAAGACACTAAGCCCAGGTTGCTCCAAGGTGAAAATTTTTCAAATAATTCACAAATTGCTGGTAATTAGTACTTTTGAGTTGATGTTGCTAAGATAGTGAATGTAAGCAGCCTTTTAAAGAAGCCACCCTTAGGCTAGAGTTCTCTTTGTTTACCTGTGGTTTACTGTGTAAAACCAGTTGGAGGTGTTTTTAGTGTCACTTTTGCACACTAAATGACCTAGTTCATTGGCTAGGTTAAAGTGGTTTGTATCCAAAAGCATACATGCAACCCAAAACATGCAAACATGGTTAAGCAGGTTACTTGTTCAACTGAAGCTTATTGCACTTTTCCACTGCGTGGTATGACTTGCCACGGCATGGCTCAGTATCGAGCGGAAAGTTGGAGAAGCACCATGTGTCTAACATCCAGCAGCTCTGTGATGTCATTATGGAGGAGTGGAAGAGGATCCCAGCAACAACCTGTGCAGCTCTGGTGAACTCCATGCCCAGGAGGATATTAAAGTGGAAATGAAGCAGTCAGTCAAGCTTGCATTATTTAGGAAAATAACTTCAATTTTAATAATAATAATAATAAAAGATATATATATGTGTATATATATATATATATATATATATATATATGTGTATATATATATATATATATATATATATATATATATATATAATATAAGAAAAAAGGTTTTTTGTTATAGCATTTAGAGCAAGGGTGACGCCATTTTGCAGTACGACCACATGTGACGTCACAGGGTTGATTCGATCTGATGGCAAGTGCAGTCATTTGTACATTTTGAACACATACTTGGTTTGAAATGGAGGAAGATGACTTTGAAAGCACTGTTAATTCCATAATAAGTGCAATTGTCTATGCAGTAGAGTTTATACGGCGATGGGGCCGAGCAGTAGGACCTATCAGGGGTTAAAGAAGTCGTGAACCTGCTGGTTTGTGGGAAAGTGCGGGTCGGAAAATACTTGTTTACGTGGATACTCCTCAAAAGTGTCATTCCGAAGAGATTTGTGTGCATTTGCTGATGCAGGCAGGACAGAAAGCTCAATTTGGTAGCCTTTTTTTTAAAATGGTTGCATTAATTATGTTGGTTATATATTTTTTAATCAAAGTGGAAATCACTTGACTAAATAATGTTAACTAACTGACTGCTTCACTTCCACTTTAAGGCAGTGCTAGATAAAAATGGTCCTCACACAAAATATTGTCACTTGGGACACAGTTTTGACTTGTTCACTTAGGGTGTACTCACATTTGTTGCCAGCTATATTGACAATAATGGCTGTATGTTAAGTTATTTTCAGAGGATAGGATTTCTATAGTATTGTCCCTTGAGAAGATATACTAATATGGTTGCTGAAATGTGAGGGGTTTACTTACTTTTGTGGGACACTGTAGAGTATTTAAATAACATGCATTGTTGTGCTCAAAAACCGAAGTTCTTAACAGCATGCTAATTAAAAAATATGGTAAAACATCAACTAGTCAGCCAACTAATCAGTTGTTGGATGATTATTTAACCATCCTGACATGTTCCTACAGAGAATACTGTAAGAAATCATCCAGCAATATGTCCTGTGTTTTTCAGTACTAGACTAGTCGTGATTTTAAAGCCGATCTCATTGCAGTACAGTACGAGGGTGGACAGCATCTCTGGCAGACAGCGGCCCGCATTGTAGACTGGCTGGTGTTGAAATGGAGACTCCATTCATGTATTCTCCGCACTGTACTTCCGTGCTTTGATAAGCCAGGAAGTGGCAGTCAGGTCGCAGAGTTCCTCTCTAGCGGAGAATATCCCACTGTACACTATAGGTAGTGGGACCTAGGAGCTGCTGGGAATTAGAAACTTCGTCAGACCAAACAGGATGCCACTCCAAATACAGCCCATCAAAGGTGGGAACTAAGCTCCCAGTCCACTGGGTTTGAAGGCTGCCCCGGCCATTCCAGATTCTGGGACAATAACTCAAGCCATAGCTCACTGGCAAGTCACTCGCTATTCAGAAAGTCTAAATAAAATCCCCATTCACTGGTTATTTAGGTAAAGGCTTAACCTAATGGTTGATGTGATTGTGTGATGGTTTCTAAGGGTTGAGAATAGCATTGTTATCTGAAGTGTTCTATTTGATGTTTGGAAATTAGAGCTTGTTATTCCGTGTTTAAATGCTGAAGGAGGGCTAGTGGTGGAGATTTATAGCCTAACGCCAACAGTGCAGGAGCAGCAGGGGGAGCTTTGTTGAACATTGTTGAGACCCTTCTTATCCTGCTGAAGTTTTAATACTGTGCAAATCCCCATGCACTCTATTGACTCAAAACTCCAATACAGTGATATATGAGATATTCACAGTGTATCCAGTCACCTCGACGAATCAGCATGAGAGGAGGAGAGAATATTCTCAGTTTACTATTGAGCCACAGCTTTGAAAGAGGGTTTAAACGCAGAAATGTTTAACTTATATTTTAAAATATATATATATATATATATATATATATATATATATATATATATATATATATATATAATAATAATGTTCTGTAATTTTTATAGTAGGTTTATTTTAGCGGATAGAGACAGGATGCCAACCAAAAAAATCCAGAAAAAAACACATTATATAAAGGTTAGAATTGATTTGCATTTCAGTGAGTCATATAAGTGTTTGATCCTCAAGCAAAACATGACTTGGTGCAGAAACCCTTGTTGGCAAGTACAGGGGTCACCAGGTTTGCACACATCGCAGGAGGGATTTTGGTTCACTCCTCTTTACAGATCCTTTCTAAATCCTGAAGGTTTCTTGGCTGTCATTTGGCAGCTCAAAGCTTCAGCTCCCTCCACAGATTTTCTATAGACCAATTATAGGTTTGTAAACAATCAGGATGCTAGGTTTAAAAAGGTTAAAATAGTTAGGTTTAAAAAGATTACTGATTATATTGATTAGATTTTTTAAATATTCTCTGCCTATTAAGAGAGCTTCAATGAAATTGATGTTAGATAGTGGGATAGTCTTACAGATCCGAAACAGGGTGATTTTTTTTTTTGTGTGTGTGGGTTTTTCAAGTTGTAGTCTATGGAGCAATGGAATAAAAAAAGAAGGTGAATTTGATTTTATATTTAAAAATGTTGACTTTGACTTTATTATGATTATATCTCACAATTCTAATAAGGAAAAACAACTCGTCATTCTATCTTTTGCCTTCGACTTAAAAAAAATCAATATAGGAAACTATTATAAATGTATAAAAATAGGCTATCATACAATATTGATATTTATCATGATATTAATTTTTCCATTAATGGGCAAGGAAATGCTTTCCATATTTTTGTTAGACCTTGAGAATGAAGGTAAACATAACTTTGTTCATAATTAAATTCAACAGAGGAGCTACGTTTTAATTTAGGGCCCTGTGAAATGCATTTTATTTTTCCCTAAATTCAGTATTTTTCATTTGATTTCTTATGGATTCTATGTTTCAGTACAAATTTATCATAAAAAAATGGCGTCTAGTGAATGATTTAATAAAACTTGAACAGTTTAATTCTTTAAAATGTAATCAAATAAAAACTGGAGAAAAAAAATATTGCATTTTTTCTATTTGTATTTTTTTATTTTATCAGGCATGATGCTGTACAACAGAACTGTATAAATTAATAATAATAAAAACTTGATTGTATGATAAGTAATGATTTACTTTGAGAATTGCAATGTAGTATACAGTAGTAATATATTCAGTCATCATTTCGCATTAAACCAGACTTTTATTTTGACGGTTTGTCGTGAAGGTCTTTACATTTTAGTTTCAGCGTGTATTTGACTGTACTTTTTTCTCAAATGAAACTGCATAAAGCTGCTGGTGAAGTGAGTCTCAGAGCAGCTCTGAAGATGAAGTGCATGTGTTCATGTCCTCATATATTGAGACACAGATGCTGAAAACACAGCGAGTCACATGTGTTTGAGTTTGTTTATAGGTCTATAGGATTGAGGTGTGGAGACTGGCTAGGCCACATGACCTTAATGTGCTGCTTCTTGAGCCACTTGTTGCCTTGTCGGTATGTTTTGGGTCATTGTCATGCTGGAAGACCCCTCCATGACCCCTCTTCAGTGTTCTGGCTGAGGGAAGGAGGTTCTTGTCCAAGATTTTACAGTACATGGCCCCGTCCATTCCCCCGTTTCTTCAGAACACAAACTGAGATTTTTAAAACAAACCGTTGCAGTCTATCACTCTTATAATGTGTGGATGGGAATCATGCTAAAACATAAAAAAAATCACACATACACAACACTAAATTAAACCCTATGGCTCATGACAAGCTAGGCAATATCACGCGATTATGAACGCTGATAATACCTAATTTTCATTGTCACTACGGCTCTGTGTAGTGAATACTGCTCAATCTGAAAGCAGGTGATGATGATTTATCATGGGGACGGCTTTATTGACAAGATGCGCATGACAGTTGAATGGGATTAATTGCACGGCCCTATTTCACAAATCAATATCTAACCTTTATATAATCTGTTTTTTTTTTTCCTGGATTTCTTTTCTGATATTCTTTCTACCTGTTAAAATAAACATTAATTTCTTTGTAAGTGGGCAAACATACAAAATCAGCAGGGGGTCATATAAATATTTACTCCACTGTATACACACACACACACACACACACACATGCGTATACAGAGCTTTACAGATCGAATTATACACAAATCAACAGAAAAAAATTATGAAAATGCTTTTATAAAATTTTAAGCTACCCTTCTTGATTTTTATATATTTTGACTTTTATAACTGAGCATATTATAAGATTTCGATTTCACGTGACACTTAATACTGGAGTAATCAGGTTTATCATCACAGGAATAAATGATATTTTATATTCAAATAGAACACGCTTATTTGAAATTGTAATATTATTTCACAATATTGATGTTTCTACTGTATTTTTCTTAATCAAATAAATGCAGCATTGGTGGGCCTAAGAGACTTTTTTAAAAAACATAAAAAACCCTCTCAACCCCAGACTGTTAAACAGTAGTTTATCTCTGCACAATTGATCCTAACCTCCACAGTGCATTTCCAGAGTGATTCCTGCCAACATTTATCCTCCTTTAATCTCTTTTGAGTTCAAGTCATTAAACAATTAAACAGTTGCCAAGCAGGTTTGGCACTTAAAGATGCTTGTTTCTTTAAGACCTTGCATCTGTGATATGATTTTCCCATTTCCCCCTACCTTTACTATAGAACAAACAGATGCTGTTTGCTTTTATTGTGCGCCAGCATGGCTCTGGTCCATTACAGGCATGGGACTACCTCTTCCTCCCAATCTTCTGATTGTGTCATCAATCATAGTTCGGACCCTTCCTGTTTCCTGTTGTTGGCCTTTCCAGCTGGCAGTGGGCCTAGCCTGTGTTAACCTGGAAGTAATGTAGAGTAAGATGGGCGTTAGTGCCATTGGTGGCCATTTCCCATTGTATGACAATGTCTCTGGGTCCTTGCTTATTAAACCACCACCAGTCCATTGTGACTTTAGCTCCAAAATTAGGCTTCCAGATGTAGCCCTTTGTACTGTTGTTGAAGGCTATATGATGTTGATTATCAATGATGTCCTGCACTACTGCTGTAAAGATTAGCCCATCAATGTTGATGTTGTAATAATGGTGTCATTTACTCTGTGCATGATTAACAGGGTAAAGGGGATGCGTGCGTTTATACTTGACTTACATGCCACTGAACAATATTTCAACTTCCACTTTTGTCTTATTTTGTGAGTCAATGGAATGTACATGCTTAGTGTATCTATTAATTTGTTTTAAAAAAATATGACCTTATTTTTTAAATGCATGTTGCTGATCTGTGTTTTTTTTTTTTTACATCATAATTTTGAATAGTAATGTCATAACTGGATCTTCCCGTGAAACGTCAGACTTCTCTTTGTTGATGTATACCAGATTTCAGATATCTACTTAAAGGTGCCATATGCAGAAATTGAGGTAAAAATATCCATAACATGACCTACACGCATCAAAAGAATGAGAAGAAATAAGGGCGATGATGTCATTAAAAAAATGTCAAGTTATAGTGCTGCAGAGATATCAACCTTAATTAGCATTAGCATTACTAGCCCCGGCCCGACAGGTGTTGTAATACCAGTTTCGGCCATGGGAGGCGGTATGCGGGCAACATAACCACCAGCCAACCTGCAATACACAAATAACTCGCAGGGCGTACCTGAACCTGATGTCAATCGTGTGGAAAGTACAGCCCACTACTTTCAGTTCAGAGAAGAGAGCGGAAGGATAGCTGAAGCCCTTGGCAAGAGACCAACACCCGCTACAGCGAAACAACCGCGCTCGGAATCACAAATCAAATCCGATAAGAATACCAGAGTAAACATCGGCACTGCTTTTAATCGCTGGAGACAACTGATGGACCTGAAAGAAATGAGGTTCGACTCCGAACTTGCAAGTTAGATGCTGTTAGTATTTCGCTAGAAGTTTGTTTTATATGTTTGTGTATTTGTTTTCGGGAAGTTATAACATAGAAATGTATCGAAGGCTGTTCGATAAATGTGCTAATGTTAGCGATGGCTAACCGTAGCTGCGTTTGATAATTAGCTAGCTATAACTTAACGTTACCCATTTTATTATATAGGGCTGTGCATGTCTTTACTCATGTACATCTCATCAGTAAAGACGCTCCTGTAATTAGGAGTATATCTCCAGCACGTGTGTTCAGATCAGGGCTGCCAGGTTTTCACAACAAATCCTGCCCGGTTGCTTCTCAAAACTAGCCCAATCTCACTTCCAGAAGGTTCCCCGATAAAACATTGCTTCCCGGGGTTAAAATATAGGTTTTTTAGCAGGGTTGCCTTGGTATAATTCGCATTTTAGGGGCTAAATATCACGTTATTTGTATTGGGGTCGCTGTGACCAGCGGACATGAAAAACAACCACCACAGACTTGGCAACACTGGTTGGCATTTACTACACAGAGCTGTAATTCACTGACAATCTACACAACATCGATGTTAAAATCGCAGGCGATTCTTTGTCGATTTTGAAAGCGATTTTGTGTTAGTTTTCGGTAGACTAAGGCTCTGTGCAGTAACTGCCGCTCCACCTGAACCAGTGTTGCCAAGTCTGCGGTTGTTTTTCATGTCCGTGGTTTGAAGCAATCCCAATACCAATAACGTGATATTTAGCCCCTAAAATGCTAATTTTACCAGGGAAACCCTTCCCCAAAATTTACATTTTAACCCCGGGAAGCAATTTTTATCGGGGAACCTCCCGGAAACTTGTTTTGGACTAGTTTTAAGAAGCAACTGGGCAGGATTTGTTGTGAAAACCTGGCAACCCTGATCTGAATGCACATGCTGGAGATATACTTCTAATTACAGGAGCGTCTTTACTGATGAGAGGTGCATGAAAATCGCATTCGATTTTTTGCACAGCCCTATTATTATATCATAACTAACCTGCTCTGTCTAGTCTGTTGGTCTCCGTGTCCTCTTTGCTTCGTGGTTTTTCTGTGTGTGAAAAAATTGATGTGTGGCGTGAAATTTGTCCCCCAGATATAAGTCATTTTGTGCTTTATATTTGAAAACTTTTTTGAAAATGATGAATAAGGTGCAAGGAATTGCATATATATATATATATATATATATATATATATATATATATACTAATAATAATATTCCATTGTATAATAAAGTAATATACAATATTAATTGTAATAGTTTATAGGTAAGCTTGTCAAAAATGATGTAAAACTTTTTCAGAACCAGATGAATGTTTTAAATCTGATTTTTTAAAAGGTTTTTCCTTTTCTTGATCTGGAACACTGACCCTTGTAAGTTTAGACTTCACCAGTTTAATCATTTATTTTCAAACTATAATTAAAGGACCTGTGCTGTGCTTATCCTTATCCATGCTGAAAAGCTTGTACATGAATCAGAGCAGCTTTCCCTTCTTAGAAAAAAATCTTCACAACACACCACTGTATGAGCTCCTGCCTCCGTCCCAGATCATCACTTACAGGTCCAACCTGTTTTACATCAACATTCATGATTCTTTTTCCTTCCTAAGAGGATGGTTTGTTATGACAGAGCCCTTCTGCAGTCCTCAACTCTTTGATACACTATCAGCAGACTGAAGATCATCAATTTGAACTAGACAGGAAGATTGTTTGTGCTGCCATCTTGTGTCTGGTGAAATGCTTCAAGCATTTACTCCATCAGGAGTTTCCTGTTCCAAAAGCATATCAGTTTTGAGGTTGTTTTCATGGACCGCTGCAGGATCTTTTGTTTTTGTCTCCTTTTGAGAGAAAGTGTGGCAGCAGTTGTTGTACTTGGGTGATAAATAATGGGTAGTATTAAAGGAATAGTACACCTAAAACTATGGATCCTAGATCATGTGCCTGGAAACTTTTTATTTTTTACATTTTTAAATGAAAAAGATGGTAAAAAAAAATGGTGTAGAAAATACTAGTAAATTTCATGAACAAGAACAGCAAGAAACATGTTGTAAACGTACACTAATAATCTTTGTTTACTTTAAATTAAAATGTCTTAAGTTTTCTTAAATTGACATTGAAAGCAGTGCCCCAAACACACCAGGATCATGGTGGTTATTTTTAATAGAGAACTAAGACTCACTTTTCCATTCAAAACATGTTCAAATCAGATATTATTTTCCCTGTTTGCCTGGAGTTGGTTTATGTCAGCAGAGAAGTGTTTCCGAGAATAGCAGGATATTCACTGGGAAAAAAAAACAATGTAGGGCGAGACTTGATTTTATCCTTTGGGAATTGATTGGATTGTGAATAGTGGTCTCTATACATCAGCTGGTTGTGAAAACAAAACAAATGTACAAAATGTTTTTTTGTTCTTTGCAATAATGTTAAACGATGAAGCTCAATAAGCATAGAAAACAAGAACAAAAAATATGTACAAGAACAAGAATATTTTTTAAGTAAATAGGATCACTTGAGATTTCATGTTGCTTTTCATAAACAAAAGTATAGGAATCTAGAGTAAAAATGTGGCTTATGGGCACAACGTCCAGATACATCTCATTTCACATCTTTCAGAGCCTTCCGAAAACAAGGCCACTGGTAGATTTATAAATATCGTAACATATTTGGAATGCTTGCAAAATCATTTTTATCAGTATAAACGGCTACTTTTCAGTGTTCATCACAGAAATTAGTAGTTTCTGCATTTAGAAACAGTCAAAAACCACTCAGTGTAAAGCTCAGTGTGTCCACTAGAGGGCAGCAGTTACTAACCATGCATCTAAACTCATTCTGTATTCAATTTAGAGTGAAAACCCACAACACTCCCTAACATATTCCTTGCAGTCACATGTTTAAACTTAATGACGGATAAATGAAGGAAACTAATGCACAAGTGTCTTGATTTCGTGCTGTACTGGTCACGGTTTACCCTCTTCTGCATCAGTGCCAGCGTTTGCTTGGCTCAGCTGTATGTCACATGACACCTTAATGCACATATATTAATGCTTTGTTCAAGTGGCACTTCTCATTCTCTCATTAAGAGATTTCTCACGCTCTTTAACTCTCAGCCAGTTTGTTGTCTAGTGTCTAAGACTCTTGGTTTCACACATTGTTTCCCGTAATCTCTCAGGGCACAGCTTATAACAGGGTAGTTTTATAGATTTCATTGTCCGCTTTATCACAAGGCAAGTTAGTTGAAGTAATGTTAGAGTGCAACTGTCAAGCTCCGGAAGTTAAAATCCCATTCATCCCAAATCCCAGATAAGACAATGAAAAGACGAAACACATGGGTTCAAATGAATGCAAACGGGAAACTTCTGGAAAGAGCACAATGGGGACAGGATCACACACATAACATGGAACAGAGTCTGACAGTTGAACTCTATAACCACCTTTTTGAATATTGATGCAGACTTTTGAAAGTATGTATTGCCACCTTTCTGAAAACCAGCTGTTAAAGGGACTCATTTTAAAAACCTAATTGCATAACTGGACAGCAATTTAAGACATTTTAGGTGCACAAATAAAAAACGAAGCTGTTTCAAAAGGTAGTAATTTTTCCTTCACGTCATCTCACAATGCAGTGCAGTAAAACAAGTTAAAGAAATGTATAACATTAAAAGGATTACTTTTTTTCTAATATTTCTGCTGTGATTATTCCTATGCTCATTAGACAATAATTTTGTTAGCTGTCTATGTAGAGCATTCCAATATTAGTCACTTTTGACGGCGTGTCTGGGTCCGTATGCTACGTAGGCAGGAGAAAGTTTTGCAACAGAGGTTATTATGAGTCTCTTTTCAGAGATACAGCTAGGCTATACGCAGGCAACCAGATAAAGACCTTCAGATGTGAAAATGGGAAAAATATAATACAAAATATCGGTTTGTTTTTCTAAATATTGCCCGTACAATCGTAACACAACACAATGCTTCCTCCTTGCACAATGTGCACGTCAAGCATGTGTTGATTTCCCTGGCATGGTCCATATAGCATGAAGCATTTGATCTGATGTGATGTGATGGGTTTAAACAGTATTATGGGCTTTCTTTATTTGTGTGTGTGTTCTGGTGGTTAGTTCTACTTTGCTCTGTTGAAATTTATTGGGCAATTGTTTTATTTGCATTATCACTCAATGTCATGACGTCAAACCAAGGGTCCTGACAGTGGCTTACAGAAAGCAGGGCTGTTTTTGGCGGAAATATATAGTGGTGCTTACTTATCCCAGAACACTGCGGTGACTTTGGGCCCATATGATTTCAACTGAGGCACTGTGCGGTAGACTTGTTTTCTCTTTTGCAGTAACTTTTCCTCAACCAGATGGTGTCAACAGATGTCTTTGAGAAGTGTTTCGGTTTCTAGAGTGACACACGCATACACCCACAGCCTTTCTTTTGCGGAGAATCGCAAGTCGAAAAAAAATCACACAAACACGAGTGGGAAGTTTTTAATCGAAATTGTTGTGAGCTTTTTCTAACTTTCTTCCTAACCTGTCTTCAGTGTTTCAGGACATTGTGCTGTAAAGGACCTCCCCCTCCCAGACCAGAATATGACGTGGTTTGTATCGGTCTGACGGGTTCTGGGAAGAC
The DNA here is from genome assembly GCF_003368295.1 of Carassius auratus. Taxonomy (NCBI): domain Eukaryota; kingdom Metazoa; phylum Chordata; class Actinopteri; order Cypriniformes; family Cyprinidae; genus Carassius; species Carassius auratus. Next base: position 4,686,349 of record NC_039277.1, read on the forward strand.
CAGCCTGCTCTCCAGACTTTGCAGTGAGGCAACAGACAACATCGTCCCTACCACAGGTCAGCCCAATACCAGGCCCGTCCTGCAAACACAAACACAGATATTTGCATTTCCTCTTTGCTTTTGAATACACCTTTCCTTCAGATTTAGCCTTGTGATTGTCTTTAACAGAGTATTTCATTACATCTCCGTCAGTTTAACAATGAAGGTGTTTTAATGACTTCCTTTTATGAATTCCTCATAGCTGCAGTTGCTAATGTTGTTTAACTTTTATTTGCAGGTTTTAGCATTAAGGCCGTCCCGTTCCAGAATGCCATTTTAAATGTCAAGGAACTCGGAGGTAAATACTCTCTGTTGTTAAAGAGAATATTACTTTTATTCATTGATTGATTGATCGATTGATTGGTCAACGACAAATAAGATTGTCCACAATAAAGAGAAGGAAATTATTTTCAAATTGCTTTAAACACAGATGTCAAGTTTTTAGAAAATGTGTCTTATAATTAATTGTAATGTCATGTGGTATGACCGTCAAATTAGAAGTAATAACATATTTTCCTTTTAAGTACAATGTGAGTGTGCACAATTTAATAATTTTTTTTTTTTTTTTTTTTCATCGAGCATGTTTCATGAATTATTATTTCATAAACCTTTGTTTTTGTCACATTACTTGACATTTTACAACATGTACTAACCTAGATTTGCACTAACAAGTTTTTTTCTTAAAATATTTGGTCATAAACATTTCTATCAAACAAAATATGTGGTTTTATGCTCATCGAGGCTGTATTTATTTGATCAAGAATACAGTAAAAACAAAAATGTTTTGAAATACTGTTACAATTCAGCGTTATTGACTTCTATTTGAATGTATTTTTAAATCTAATTTATTCCTGTGATTTTAAAGCTGCATTTTCAGCATCATTACTCCAGTCTTCAGTAACACACCATCCTACAGAAATCATTCTAATATGCTGATTTGATGGTCAAGAAATTTTTTTTTTGTTATTATAAATATTGAAAACAGTTGTTTACATTTTTATGGTAACCTGATGCATTTTTAAGGATTATTTGATTAATAGAAAATGTAAAAGAAGCGCATTTATGTGAAAAATAAATATTTTGTGAGATTATGCATGTCTTAACTCTCACCTTTGACCATTTTAATGTCTCCTAGCTGAATAAAAATCTTACCTAACGCACACTTTTGAATAGTAATGTAAGAAGTGCAGTCAAGTCATTGAATGTACGGATAAATTAATTGATCCAATTAATTAAAATGTATTGATTGATGTCACAGACCCATTAGCGAAAATCTGCAGACACACCTTTAACGACATTTCAAGCCATTATTTCACCATTATTTCACATCTGATCTTTTGAAAACTACATTTCAGCAACACATCGCCTGACACAGCACGGGGAATATGAATCTTATTTGACACAGATGTTGCATGAGGACCTGACCAGAAAGGATACAAACTCACTTCTGACTAATAGTTTTCTCTTCAAGGTAAATTGAACCCAAGAAAGCACTAGTGCTTGGATGCCGCACGTAAAGGAAATGTTTCAGATGTCCCTCACTCAGTGAACCCAGAGCCATCTTGGCTTTGAATCTGTTTTTAAAATAAGTGAGTGATGACAAGAATAAGAGGGTGTTGAGGATGCAGGGAACCCGAGGGGAAGGGAGGGCTAGATAGGAGAAGAGAACCCCCTTTACATCTGTACATACTTCTACATACTACTACAGTTGAACACTATAGGATTTTTGAGAAAAGTACTAGTTGTATGTTTTTAATGCCGTTAGAAAACCAGGTTGTATGTCAAGATTAAAGTAGGGATGAAATGACATTCATTCAATCTATTTTGCAAATGCATGTTATAGATCTTATTGTGAATGATTCGTGCATGTTTATTTTTTTTTATCAAAATGTCAAGACAACAGACATCTCCCTCATGACTTATGCCAGATATCTTCAATCGTTTAGTTTGCTTATTAAACCCTGCCCCTTGCTTACAATTGACAGCAGGTGTGCATTCATCTTTAAGAGCAACGTCCACATCTCAAAATCAAATCAGTATGCTATCACTTTAAATTTCGATCTGTTCCTGACACAAAGCTTGGACCACATTTATAATTCTTTTTTTCAACTTGTCTTTTTTAAAGGCTTCAGACCCCATTAATGGTGTAACAATGTATTGTCACAATATACCATGATCCATGATACAAAAATCCAACATTTTTACACTGACTTCTACATTGATTTAACACTTAAATGTGGACTAACCCAACCATTGGTTTACATTTTAAAATGTAAATTTTTAACCCAAAAATTGGGTTAGTCCATATTTGACCTTGCGTTTTTTAGAGTGTATGTATCATGTATAATTCACTCAAAAAATTAAGTTTAGACCGATTTAATATAGTTTTTTTTTTATTCACTTTTAAACAATAATCAGTGCAAAACACACATCAAATATGGAAGCACATTTGAGCTTTCATTTTTTATTTATTATTAATAATTTAATAATAAAATACAGTTATTCATAAAATACAATACTTTTTAAATATATGTTGTCAGGGACAGAATCTCTCACATAATTCTTATTTTTAGCTAGGTGGGAATTATGAAAATACCTTTCTGGTTAATGAACAATGCATTCTGTTAACGATTTAGAGTCCAACCAGCTGCTTTATCCACTGCAGCTTGGATTTAGAGACAAACATTCCACCGAAACAGCAAACTGTTATTTACTCGACAAAATTAAGGAATCACTGGATGAAGGAAATGTTGTCGGGGCAGTGTTCTTGGACCTAAAAAAGGCCTTTGACACTGTTAATCACAATATTTTATTACAAAAATTAAATCATTTTAAAATGTCCTCTGAATCTTTGCAGTGGTTTAGATCTTATTTGGGCGGAAGACAGCGATGTGTTAGGGTTAATGGAGTGAAGTCATCTCTGCAAGCCAATAACATGGGAGTACCGCAAGGGTCCGTACTTGCCCCATTGTTGTTTACAATGTACATAAATGACTTACCAAAATGCTGTCCGGGCATAAACTGTCAGATGTATGCGGATGACACTGTGGTCCATGTTTCCGCTAAAACATCCAGTCTGGCAGGTGAACACCTGACAAAAGCATTAGATAATATCTCTAAATGGCTCGAGTTATCCCATTTATCTCTTAATGTTAAGAAAACAGTCTCCATGTGTTTCTCCATACGAAATAGGCCTATAAGCGATATATTTGAGGTTCAGATAAAAAATGAAGTAATAGAAGTAGTAAAGGAAGTCAAGTACCTTGGGATTATTCTGGATAAAATTTTTAAATTTGACAATCATATTAAGTACATCTGCAAAAAGTTCAAACCTAATATAAACTGTTTTCGCTTTATAAGGAGGGATTTGTCTCGTCAAACTGCAAAACTATACATGCACGCGATGATATTCTCACATCTATCATATTGCGTTACATCATGGGCACAAGCATCCCCATCCAAACTAAAATCTATTTTCTCAATTTACAAACAGACAATAAAAATTATGGACCGGAAACCTATGAGATGGCATCATTGTGATGTCTTTAGAAAGCATCAGCTTTTAGGCTTTGACAGTTTTATTGATTTTAATTATATTAAATTGGTTTATAAATGCTTAAATAATCATGTTTCACCACTGTTTTCTAAATTAGTCTGAAGGCGTCAAAGCTCCCACAGGGCGAGCACACGAGCTGCTGTCAGAGGAGACTGCCTAGTCCCAAAGTGCAACACCTCTTTTGGTCAGTCTGCTTTCTCTGTAATGGGGCCAAAACTCTGGAATGCTTTACCCACCAATTTAAAACTAGAGACTGATGGCAATGCTTTTAACAGAGGTCTGAAACAATGGCTAAAAACTAAACAACAGTGCTCGCATGTATAACCTACAACTAAGATTCTGATACAACTCTCTGATTCTGATGCTTTGCTGTATTTTTATTTATTTATTTTTGGTATTGTTGTTATCACTTTGTTATTAGTCTTGTTATTGTATTTTCTTCCTAAAAGCCTCTCATGGACAGGTGTTGAAAATTAGCACTCATGCTATAACACTAAAACCAATGCATATGGTTCGTCCAATGTAATTGTATGTCCATGTCAAATAAAGAGATAAATAAATATTTATTATTATACAAATGGAAGTTTATTTAAATTTGGGCTTTTTTACAGTATTGTCAGAGTATCATATTGTGAAACTAGTATTCAGAATCAATCTTCTCCTTTTGTGTTCCTCAGAAGAAAGTAAATAATGACAAATGTTCATTTCTGGGTGAACTAATCTTTCAAAAGTGAATTATTATAGGACAGGTTTTTGTGAGAAAATGCCCACAATGGGAGATCATCTTGAAATTGATGAACCTCCGAATTCTCCTTGAAAACTGGTATAATTATGTCCTCTTTTTCTCTTAAGCACTTTGGAAACCTTTCCTCGGGACCTCCAACAAGTTCAGCTCGGTGTCAGGGGCCTGGGGAGCATGGCCTTCTTTTCCCCCCAAAACACCAGTGTAGGGTTACGGCTGGGACGTTAACCTTGAACCTGACGCGGAAGGCTCATGTCACACTTTATTGATGGAGGTTGTGTGCTGGCTTGACACGCTGACTCTCCCATCGTTTCCACTGCGGCCATCGAGATGGTTTACCGTTCTGCCGTGTTATTGCTTGGTCTGCCGTCTGTGTTTTGGGTCTGCATTAGTGATTTCAGGAAGCCGCGAGACGTTCAAAGCGCTGCACTGTCTGTGTGCATTTTCCATCAATGTCACGATGACACCCTGTGCAATCTGCCAGGCTGACAGGCGCACCAAAGAAGGGAACCCTACATGCTCACTTTCACCATCTCACAGCAACCATCTGAAAGCACTTAGCAGACTCTCTCTTTGTTTCTCTGGACCACGGCCATGATATAATGATTTCTGCGAAAATGTGCTTTAGTTGCATTATCACATTGAGATTGTAATGCACCGGCCCATTGCTGATAAATGCTGTTTTGTTCTGTCACATTGTTTTCGTCCTAATGCACATGTTTATGCGTTTGAAATGAAAGTAAACCGCTGCTTTTCAAAGCCTAAGACCTCCCAGTGTTTTGATTTTCTTTTCACAGCCAGTAGATGGAGACTTTGAGCAAAATTATACAAAAGTCAGGCCACAAAGTGTTGATGCACATTTGAGACTGATGAGATGTTGTGTTTTGGAAAAGCCAGGCCATTAAAGGAAAGAAATATCAGGCTGAACGACTATGCATTAATATTTAATAGCGCGTGGTATAATGGCAACAGCAGTATGGAAGCATATGGGTAGCAATATTCAATTTGGGATGTAATATGCAAAATGACAATGCAATATGTAAAATGACAATGCATTTCTGTATTTACATTTACATTTTCCAATACATTTATGCAACGTTTGGTGCAAAATGAAAATGAAAATTACATAATTTTCATTTGCCATTTCATACACCAGTTTTAATATGTAAAATGAATACTAATTTTAATGCTTTATAAGTTGCCAAATGGAAATGTATTACAGAAATTATTAGATATGTCTAACCTGTTCAAGCAAAAACTGTGGCAAAATGATCATTTAAATGCTATTTTTCTTAATTGCATTAACACTCACTGTCAAGACACTTACGATTGCATTTTCATTCAGTGTCCCGCAACGAATTTAGCAAAATTCAATGTGCACATTGAAAATGCATTCCGAGCCGAATGTGTCCGCCCACTCCCGCCACGTCAATCACTGCGTGAACAAGGCGGGGCTTACAGAAGGTCAGAGACTCAAATCTCAAGAAGAGGATTCAAGTGAGAGAACATGGACAAGACACTTGGTCCATGTACGTTTTGATCATTTCGGTTTATGGCTTCAATATTTCATTCGCACTTGTGGGTGGAGCTGAAACACTGCTTTCATCTGATTGGCCGAAACGCTCCACCTTCAGCTCGTCTTTTCATTCTTTCAGGCAGAATAAGAGTCAGTGCGAGTGAAGCACTGTAATGTCTGAAACTCACTGTTAATTAGCATAATATTTGAATCAGATGTAACTGGGCACATAATTCGTGCTGCTGAGACCTGCAAATTATTTCTAGGTTGTAGTATTTTATGAATATTGTCCCACAGTGCAAATAGTTCTCTCTCTTTGGATAAAAGTGAAGTGGAAATAAAAATCAATAATAGACTGAACAGTTCCATGTCTGTAACATTTACCACTCTCATCTTTTAAGTCATAAGGCACTTATGGTTTATGGTTATGGTTTAGGTATGTGTGTGTGACATTAATAAATAATTGTAAAAATTTATATAGTTACATTTCTGAAATAAAAATAGAAAAATTTGCTCTATTCTGCTCAGTGCTCCTGTAGCCTACCCCAGAGCGCCCTCTCGCTGCTGTAGACTGTAATGTTTTCTCTTGGTTCGGAATAAGTGTGACTTATAGTCCAGTGCGACTTACAGTGTTGGGCAGTAGCGTCGCTACAAGTAGTGAAGCTACTAGTTTAACTACATTTCTCAGTAGCTTGGTCGTAGCTTTGCTGCTTTCTGAATCAAATAGCTTTTCAGTAGCGAAGCTCTTTTTTTTACCAAGTAGCGCAGTAGCTTCCACACAAGCTACATTTTCGCAAGCATTTCTGAAGCTCAAACTCAAATCGGGAAATACAACTGCTAAGATCGCTGATCCTGGATCAGTAGAGACGCGACGGCGCTACTTCATCTTGTTCATGTTTACGGTGGATAGCAACCAACCATCTGTATGATGCATTACCGCCACCTTCTGCTCCGGATGGTACCACTCCTTGGCCAGTCAGGCAAAAAATTATTTGATGAAATGATGGCATAGGATGAGGTCGGAGAACAGTTAATCCCGAGGAGTGAGTCGCCGTGGCCGTCCCTCGACAAGTACATGACACTGACAGAGATAACAGAGAGAAAATATTAGTTTTCAGATGCTGCTTGTAAAAATGATCAGGGTCCGCCCTTACGAAAGGAAAATATGTTTACCAATATATTTCTTAAAATATATTGTGATATATTGTAATATATTATTTTCCCTTTTTATTTCTAATATTTTATATATTTAAATACATTTAATAATATATTGATGACACATATATTATATAATATATTGCAAAATATACAAATGATTGCCGCTTTCAATATATTGCAATATATTGGAAAAAATAAATATAAGAATATATGCCTAATATATTACATGATATTTTCCAATATACTGCAATATATTTTTGTTTCATAAGGCCCAGCCTGGCCATTTTTTTTTGTCTTGAGGTCTTGCATTTTGTTCTGCAAAGTCCTACAGTATATTAAGCATGCCGATGCAACATGTGCATACACTTACTTGTGCGCACATTGTTAATTACATGTATTTTGATTGTTTTTGTTGCCAAATTGATAAGGAACACAAAAAACTATTAAACTAAACAATTACACCTGCCTATCTGTTTGACTGACAGTTTTAAGCACTGAGATAGCACTGACTTGTAATAAAAACGTGTTCAACATAAAAATTAGATTTTAAAAGTAGCTTAGATGTAGCAAGCGACTGTTGATGTAGCTTAGCTTGCTGCATTTCCCAGGGGGGTAGCTTCAGTGTAGTGAAGCTTCATTTACTGTAGAGTAACTGGTAGCTTAGCTCACTACATTTTCCAAGTAGCTTGCCCAACACTGGTGACTTATATCTGTTTATTCCTCGTCATGACGTATTTTTGGACTGATGCAACTTATACCGAAAAATGCGGGTAACATTATTATTATTATTAATTATTTGAGTAATTAACACAGACTAGAACTTTAATGTTTCACCAAATTCAGCTCAGATCTTCAGACTCGTCTGACTCGTGTTGCTGTATAACTGGTCAGACTTACCTTCCCAAAAAATCCTATTTAATTTAATTTCATAAATTTAACTATTTATTTCCACTTCACTGTTATCCAAGGAGACATAACTATTTGCACTGTTTTTATCAGGGGGACAATATTTATACAATACTATAACCTAGAAATAATTTAACGGGGTCTCTTGCAAGTCGCAACAGCATGAATTATGTGCCCAGCTACATCTGATTCAAATATTATGCTAATTAACAGTGAGTGTAGTTTAAGACATTACAGTGCTTCACTCGCACTGACTCTTATTCTGCCTGAAAGAATGAAAAGACCGAGCTGAAGGGGGAGCGATTCGGCCAATCAGATGAAAGCAGCGTTTCAGCTCCGCCCACAAGTGTGAATGAAATATTGAAGCCATAAACCGAAATGATCAAAACGTACATGGACCAAGTGTCTTGTCCATGTTCTCTCACTTGAATCCTCTTCTTGAGATTTGAGTCTCTTGACCTTCTGCAAGCCCCGCCTTGGTCACGCAGTGATTGACATGGCGCGAGTGGGCCGACACGTGATCGGCTCGGAATGCATTTTCAATGTGCACATTGAATTTTGCTACATTTGTTGCGGGACATTGAATGAAAATGCAATCGTAAGTGTCTTGACTGTGAGTGTTAATGCATTTAAGAAAAATAGCATTTAAATGATCATTTTGCCACAGTTTTTGCTTGAACATGTTAGACATATCTAATCATTTCTGTAATACATTTTCATTTTAATTTTGCATCTTATAAAGCGTTAAAATTAGTAGTCATTTTACATATTAAAACTGGTGTATGAAATGGCAAATGAAAATTATGTAATTTTCATTTTCATTTTGCACCAAACGTTGCACAAATGTATTGGAAAATGTAAATGTAAATACAGAAATGCATTGTCATTTTACATATTGCATTGTCGTTTTGCATATTACATCCCAAATTGAATATTGCTACCCATATGCTTCCATACAGCAGATCAAACGCCTGTTAATTAGATGAGTCAGCTTCCGACATTGCCTGTCTGTGAGGATCCCAAATATTTATTGTGAGTCACAAATTGTCTAAACATCTTCAAAAAAGCATTATTATTTCTTTGGCCGGCTGTCGTAAAAGTCCTTTCAGGCTTTCATGTCAGCGGTTGGAATACTGCCGAATACTGCAGTGGATAATACCTCATGAGAACTGGAAGTATTACATTGTGCATCATACACAATGATGATATTGGGGAGTCAAGCTCTGAAACTCAATCTGCTTGGTGGAGTCTGTTCCAAACATGAACCGAAACCTCTAGAACCGTTTTAGTGCTTATAATTTGGCAAGGCATGACTAAGAGCTCAATTTGTGGTGTGAACCATTAAACTCATGTCCAGTGTGTTTAGCGAGGGGGGGAAAAAGGATTGCGCAGCTGCTTAGTGTCAATCAAACATACGTTTTGGTGAACTTCAAGAGCTTTTAATAAAGCTGTCGATTACGGTCTGCCATTGATTTAAGACGCCACCTTTTCAAATAGCATTATGTTTATTATTTCATGCCTAGAGATGAAAACAGAAATAAAGCTACTTTTTACGACTCATGGTCATAGGATATGATGCGCATGAGGCATGCTAGTAATTAATACTGCGCATTCCATTCAGGAAAATCATGAGGACAAGAGGTATTGACAAACTGCTCTGTTTTTTCACGGTTAGGGTACAGGCCCCGCAGTGACTCACTTTAACCAAAGCCATGCTGCGCTTGTGTGTCTTGGTGGCCACATTTTTGTACCCCCAAATTGCTCAGCACAAGTGAAACCATATGTTCACTGTAAAAGTGGGCCCATTTGAACTGTGCTGTAGACTGGCCATCAGAAGAAACCATTTTAATATGCTCTCAGGGTCGACTTTAAAGAAACACTGTTGCGTTGAGCGCTCTTCGTTTGGACACGGCTTTTCCCACAGGCCTCCCCGAGCGAGAGTGCGAGTTGGCATGCGTTCTTGAAGTCATAAAAATACATAATGCAATATCCGCAATGATTTTTGAAAGGGTCCTCACAAAATGTGTTCCAGCTATGTTTGAACTGATGCTGTGTTTAAATGCTGTAGTGCATTTCCCACTCGGTTACCAAAAAGTTTCTCATTGTGCTTTTTGCTTAGAGCTTTGACTTGGTTTCAGCATCTGATTTACATCTGTCAGGAAAAACACCTTTTTTTCTGCAAAGGGGTTAATGTGTGTATTAAATATTATGACTTCCAAGCTGCGATCGTGACGGTGTGAATTTCTGTGTTTTGCGGTGCAGGAGCAGACTCAATTAAAAAGTACTGGAGCCGGTACTACCAGGGCTCTCAGGGGGTGGTGTTTGTTTTGGACAGCGCTTCGTCGGAGGAGGACCTGGAGATGGCGCGTACAGAGCTCCACTCTGCCCTGCAGCATCCGCAGCTCTGCACGCTTCCCTTCCTCATTCTGGCCAACCACCAGGACAAACCTGCTGCCCGCTCTGTACAAGAGGTAATCTAATACTCGCTTAACACTTCCCTTCCTCACCCTGGCTAACAGCCAGAACAAACCTGCCACCCGCTCTGTACAAGCCGTAACTTTACACTCGCTTAATACTCGCCTAATACTTCCCATCATTATACCGGCCAACCACTGGGACAAGCCTGCCGCCCCCTTCATACAAAAATGACCCTAATGCTTTATACCTCCCATCATCATCACATACTGATCATACACTCCATTCAAGAGGTCACTTCAAGTGATCATTCTCCTAGAAATAAGAATTCTGTTATATTTACACACCCTCATTTCATTCCAAACCTGAATGACTTACTTTCTCCTGTGGAACACAAAATAATATGTTTTGTCAATAATACAAAGAAATAAAGATGGTCCCAAACCTTATTTTCATGGATAAAAATACTGTTTTTCCAAATGATCTTCTTTTTTGTTCAGTAGATGAAAGAAATCATACGTTTTGTGAGGAAATGATGACAGAAGTCCCTTTTAAGCCCAGGACACACCAAGCCCCGACGGCAGTTGGGCAATGTTGGGTGGTTTTTGGGTGTCAGTCAGCTTTAGTTATTTTGGTGTGTTCTGAACCATTGGCTCTAGTTGGACGCCGTCAGTGGTTTTTCAGCCGGTTCCGCATGTTGAATCAGCGGCAGAGCTAGTTGGCGAGAAACAGAGCTCCAATTGCAGTTCAGCTTAGAGAATGAGCAAAAAAGAAAAAAAGGAAGTGATCAGAACTGAGGAGTAAAGAGGGAATGCCCAGACACTTGTTGTCATAATATTTGTTTCTTTCTTTCTTTATCCACTAGAAGAAGACCAAGGGCTGACGATGCCAGTGCCATTTGCAACTTAGCAGACACGATTGAAAAAAAGCTACACAAACCGTCAGTAATGAGCGTGGCTGGTGTAAACAATGGTAAAAGCAAGTGCTGCTGGCTTTGTATATCCACAGCCCTAGGTCTTCCAGTTTCCAGTTTCAATGCCAAATACAGGCTACTGCCACCTGCTGGTCTGGGAGAGTTATGTTTTCTGACGCAAGAATCCAACTACATGCTAGTTGGACATTAGCAGTAGTCTGTCTGGTGTATTCTAGTGCAATTTGTTTTGCCCCGACGTAGGCAACATGAGGCAACATCACAGTCGCCTTTCCTCAGGGCTAGATCTATGGCATAGGTTTTGTGTGTCCCTACCCTTAAGGCAAGATGTCGCTCGGCACTTTGGCCAGATATTTCCAGTAATGCAGTAAGTACAGCTCCTATAGAGTGTTTTCATGACATGTCATCAATCCGTAAGTCTGCCATATTGGTGCCACTGAATGTAAACAATGAATGAAGAAATGAGGCATTTATATAGCATTATATCAATACCAGTGAACCTGAAAATTGTGCTGAAAATGGTCAGTTATTGTCATGTTTTGGGCTGTACTAATCAGTGGGGCCAGGAAAAGCATTTGGAGTACTATAGACTGCCAAAAGTTAAAACAAATCACAGAGAAGAGTGCAAAAACTGTCTGAGGAAAGAAGGCGTTCGCCAAACTGAACCAGGATTTCCAGGTCGAGAATCTTGACGACATTTATGTTTGCTCTTATCATTTCTTGTCAGGTAGGTGAAATAATAGGCTAATATCGTAACTCAGTGCTTCCTACTCCTTGAGCAAAATCGAAACATTCATTTAGGGATTTGTACTTCACCACTGCCTGCAGCGTCTTCACACACAGACAAAACATGCTAGAGAAGTGTAAAGTGTGATATAATATACCTCTGTAAATAAATACAATTTAAATTCATGATCACACTTTTATGCCCTTTGAAAGGAACATATAAGCTCCCTTTAAACTGAAATCATGATGGGATATCCTGTGTTGTCTGCTTCGCAGAGCACTTATGGTTGAATAGAACAAACGTGTGATAAGAGAAATGTCTAAACTAATACAACTTGTATAGATTTGTATCACCTATTAACTTTAATTTGTCAAAATATTAAACACTTTCCAGCTTACGGAGTCCTTCTTTAAATGATTTAGCAACTTACACTTGTTTTTTTTTTTTTTCTGTGGTTTAGACCAGAGAAAAGATGTTGTTGTTTTTTACATCTGAGTATCTCCAATATGCATCCAGGTAACTGACCAAAATGTGGCATAGGTACAAACGCTCTGTTTACTTGTGATAGAGCTAAATTGTGATAGAGCAGAATTTCCTGAGATTTGTCAGTGTTACCTTAAAACAACAGATTGTTTCTTTGATCTTTAGCTCAAATCACACACAAACTGTCAAGCCAAGGCTAATCGTGTAAATGCATATTGTAATGAAAATTCATGTCTCTATGAAAACTGCAAGGTGGGACCTTAGACACCATAGTTGAGTGTAATGATTTTCCACATTATTGTTTTTTTAATTTATATGTTGTAGGCTCTTTATCTAAATTTCAGCACACTTTGTAAAAAGGTAAAAAAAAAAAAAAAAAAAAAACTTTTGCATTGAGCAGTTTAATCCAAGTCTTCTGAAGAGTCACGACCGGGTTATATGATGAACAGATTTAATGTATTTTTTTTATTCACACATTCATGAACATAAAGAAAATCTCAGCCACACTTGCTTGATATACAAGAACAAAACTCATTGCATTTCTTGCAGAAGGCTTTCAGTGGAGGGGCAGAAATCTCTCAGATGTGACAATTAAAAATATCTTCATTTGTGTTCAGAGGATGAAAAACATCTGATGGGTTTGGAACAACATGAGGTTGAGTAAATAATGCCAGAATTTTCATTTGGGGATGAACTAACCCTTTAAATAACAACAACATTAGGCAACACTGTGTCTGTTTCAGAGGATTTGATTGTTATTTGCAAACACTCACAGGCCACAAGACACTCTCCCACAGTTCTGCAGCACCCAGCTTACCCACTTTCTCAGGCTTTCCTGACAATAAGTCTTTGTATTGTTGGGAGCCCAAAATACTGGTGGTGTGGGGAATCTCTACAGCTGTTGTCCCATCTCATAAGAGCGTATTCATTTTACCATTTACTCTATTTTAGATTCTTTCAAACATCATTTCAAAAGCAAGTGGCATCAAAATTAAGATAAATTGCTAACTGCTGTTAGTAATAGCAAACAGTTGGAATGTGTGGCATGTCTCTGCCGTCACATTTCTATTTTAATGGTCCCCTTGTCACTTTTATGTTTGGAGGATTGAATTACTCAGCCTGTGCGTCTTTTTTCTGAATGATTTGGAGTCTGTGTGTTTTTTGCCTAATACCATGAATGTTGAATTTGTGTGTCCGTGTGTGAGTGTGCATGCGCGCACATCTGCTCCGAGTGGAGAAATCGGTCCACGGGCTGCAGGATATCACCCAATGCACAGAGTGCTATTTAACTGGCTGAGAAGTGGTCCTAAATGAGCAGTAAATATCTGCCTTTAGAGAATAATACATCCCAGTTCACTGATGTGTGTCAAAATGCGGCTTTTCAGTTGGCAGTGACACTGGCTCTCCATGCTGGAGATGCAATTTGTGTTACACAAGATCAGACCTGACCAGCCTGTTTTCCATCAAATTGCTCTCAATCGATTTAAAACTGGATCAGAGCTCCTGGACCTCCTATGGGTATTTTTTGAAAGAAGAAAAGATCCACTGTGCAGAAAACAGAAAAGGAACTGGTCCAATATTTTTTTGGCCATTATAAGGGATAAAGTTACTGCCAGCATTTATAAAAAAAAACGAAAAAAAAAACCCATCTGTAAAATTCAATTACGTTATGAAAAACTTCAATCTGATTTTCATATATAAATAAATCAGGGATGATAGTCAATTATTTTTTTTATCTAATTAATTACATGATGTGGTGATTAAGCAAATTAATCACAAATTAAATTTGACTGAGAAAATACCCTGAAAATATAATTTAAAGCCATTGTTGTGTTAAATGAAAAAAAGTAGCTTAAGAAATGTTTAATTTGGTTTAACACAAAATGTATTACACATAAACATTTAGTCAACAACAGCCTAACATAAACTATGAAGGATAAAAGAAGATCGATATTTCATGAGAATTTCAATAGTTTTTGTTTTTACAATGAAAGTCATTGGTAACCAAATCTGCTTGTTTGCCAACATTCTTTATTATTTTAAGTCATACAGGTTTTAAACAACAAAAGGGCGAGTAAATTATGACAGAATTTTACTTTTTGGGTTAACTATCACTTGATTTGATTGATTGATTTTTTTATTTTTTTATGCAGTGATATTCTAAATAAGAAACCAAAACTGCCAGTAGGTGGTGGTAAATGTTTTTGGTTAAGAGTCTTTCATTCATTTATTCATTCATTCATTCATTCAATTTGTTCAAACTGCTGAGAAAATATGAGACAAAAACTCATACAGAGGCAGTTTTTGCCCCAGTATCGTAAATTTTAAGGGCATATAATTGCATTTTGTAGGCTAGATCACGGAGTGAATTGTTGCCCTGCATCATGTTTGTCATCAGTCAACTCTATAAAATATATGATGATGTACAGGTCTGAGGGCTGTGTGTTTTTAATTAAATGTTAAATTGCATAAGTTTTCCATAATTAATCCAATTAATGCGCTAAAATGACTGCCCTAGTATGACTGGGTGTATGTACATATAGAGAAGTGTACTTTACACTTCTCTAGTTAGTACTATTTAGTTAGCACATTAACACAAGACTAGATCCAAGAAGTGATGTGAGAGACCGGCTCCGTTCAGTCAGTACAGACCTGAAATCTGTGGCTTTTGTGGTTACACAGCAATCTGGGTTCGAACAACAGACCCATTAATTTTTTTGCTCGGAATTTGCTCAGCCGACTTTGGCATGGTTTTCAGCACTGGGTGCCAAGGCTGGTGTCTGATCAGCAGGAGAAACACAATTCTCCCTCATACGACATGAACACCCACACACACACACACACACACACACTCCACTGTCTGGGTGTCTGTCTGGCTTTACACCCCTTCCTCAGTCTCTCATGTTACTTGCTGTGGGAAAGATTTGTGCTGTTCATTTTTGCTCCTTCTCTCTCTCTATCTTCGTTCTAATTTTGATTAAGCGAAGATACTGGAGCCTAATGAACCCCATGATTTAGACACTGACATTAGTCATGAAATGGCAATCTATCACAGTACTGAAATAGTTCGGGCAAAAGTAAACAAAAATGTCAAACATTGAAATGTATTCATATATGTATTAATGATAATTTTTAATATTACCAAATACAACTCAACTAGCTTGTCTTTATAATTTGAGCAGGAACAGACTCCCTCTACTTTTTTTTTTTAAATAATCATTATTTTTTAAGAGTTCTGTTTTGTTTGGCAACATTGTGAAGAAAAAAAGTAGCCAACCATTTATATCGATGACTTAAAGCCTCAGCTTTTTGTGTCAACAGTAGACTGAGCAAATGGCAAAGTTTTTTGGTTTCTTTGCATAGTTTTGCTCATTGTTTTTGGAGATTGAATAACCTGTCCATATTGGCATATGTCTAATTTGACTTAATTTTGCTTCTGTCACCTGAAAAACTGATTTAGATAAAAAACTGATTTTTGATAAAGCTAAAATGCTTTTCTAAGCCAGTATTACAATTCTAAGGAAATGCTGACTTTCTTTCAAACCAGCACTCTAGTTTTGACCATTACAGGTGTGTGTGTGTGTACTTTTTAAATCCTTTCCTCATGCTTAAAAGAGACTCTTGTATCTTTGATATATAGTAACCCTGGAGCTCTATGGTGCTTAAATGCAAGGGCTTGGCAGTTGAAACTCTACCCAGCAGAGTCACAGTCACTGGTGTAATTTACTGCCCCTGTCTCCCCATCTGCTCTTTGGAAGCAGCTCCCCCCATGTGGTAATGGAAGGGGTCAATGTCTTGCCTTTAAAAGAACCGCCAGGTTTTTCCCTGCATGACCCAGTCCCCGTCCCCTTCTCCTGTGGCTGATCTCACTGGGTTGTGATTTAGAGTAATAATAAAATTACCACGGCTCTGGAGGTAGACAGGGCACCCATAACATCTGGCTCAAATAAAGTTATGACTGATAGAGATGGATGCACACAGAACCAACATGAGTGGGAGACGTACACAGACCCCAATCTCCAGAACTGGACCCGTTTCAGATGACAGATGTCTTCGGGTCCTATCCACTAATGCATGCAGATACCATTTGACATTGCTTTCCTTACAGAGAGAGAGAGCTGGAAAGCAAACATATTTGGTGTTTGTTTTATCTGCTCCTCTCATGTCCTCACTGACCCTCTTGATTTGCTTTTCTCATTTTCGATACTCATACACCCTCCTTGCTCAACGATACTCTCATTCCTGGAGATTGCTTTCTCGCCAAATTCATTTTGCTTTACAATGGAATTGAATTTCAATGTGTTGACCAACATTCAGCAATAAGATGTACAACATACCTTAAGTCGCAACATACGTGAAGTGGTGCTGAGTGGTTTTGTTGTCTCTGAAATACATTGGAGAGGATAGAAATCTTAGGGAAGTCCTCATTGCCATCAGGCGCCATCAATTGAATGTTTTGCAGCGGGGAGGAATTTTTCCACGTCTTGAAAGATGTGTTTGAGACGTGAAGACAAAGGCAATCTTGTGTGCCTGATTCAGGTCATTCTGCTGAGAGAGGCGACTAGTGCTGCCACATGGAGTACTTTGTCTTGTGGTCAGTGCCCAGTGTCTGAGCAACCAGCAGCGTCTGCTTGAAGACCATATGGTCATGGATCCTGGACTATGCAGTTGAAGTATCTAAATTCTTGCTCTGTGTTTTTGGACAATGTGCTGTATTGAGATTACAGCACACAAACCAGAGAACAAGTTGTAATCGAGATCACAGTAAATCATTTATAGTATAAAAAGCTTTTCACAAGGATACATCATGTGCTGGAAAATATTATAGTTTCATAATGACAATTATTGTCCTTTCTTCTGTTCTTTGAACAGAGATGTCATGTACAGTCTG
The DNA here is from genome assembly GCF_003368295.1 of Carassius auratus. Taxonomy (NCBI): domain Eukaryota; kingdom Metazoa; phylum Chordata; class Actinopteri; order Cypriniformes; family Cyprinidae; genus Carassius; species Carassius auratus. The sequence goes on from NC_039277.1 coordinate 4,703,713, forward strand.
GCAGAGATGATGCCCACCTTCTGTATGGAACAAACTGTACAAGCAAGACATGAGATTCACGGGTCGCGTAGACACCACCATGTGTGTGAGCATCACAAGCTATCTTTTTAGCAGAACACAGTGCCCCATAATAAACCCACATTGCTTTACCTCAGAGATAGTGTTGGTTCTTGGCCGTCTCCATGTTTCCAGTGACTTGAGCACTGAATGCTGATGTCTTATTGAAGGTTTAGCATTCAGCTGGATCTCCTCATGATTTCAGCTTCCTGACAGCCTGATGAATGAAGCTGTCCTTCAGTCTGCTGGTCCTGGCATGGAGACTCCGCAGTCTCCTTCCTGATAGCAACAGACTGAAGAAGCTGTTTGATGGGTGGGTGGGATCACCTGCGATGCAGAGGGCTTTACGGGTGAGATGGGTTCTGTAAATGTCCTGGAGGGACGGGAGGGAGACACCAGCGATCTTCTCAGCTGCTCTCACTATGCATTGAAGGGTCTTCCGGCAGGACACGTTGCAGGTACCATACCACACAGTGATGCAGTTAGTCAGGATGCTCTCGATGGTGCCTTCTGTAGAAGGGGCACATGATGGGGGCCAGGGCTCTGGCTCTTCTCAGTTTGTGGAGGAAGTAGGGACGCTGCTGTGCATTCTTGGCCATGTTGTCGATCCAGGAGAGGTCCTCTGTGATGTGCACACCCAGGAACTTGGTGCTGCTCACCCTCTTCACAGTCACACTGTTGATGGTCAAAGGAGCATGTTGAGTGTGCACTCTCCTAAAGTCAACAACAGTCTCCCTGGTCTTCTCCGCATTCAGAGAGATTGTTGTCACTGCACCACCCAGCCAGGCAGTTCATCTCTCCCGTAGTTTGTCTCATCTCTGTTACTAATGAGACCCACCACAGCCGCAAACTTAATAAAGAGGTTAGAGTTGTGTGACCGTGTGCAGTCGTGGATCAGCAGAGTGAAGAGGAGAGGGCTCAGCACACATCCTTGTGGGGCTCCAGTGTTCAGTGTGATGGTGCTGGATGTGTTGCATGTCGGTGATGGTGAAGGCCTCCAAAGCAAATCGAGATTCCGCAGCTCTTCGGCCTGTGCGGAGTTTAACCCTAAAAAAGTGGTTCTGCCGACATCGAGCAGAAACTCACGACTGTATATGCGTGCTTAAAGACAGGCAGACGCGATGAAAAAACACTGTCACTCACAGGACAAAAAACACGAAAACACTGTTCTGATGGGAGAGAGAGAAGCCGCTACGTGTGGACGCACCGCTATCTTGTTGTCTATGAATGAAAAAAAAACATTAAAAAGTACATGATGAGAGATGCAATACGACGAAAACAGTCACAGCTATGGGCAACTGGTGATTGGCAGCTTCATCACGACAATGCACCTGCCTATGCATCACATCTCGTGTAGAGTATTTTGTTGAAATATCAAATCACACAGGTGACTCAGCCCTCCTACAGCCCATATTTGGCACCCTTCTGGCTTTTCCCAAAATTAAAATCACCTTTGAAAGGGACTGAGGCGTCATTGTCCTATGTATAATGTTTCTTGTATCTTGTATCTTTTACGATAAAATCTCAATTCTTCATATTACATGGTTGGATACTTTCTGGATAGCCCTCGAACAACATTGGTTTTCAATCCTGGTCCTGGGAACCCAGCACTGCAGATTTTGTATGTCTCTCTTATTTAACACACATGATTCAGATTATCAGCTTGCTAGAGAGTTTCATGAGCTGACGTTCTTGTAGAGTTTTTGTTGTTGTAGAGTTCACAACTACTTCTTACTGTAGATTTTAATGTTGATGTTCAGAAAACTTGGTGATCAACCTGGTGACTACACATTTTTTACGTACCCTGTTCCTTGACATAGTAGGCTTCTAGTTCTAGGCCAGCTAGGTTTTAAGGTTCAGGAATGGGCATCGGTCCAATATGTGGAAAGGCTGCACCAGATTGCTCATCTTGTAATGGACTATTTTTGCGTCTGCAGACCCCATTTGGCCTGCAACAACCACTCTCACTGAATAACTTCTCTCATGAGTAACAGTTACAATTAGGTATTTTTAAACAATTTGATTTGCAGTCTTGGAAGTCTGAATGGAAAGCCTTGCATAATATGTGAGTTTGAGCAGGTCACGTTAGAAGGGTGTGAACATGTGTAAAGGAAGCTTTTGTGAACATGTGTAAAGGAAGTGAAATAACATATGGATGACTGTCTGCAGAGGTAGTATCAAGGATTGAATGTTTGTCTATGAATCACCACTGATATGGCCTGGGGCTCCCAGCTGGGATTATGTTTAGGTAAAGTGTTGTTGAAGATATCCAGGGGGGCAGGTTCAGCTCCTTTTAATATGTTCCTAATGTTCTGGAGCCAGACTCAGTGAGTTTTGAGAACTCTGAACTTCACTTCAGTCATCACCGTAACTCAAACACATGCTTACATAAGAGCCGACCAACACTAATCACGATGACAGGAAGTTATTATTTGGGGGGCAGGAGGTTGGGGGCGGTCATGGCATCGGAGCAAATTGTTCATTTTCATCTCAGGTGCAGAAATCCAGTGATTGCAATACATTTTGTTTTGTTCCACATCTGACAGCATAAACTGTTTGTCTGTTGCAGCTTTGTCTCATTATTCATGTTCTAGATTTGCAAAGACGTTGCTGTCAGGAGAGATTGAGCAATACATAAAGCACATGAATACACCTCTAATACATGCACATGTATACCCATGTTGCTTGGCCAGCACTTTTTGTTTTGAAACTTGAACACGATTTTGGCTGAAGCCCTTGTTCTGAGCTACTTTGTCAGGAATGTTTCTTCACGGAGGAATCCCCAGCGACAGGGCCTTCATTGCCCTGCATCAAATACTGTTCCATTTATTAATATGAGGAAATCTCTTCAGAAAGGGAGTGCAGCCTCCAGTACGTGAATAGAGGGGGCCCATGAAACTGCTGTGGTTTGCTGTGGAATGAGCCTGATTTAACATATGAATAACAGAAACTAGAGCTTTGCAAAACAACTGGACAGAGTCTCAGTATTTGGGGGAGGAGGTGTTCACGCCACTGTTTCTCTATAGCGGTCTGCTTCAACTCCATCTTTGGACCGAAAACCTCTTCATGTTTGTAAATGATGAATATCACAATGCTTATGCATTTCTATCTTTGGAAACTCATTGTGACATGATCTTTGAAACAACTCTCCCAATGGTAACATTTGCAGTATGCTGAAGAATTTAGTACTTCCATTGGCAAATTTCTCCCTTTTTAGGCAGCAGGGCTGCAGGTGGTTCTGTGTGTGTGGTTAAGTCTACGAACTTCAGAGTCTGATGGATATCAGATGGATTTGTTAATCATAGTTTGAGTGGGTTTGTTGATGTGGGCTTGCCAGCAGGTCACCTGTCAGTGCCTTAGGCAGTGCGCCTGTGTGCGTATGTTCTTTCTTTGTGCGTGAGTTCCTCAAGTGAAGGTCAGTCCACAAAAACGCACAGGGCAAGAGGCAGTTGATTGGTGGTTGGATAGTTTGACCAATAAGAGACCTTGTGGTCTTGCAATGCTGCAGTTAATTAGATCAATCCCAGTTCCTTTTTATCATGTTGCAAATCCAGATGTGAACCGTCAAGCTTGACGCAAATTGAGTTACTGTAAATCTGCCCTATGACCAGGCAAACACACTATGAAAGCGCATAGGACAAGAGACTTGTTCACGGCCCCTGACCTGGAACCTGTGAGCTTCTGACTTTGTGCAGGGGCATCGGTAGTCAGACTCTGGCAAAGTGATTTAGTCACATCTTTATCCCACTGACCCCGGAAAGGCTTCATCCAAACTTGTCATAAAGAGAAAGATCTGTAGTAAACCAGGTGTAAAAGCCAATCTGGCTTGAAGAGTGTGCAGATTTAGTTGGCGCCATGAGAGCCTTGCACATGTCCTGAGGTTAGCTTCATCTTGGGCTTTCCCAAGGTTTCTCAGTAGGGACCTATGCTAATATTTGTGTGTGCTGATATAAAATCTGGTTTCTTAGAACCAGGGCTTGAAAATGAAAAAAAAAAAATTCTATTAAATAGGAATAAATGTCTCCCCAGCAGATTGGTGGCCAAGACACGGGCGAGTCGGACCAACGTTTTTTGTCATCCCAGATCTCATATGGGATTTGAATAAGTTCAGTTTTGTCACCGATACAAATTTTGAGCTTCTCTCCAAACCTCCTCCGGTCTTCAGGTGTTAAAGTGCTTATATATTGTGGATTTTGCCCACTAACTCTCTTGAAAGTGCTCGTCGTGTCTTTACAGCCCGCCATACTGTTTGTTTTGTTGCCACACAATCACTCGCGCATGCGTACAAAGATGTCAACAAAGATCCTCCTATTACTTCCGAAAATTAAAGGCTAAAATGCCTGTAGTCTAAAGCAAAATGTTTAAAAACATTATAAAAACAGTTATTAGTTTAGGCCAGTGGTTCCCAACCTTTTCCAATTCGCGGCCCACAAAAACAAACACGTATGTTTGTGCGGCCCACTGCAAAAAAATTAACTGACCCCGCTATTGTTGGGTTAATAACATAGTACTTAGTATTGTTAACTGTATTCATTGAATGAACTAGGGCTGTGCGATATGAGAAAAAAAACAAAAAACTATCGCGATTTATTTGATCAATTTTGCCATTTCAATTTTAATCGTAATTTTGACACACACAGATATGCTTTACAGTCATAAATGCATTCAAGGTGAATTTGAAACATATTTCCAAAAGAAAACTAATTAGAGCTTTATCAAAAAGTTTCTATTAATTTCTATTAATCGCACAGCCCTAGAATGAACTGGCAACGAACAGAAAATAACTAGGGCTGGCCTTGCTCAGCAAAATGGGAAAACCAGATCCAGCGAGAGCTCGGCAGCGGGTAGACAGTCAGCAGAGCAAGCAGTGAGGAGGGAACATGTTGACAGCCAATTATGCATGTTTGAATTTGTTGCTCTGTAGTCTATGCAGACCACAGGTTGAAAACCACTGGTTTAGGCTATAAAAACGTCAATCCAAAAACGAATTAATCTAAGGTAAAGCTGATGTCTACCTCTCTCTTTCGGCACAAATCCAAATGTTTCCATGTTATCCGACGTATCTGGATGCAAAAATTGTATTTAATATAAAGAATATAGTATAATGGTAAATGTATAATAAGTAATGCTGTATATGCGTCCGGAAGTTGGACTCCAAATTTCATTCTAAGAATTATTTTGAGGTTAATATAGCAAATGAAAACTGTTCAGCTTCCAGGAAATTTGAATAGCTCCACTAGGCTATTTTAGTTCCCATCCCTCCACAACAAATCATTTCAATTAACAGTATTTAGAAAAGAACAATGCTTAAAAATATAAGAAGCTATAGCAATATTAAAGCGTTAGTTCACCCAAAAATGAAAATTATGTCATTAATAACTCACCCTCATGTCGTTCCAAACCAGTAAGACCTCCATTTATCTTCTGAACACAGTTTAAGATATTTTAGATTTAGTCCGAGAGCTCTCAGTCCCTCCATTAAAACTGTGTTTACGGTATTCTGTTCATGTCCAGAAAGGTAAGAAAAACATCATCAAAGTAGTCCATGTGACATCAGAGGGTCAGTTAGAATATTTTGAAGCATCGAAAATAATTTTGGTCTAAAAATAGCAAAAACTACAACTTTTTTCAGTATTGTCTTCTCTTCCGTGTCTGTTGTGTGAGAGTTCAAAACAAAGCAGTTTGTCATATCCGGTTCGTGAACCAATCATTCGATGTAACCGGATCTTTTTGAACCAGTTCACCAAATCGAGCTGAATCATTTTAAACGGTTCGCGTCTCCAATTCGCATTAAAACACAAATGACTTAAGCTGTTAACTTTTTGAATGTGGCTGACACTCCCTCTGAGTTCAAACAAACCAATATCCCGGAGTATACTCAAACAGTACACTGACTGAACTGCTGTGAAGAGAGAACTGAAGATGAACACCGAGCCGAGCCAGATAATGACTCGTTCACGAGTCAAGAACTGGTTGTATCGGTTTTTGGATCACCAGTAGTGGTTTCGGACAGTTCGATTCAATAAACCGGTTGAAAAAAAACGGTTCACTGCTTCTTTTGCGCTAGACGTAATGGCGTTATTTGCGATGATTGCCCTTCAATCAAGCCTTCGGGTTTTTCCCGTGTTCTTAACACTAGCACAAACAGTTCAGAATCAATCACCAAAAGAATCAGTTCGGTTCAGACGCTCTGTGTGTCGGTCTGTTTCACACTGAATCACACATGCGTAGTATCATCAGTTCATCGGTTCTCGAATCGGACACGTCTGACAGAAACGGTTCTTGACTTGTGAACGAGTCATTATCTGGCTCGACTCTGTGTTCATCTTCAGTTCTCTCTTCACAGCAGTTCAGTCAGTGTACTGTTTGAGTACATGAATTACTCCGGGATATTGGTTTGTTTGAACTCAGAGGGAGTGTCAGCCACATTAAAAAAAGTTAACAGCTTAAGTCATTTGTGTAACAAACGATTCAGTTCGATTTGGTGAACTGGTTCAAAAAGATCCGGTTACATCGAATGATTCGTTCGCGAACCGGATATGACAAACTGCTTTGTTTTGAACTCTCTCACAACAGACACAAAAGAGAAGACAATGCTGAATAAAGTCATAGTTTTTGCTATTTTTGGACCAAAATGTATTTTCGATGCTTCAAAATATTCTAACAGACCCTCTGATGTCACATGGACTACTTTGATGATGTTTTTCTTAACTTTCTGGACATGGACAGTATACCGTACACACAGTTTGCTGCATATATATATATATATATATATATATATATACACGTAGCATATTTTAACCATGCAGCAAACCTTTTTAAATATTTTGATAATTTACTGAAAATAAATAAATGACTTTTTAAACAGTTTAACTGATTATTAATCGTTCAAAATTACCTGATGCAGTTTGCTGCATTCATGCACACTCAGAAACCGGTGACTGTGAACGAATTAGCAGAGCTTGTAGGAGCTTTTGTCATCGCTGAATCTTTCTCAGACGTTTCCAAATGTCGAAATTGGTTAGCGCATCTATCTGTGCATGATGATGTCCAGTGCCCCCGGCGAGCAGAGATTCTCAAAGTTGGGCAGGAAAGGCTAAGCATGCTGGCGTTTGAGTGTCGAATGCAATGCACCAACGCTGAGAAAAAAAGGCCCTTTTTGCGCTGCGTCATCAGGCCTAATTTGGTCTTAATCCGGCCCTGAAGGCGGTTCATTGTCATTGAGACTTGCCTATGATGAGTTCTCAGCTGAGCAGACATTTCACTCGCTGGCTACAGCTTCACATGGAATTCGTGATTGGTTGACAGCAAATTTCAGATATTAAATGGAACAATAAAATAACGTTATTAACCGGTTATCGGCCATTTCAAATTTTCGATTCTGTTCGGAACTATAAAATTAGATTTCGTTCCTGTCAAAATTTCGTTCGTTTTCGTTCTTTGAACCGGTTCGGAGCCCTGCTTAGAACATCCACAGATAACATTCAGAGATTTGCCTTTTACTTTTAATGTCAACTTTGCGTCAATTGTTTTATTTATATTATTTGTTCAGAATTTTACTGTTGTTTTTCATTCTGCAAATAAAAATGTTGTTTTCACCTGAGCCACATTAGAGATCCTTACCTTACCTTACTTTATCATTTGTGTTTTTTTCACCAGCCTTTGATTGGCAGGACATAATTGCCTTTGCTTTTAAACAAATGGCTGAGCTAACAGCACATTAACTAAAATCTTATTCAAAACACATTGGTTTTTCTAGCAATGTTGAGTTGTGGCCTCCCATCCACATGTAAACAACCTTTTATTTCTGAAATCAGGTTTTTGAAAACATTATTTAAAATTACGTTTCCTTGAGATGCATGAAAAGGTGAAACAGATTTTGGAATATACCATGAGCACTATTTGTGCATGGCAACAGTGGTTTAGAAAAATGTGCTGGAATTGGACAGGGAGGATTCTGACCACAATAGCAGAGTGCTGATTAGTTTTTTGTGGTCCGCTGTCAGCGATGATATTTACAAGCCAGCCTACAATTGTTTAATGATTATACTGCTATACGGGAGAACCATGCATATGATACATCAGTTACAGTTTATACACCAGTTTCCCAAACATTCTTAACTCTTTCTCCACCACTGACGGAATTTTCCAGCTTTTTCTGTTTCCACTGTTATACGGTAGGATGTGCTATTACACATCTTCTGAAAGAGTATTAAAGGGGTCATATGATGCAATTTTCAATTTTTTCTTTCTTTTTGGAGTGTTACAAGCTATTGGAGCATGAAGAAGTCTAAAATCGAAAGAGGTATTCTTTATCAAAGTTAAGACTCTGCCACGCCCCCCTAAAACGGCTCATTCAAACACGCCCCCACATGTCTACATCACTATATGGAAATATTTACGTAATGCCCCCCAAATGTTCACGCAAAGAAACAAGACGTGGTTTCAGTAACTGCAGTTAGTGTTGAAGCAGTCATGTCAGGGAGATGCTGTGTGTATCTAGACGAAAGCAAAAGCACATTATTTGGCCTTCTGAAAGTAGATGCATTTAGGAATCTTTAAGATTACATACAACAGAACAGCAACGCATTTTATGGATGACCGTTTCATGAACCTAGGAGAGGAGGTAATTCTGACTTTGCTACAACAATCTGGTGCTTCTGAATCAGCTAATGTAAGTATGTTTTGTTTTTAGTTTAAGTATTTGCTATTGCATTTTCAAATGCAGAATTTTGCCCATTGCGCATGCATGTGTACTGCAAACACATACGAGCTTCATCATGGTGTCAGTCACTTGACTCTGTTCCCCTTTTCTGGATTAAACTGATGCTAAATTTAAGGACATTATTAACTGTCTTTATATTTATTTTGAATTATGAAGCTCGCGATTATGGAAAGGGGCGTTACATTTCTGATGAGTGCTTATGGTTTTCGGCCAGTCACAATGCACTGGGTCAGTTGGCCAATCAGAGCAGACTGCGCTTATCAGAAGGAGGAGCTTTGTAGAAAATGAGGCGGGGCAAAGAGGACCTACAATAATGTGTTTTTTTTTTTTTTTACATTAAAGCATGTCAACATATTCTGTTACACCAAATACACAAAATAATGATCTTTAAAAAAGCAGCATAATACCCCTTTAAATCCTTAAATCAAAACATTGTGAAGAAGCAGAAACAAACTATCACGTATATAAGCCAATTCATTTATAAAATAATGCGCCAAACATTAAACCGCATATAAATCAAAACTGCCTAACATTACCAAATGAAAAGTTGGTCCAGGAAGTGGAAGAGCTTTGGGCGTATTTATGAAAGTGATCTACTCCAACTTTGTTTTGATAATCGTTCTGAACCTGATTTTCTCCGCTTTTTGTTTAAAATGTTGCTTTTTTTTATATGAAATCCACCCACGAATGAGCACGAATGTATGAAACTAGAATTAAAGTGCTTTTTGGTTGTTTGTTTGTTTAAAAGCAGAAGCTCTTTTCTTTCTTTTGACATATTGTTTGTTCAGATATTTATATGACGCATCATCAATAAGATGTGAACTGGATTTGGCCTTTAAATATCACTGTCTTAATACATTACTACTTAAATAAACGTTCTAAAAATAACTGATGGTCAGTGGAGTAAAGCCTTGTTTTTCCCTCCATGCGGTGCTCCTTTAAGCGTGTGATGTCACATGAAAACCATGAATAGCAAGCATGCTTTGAAAGCAAGATCCCACCCTCCCTGCATAATTACTGTCCAAAGCCACGCCCCCTCCAAAACACATGAACGCACACAGGCAGACCAGAAGCTAAGTTAAGTGATTAAGTTAACTCGATCACTTAACTTAGTGATTGCTATTAGGATGTGAAGAGACTTTAAACTAAATCACCTACCCCAACTTTAAGTGTGTTCTTTTTTTATTTATATACATATATATATATATTACATAAAATCTTTATAGCACAATATCGCCAACTACTGGCCTTGCATGCTAGAGTGATGGTGGTTTTGTGTTGTTGCATGGATGCTGTTGGTGTGGACAGTTTTTTTTACATGAAACGTTAGACGAAATATGCTTTTTCAGAAATTTCCATGTACGTGTGAACAAGGTATCAGCACCGGGCAGACTTGTTCATTCTGACCCATCTCTCCTGCCTTGTCTTTTTAGCCATTGTGCAATCTAGAGATGATACACATTCTGCTGCATCAGCTGTCGTCAGACATACCAGCACTCTGTATCAATCTGTATCATCTTTTTTAAGTACTTCTCATGAACGTCACTGGCAAACAATCCTAAACCTCCTGTCTTCTGCAAATGTTACATTTGCTTTTTAAAGTCTGGATAGGTTTCACTGTGAAACAATTGACAAATATGGCTTTGCTTTCCAAGTTTGTTCTTGCTCTTCGTAGCAGCAGGATTGTGTAATTTTGTAGCAGTGAAGTTCCAGACAGGGAAATCTTAATCAACATTCTTGGAATTTTAGGACAGCTTTGGCTCAAAGGAAGTTTTATTTGATTATTTAAAATAAAATAAAAATTCCTCTCATTGCACCCTCAAAGGGATCAAAAAATTCCACCAGCTTTTTTGGCCCCTTCCCGCTGGCTGTCAGTTAAGCTCAGTTTTCCTAGATGTGACACTGATGCCATATATTTCAGCACTGTGAGTTTAAATGTGGAATCAGAGGCCTGGCTTGACGAAGTGCTCCTGGTGGAGGGGTCTCTCTCCACAGTCAACACTGCCAAAACAAGAGGAAAATAGTGTGTTTCTTTTGTGTCAGGAATAATGTGAGTGCAGCATTAGAAATGATTTAGCCTCTCAGCCTTCACTTTTCACACCTGTGCTAGTGGCTTACTCTATATTTATTCTGGGCTTCTTTAAGTCCCCCGAGGTCAGAGATCAACGATTTGGGTAGAAGAATAACTTATGAGCTGGAGGGGAAAAATCACTTTGACAGGGACATTTTTGGATGTGTTGTTTGTGCTGTTGTTGTTCATGCGAAGGTCAAGGTTTTTCTGGCATCATGCTACCGTAGTTCAACCTTAAATGATAATTCTGTCATCGTTTACTCATGACATTTTAAACTTGCATGGCTTTCTTTCCTCTGTGCACACAAAATATTTGATAAATGTTATGTCCATAAATCGGGCCCAGATTTTGTTATCCCCTACATACAATGATCTCAAATTTAGGCCACTGTAATAGATTTCTTTGCAATATATATATCAAAACATGTTTATTTTTATTTTGCAGGGAAAAAAAAGCTAAACTAAACTGATTTTCAATATTTAGAATATTTGGATAATTGATAGGACACGTAAATAGTTAAAGTGGAGAACTACACCTTACGTGGTTACATAGAAATAGCTCAAAAAGTGTTGAGAATCGAATGCAATGACATTCTGACACATCAAGTGTTTTTGTATCCAGAATTTCCTAACCTTTCTTTAAGGATCACTGTACATGGTACATATGAGTGTTGTAATTAATAAGATGGTTGTAGATCTTTCCTGAAGTGCTTCAGTCATGGGAATAGCTCTTGTTAAAATGTTTGTTTGTTGCTTTCTTTTGTTGCTTGGAAATTCTGAAATCACAGAGCTTCTTCCTTTATCTCATGTAATGCTGCGATCGATCCTGTGATATTACTGTCCCTCAAGTCGTGTTAGTCATGTTTGCTAATCATAGGGCTGAATAATTTTTTTTTTTTTTTGCATTTTTCTCTTCTGTAAATTCAAGTTTTCCTCCACATCATCTACCGTAGCAAACACTGATCAGTGGAGTCCGCGCATTCCTGTCTCCCCTCCCATTTCTGCTCCGTTGAAAAGGACTGGCGCTAGTAATACAAGTTTGTCCTCATATTCCCCTGGCTAATACATTGGAATTTCTTGGCTGATACCTCATATGTTCTAACTTCAGTAGAATAATGATCTAGATGTTTCATTTTGGAACTCGTTCACAGGCTGAATATTTACAGATACATTTTATCCTGTGCTGTTATTGGTCAATAGGGGAAACTTGGTCCAAAACGACTAATGTTTGTTGAAAACGCTTTTTTAAATCTACAGCCTGATCTCAGGATGGATTTCAGTACAAAGCTGTTATTTTAGTTAGATTATTCCCCAGATAAAGATTGTAAGTCAGCACATGCTAGCAGTGTTGTTAACTCCAGGGTTAGTCAGCATGCAAGCTAATGCTTTGCAGATTTGATTCACATCTCATTTGTGAATGAGTTCAATTACAGCAGCAGTTAACGATAACAGATTTTACATTGGACATCATGTGGTGATCCAAAACCATAAATTATAGGAAACATTTCTTTTTATTTATTTTTTTCAAATACTATAAACTTTGTAGAACCAGCAATATTGACAATTTTAATTTCTACATAGTGTAAGCTGTCTCTTCCAAACTAAGCTTTATTTCTGTATCACAGATAAAGAAATACTTTGAGCTGGAACCTCTGGCACGAGGTAAGAGCTGGATTCTGGAGGGCAGCACGGTGGACAGCATGGACATGGTGAAGGAGAGCTTCAGTCAGCTCATTCATCTGCTCGAAGAGAAGGACCACGAGATAGGCAGGATATGACCAGGGAACGACATCCCAGCATCCCTCAGACACTACCGATCAACCAACTCACCACAGGCCAACACATTCCGGTTCAGCCTGGCCGTCGTGTAGACTACCTTGTGAAACAATGTGAGCCATGGGGGAAAAATGGACAATGGTGAATCCTCATGTAAGGATGCATATCTGCAGAAAAAGAAGGTAGCTCAGCTCTTAAGTTTGATATCTTCTCTTAAACCATGTGTATAAACCCAGAACAAGCGTTAGCCACGCGATTACCATTCTCAGTAAAATGGTTGTATCTGTCCTTTTTAATACAGTCCTAGTCGCACATTGCTACTAAACAGATGATGTAATCATATGCTTGGTCACGTAGGGTAGTCTATAGTGTGTTTTCTTAGCACAGCTTGTGAGTGATTGCGTGAATGATTGTTAGCGCGCGCGAGAGAGCGAGAGGTGCCAGTTTGTACTTAAAAGCCTTAAAGTGAGTAATAATGTATTTTTAAAAACAAACGTTTCATTGTGTTTTCACAAACGAAAGTCTTTAGATGTAATTCAAATAGGCCGTCTTAAATATTTGTGGCTGTGAAGTGAAAAGAAGCGGAACAATGTGTGATTCCTCAGTCGTAAAACAATTAAATAAAATGTAAAATCTCTACACTGCATGGAGCCGCACTTGATGTACTATTGGAGCTTTAGAGTGACCTATAAACGCACATTTTTTTAATTTGGGATCATTGAGGACACCAATGTTTTCATAACTTGGTCTGGTATTATTTCTCAGCTGATCATATCCAGGATATTGCTCTGTCTCTTTATCTTGGATGGTTATGGCTGACAAAGCCCTTCTGAAAAATATAACACTGAAAGACATTAAAGCCCTCTAGGTGAACCATGACACAGCCTTTGATTTTGTATGCATGATGTATTTGCTATGTGCTCGTTTGGATATCATGGTATTTGTTTTTGAATTGTTTTTGTATTTCTGTCGGCCCTGAATGTAACACATTCTCTTTCCATAACCACACCTCCTCTAGTCTACTTGTTTTTCCCATTTAGATGAGTTTCTAGATGCACGAATGGAGGAGGAAATTAATGCATGAGCCCAGTCTGGTATTAACCAAATCATTCATGTGCCACGTCAGCCACACTTCCAAAAACAAGAATCATTTGACAAACACATTGACTGCATAATCGTCATCAGACTCGGACAACATCTACTACAATTTTATACCCTCCAAACCAGTTCAGCTGCCTTTTTGTAATTCAAATATTTGTACATTTGTTACAGATTAGTCTCTGGAAAGACATGTGCCTGTCTTTGTACTGGAAGATAAATGTCTAGGTGGACCTTTAGCCATTAATCAAGGTGGCATCAAGTCATTCACATGTTTGACAGTGTTTATATGTATTTATGCATAATTTCCACTGAGCAACATGGAAAATAAAGGCTGAAGAAGGACAAATGTGTTGTCTTTCATCATTTACTCATAGGATGATAATCATGTCTCTATGGAAGCCTGTTTCCGCCCCTGAATAAAAAATAAAACTAAAACTAGGTAAAACAATTTTTTTCTCGCAATTTTTTTTCTTCTCACAATTTCGAGTTATTGGGCCCTATCATACACCCGGTGCAATGCGACGCAAGGCGCAGCGCAAGTGTGTTTGCTAGTTTCAGTCCGGCGCTGTTCGTATTTTCCCGTCCAGCACCACGTCGTTTATTTAGCAAATGCATTTGCGCTCATTTTTGCGCCCATGGGCGTGCTGGTCTAAAAGAGAGGTGTGATCAGGTGCATTGCTGGCTTAATGCTATTTCAAGGAGCTGAAAATAGACTGCGCTATAGACAAGCTCAAACCTGGTCTAAAGTCTGGCACAGTGTTTTTTCTTTGTTATTTAAAGAGCGTACGGTGCTTATTAAACACAGGGACTCACAGCAGCACACAAACATGCCAAATATAAAAAAATTAAAGGATTGCAATGCTTAAGATTTCTTTTGTAGGCTAAACACACACACACACACACACACACACACACACATATATATATATATATATAAAACATTAGAATTAGGCTATTTGCGCCAACTGTTTTTCCATCATTAAAATAGCAAAAGTGGATTTGGACACGCCCTGAGTGCACCTGCGCCGTGCGCTTTACACTTTGCATTTAGATCGTTAAAATAGGGCCCATAAAGTCAGAATTGCAAGTTATAAAGTTAGAATTGCGAGAAATAAATTCACAATTCCGTGAATAAAATTCTGAATTGTGAGATAAAAAGTCGCAATTACCTTGTTTTATTTCAGTGGCGGAAACGGGCTTCCATAAGTTAAACTTTTTTGACTCATGAATAATGGATGAGAACAAATTATCTACACCTTGACAACATCACTTCCTGTGTTATTTTGTTGTTGTTTTTAGTTTTTTTTTTTTTTTTTTTTTGCAAACTTCTTTAATATATTAACATCTTTTGCCTTTTTAAAAAAAAAGAAATATGAATAAAAGATTATGGGAAAATAGTTAAATGAATAGTTCAACCAAAAATGAAAATTCTTTTAAAACTGACTCCCCCTCAGGTCATCAGAGATATAGAGTAGTTTGTTTCTTCATCAGAACAGATTTGGCAAAATGTAGCATTACATCACTTGCTCACCAGTGGATCCTCTGCAGTGGATGGGTGCCGTCAGAATGAGAGTCCAGACATCTGGTGAGCGAGAGACGTAATGCTACATTTCGCCAAATCTGTTCTGATGAAGAAACACTCAACTACACATTGGATGGCCGGAGGGTGAGAAATGTTTCGATGAACTATTTCTTTTCACTCACTTATTTTCTTTTTCATCAAGCTGCCATCCTTTTATTTCTGACTTCATGTTCCCAAATTTATAAAAATAAATTCCGAATTCAGGTCCAGATAAATTAGCGTCATTACACTGACCCATTTACCAATGAAGCTAGTTGCCTTCTTTGATATTTCCCTTTGGTTTGGTCATCTGGATGGCTTTGAGCTCGCTACTGAATAAAGCGTAAGGAACATTAGCATCTCTGTGGGTCATCTGCCCAAGAGTGTTTCTCTGTCTGGATTAGTCATCTACAGTCATTTCCAGCTGTCCTCATAACCCACAAAACTATAAGATGGAGGCAGTTTATTTTCATTGGCTTGTAGGGATTCCCATAAATCAAACTCTTAAGTTAATATATCCATGTATCCAATAAAGATAATGTATCCTTGTCAATACAGGGGCTTAACAAAACCATATCTAGCTAAAATGTCAAATGACACATTTATAGATGCTGGGGATATAAAAACAAAACCGAGTGGGGACAAAAACAGAATTAAATGAAAAAGTCCCTAGCTTCAGGCAACCTGGACCACAGTCACTAGGCCATTCTTATACTATGACTTTACAGAAACTTTCTTCTAGTTTCAGGTGACAGCAGACATCCAGAAATATAATTAGGCATCTTAGTTTAACCTCGCTCTCATTTCTCCTTGACCATAGGACGACTAAAGTAAAAACCAGCACAGACACCCATGATCAGTTAATAATCTCTAAATACAGCATGAAAATTGTCCGTGACTTTGCTTTCTGGGGGCAGACAGAAATTATTCCTCTAATTTTCAGATCTGACTGACAAAACCTGTTCTGACAGAATGAAATGCAAATGAAGCTGTTCAAAGAATGAACTTGAATGAAAAATCCATCTTTTGGTAATGGGTATTGTGTCTAGCGAAGAGACATTATTTAAAATAACCTGAGACCATTTGAAATGACTCACTCATGCTATCCTAGACGAATATTATTATGCAGACAGATGAACACTTGGGATTAATCTTTAAACTTTAACCATGTCTGAAGAACTTCACGAAGCTGTCTGCCAGACAAACTTTCAATATTTTCTTCTTTTTCCCCAGTGTCATTCTGTCTGACAGCCTTACGTTAATCTTCTTAAAACGTCGCTGCTCTCTATCACACCTGTGCAATGGGAGAGTTTCAGAAAGTTTCTTAAACTTGGGTATTATTAGTTTCCTTAGCAGCTCTTAAAGGGATAGTTCACCCAAAATGTTGTCTGTCTTCTGTGGAGCACAAAAGAAGAAATTCTGAGATATAACTATTTTTTGTACATGCAATGAAGTCATTTGGAGCCCCCCCCCCCCAACTTTCACTGACTTGAAGGTGAATAAAAATGACAGAGAGTTCATTTTTTTGTTTAACTGTCCCTTAAGACAAGATACCCCAGGTGAACAGGGTAAAAACGGATAACAGATATCACCATATCTTAATAAGTTGGTTGATTATATTCACAATTGCAGAAATATTTTGTAAAACAATTTTTCTAAAATGTTATGTTTTGTATATGCAAATGAGAAGCTATTTATTTAAATAAGCACTTATTTTTATATATTTATTATACATTTCTTTATAATAGAAATTTAAACCGATAAAGCCAAGTTCGTAATTCTTGTTTCATTTTCTTGACATAATAGTGTCAAAGACAGATTTTGGATATCTTTTTATCACAGAGAATTATGGAAGCATTATGGAACAATTTAGGCTTTTATTTCTCGCAATAAGGATAAAAATAGCCATAACTGCTATATATACACTCAGAAAAAGTCAGAAAGTTATTATTTACTGTAGCTTTTAAATTTTTCTTCTTTGAAGGAATAAAAAAACTATTTTGAGATGTATTTCTCTTATAATCCAAAGGGAAAAAAGTGAGAATTGCAAAGTTTAAACTAAGAATTGCATAAAAAAGTTGCAGTTATATTTATCTTTTATTTGAGAGAATAATAGAATTTTGAGATGTTAATTCAATTTATAAACTCGTTGTTTATATCAAACAATTCAGACTTTTTTCAGAAAAGTCTGAATTGTGAGATAAAAGTTGCAATTGCCTCTTTTAATTCGATTTTTTTTATATATTTTTTTAAATAATTAATTTCTTTGTCAGAAACAGGCTTCAATGGAAAACACTGTAACAGCAAAAAAAACAAAACAAACAAACATGTTTTAAGGAATAAAATGTTAAAAAATCTGACCCCTCTGTGAAAACCTTCCAAGTATAGATAAGAATCCAACTGTGCCAGTGCTACTGAAGTGTAGATTTCTGGCTCAGTGCAGGTGAAAAAACTCATTTTGAGAGAACAGTCTTTAAAGACATTGTAATTGAAGTCTATATGCAAATAAAGCACATTAAAATAAACAGTTAAGTGTATTTTGGACAATATATTTCTACTGCTCTGACACAATAAGTTACGAAGGCCATACTTAACTAGGCCATAGTTCATCAAAGCAAAAGCACTTACATCTGAAAAGCAATGACCCTTTTGCCTTGCTTTTTCCTTCATTCACACGAGAAATGTGCAATTCCTATCACCGCTGTACCTCCACAAACATGTTCCCATGACTGATTATAATGAGTTAGGGCTGCAGCTCGCATTGCCTCCATTAGTGAATGCCATTTTGCATTGTATTGCAACACAAAGGTCAAATGTAAGGACAAAATGTACATTCTCCGCTTTACAATACGGGGACATCAAAACAGGCCTGTCTGGGGTAACGAGGCATGCATGCTCATTTGGGACACTTTCTCCATCAGCGAGTGAGAAAACCTCTTCTTAGTAATGTTGGGACTAACAAAGATAGTCTCTAATATCGGCTCTCTGTGATCTGGTTTCAAAGCCTCAAGCCAGGGTTTAATTGCTGATTGTTTTTAACGGCAGATTCGGTGCCATCTCTGATTCGACTATGATTTGCTGTCAGCACACTGAAGTTTGAGGAAACTTACGCCTCTTTTCATGGATCTGCGCATTCCATTTGCTTGTTAAAATTCAAACAAAATGTATACGACCGCTAATAGAGAACATTTCAGCAATGGCAAAAACAGTCAACAGCACATTAATAAGCGTGGATTTTCCATACAGGCCCATCAATCACTTGTTCAACAGGGATCTCTGCTTTTAATAATGCTCTATAAACACTTAAGACAACAGACTGAGTGTTTAAACCAAGAAAGAGGTCTTTATATTGCATGCATGAGCTGCCTTCATCAAAAGTGGACAGAGACATGCAGAAGAGACTGTTTTGACTGCTGTCCAGAGCGGCAGAGCTGTTCGATTACACCCCGAGTACATTTTTCATTCTATTTCCAGGCATCAGACGCAGACAGAGTGTGCTAAACCTCAGCTGACCAGTGGCTGTCTCGCAGACATCGACTGACTCGCACGATTGTATTGAACTTCTATGAGAGACCCAGCGGGGATCCGGCAGACTGGTTACTAGAGAGACTCAATGAACTGTCAGGAGATGACCCACACAGCTCAGTTCTCTCCAGACGGCTTCTCTTCAAACATTTTGCTTGAGCCACAGAACGCTTAATGCTTTTTTGAACACTTTCTTTTTTTTTAGTTTATAACTGAAGAGAAAAAGGGTGTCAGAAAACCGTAAACCTTACGAATAAATGGTGACTTTATATTGAACTGCAAAAATTAATTTCTTAATTATATATACTCTATATATTATATATATATATATATATATATATATATATATATATATATATATACTGTATATACAGTATAATATTGTTATCGTTTTCATTTTTAAATATTTTTCAATTGCCGATTATAGCAAATACACAGAAAATTCATATATAACACACACACACACACACACACACACGTATAATGATAACTAATAAGTAATTTTCTAAATCCTTAAGTACATATAAATTGCTTCATTTTGAGTCGTACATCACTGTAGTGAGTCAAATGTTAATTCATTAGTCACTGTAACCGATTTAGTGAGTTTGTGAATGACTCCTCAAACTCATTTGAACTGATATAGCCTGCTTGGAAGTTTGTGAATCTATGATTCATTACGAGTCACTCAAGTGTGATACTGGCTTCATGTTGAGCATTTTCTTTTTCAAGCAGCTTGTGAAGACAACTCAGTATGAAGGCATCGTCTTGCAATTATTTTGCGTTAAACAATCTTTTGGTATTCACAATCAAATCAGGATAGAAACACTTCGGTAATATATGATTCCTTTTGCTGAAATTTAGCAGCTCTAGTTTAAAAAAAAAACTGCTATTACTGTGAAACACAAAAGTTAATATTTTTGAAGAATACTTTGCTTTATAACAACAGTTTGTCGAGACTGCCTGTCACACTCAAAATAGGACTAGAAAGCACTATAAAATGTTAAAATACTCCAGAACACTCTAAACATGGCCTGCATTTTATGGTCATTTTAAATATTTTTTGTTTTTGGAGCTGGTTATACACTGAAAACAATCTTAAAACATTTTTACTTCACAGGAAAATTCATCTTGCTTCAAGTAGACCTATGCTTTCATTTTTATTTGGACATGCCTGGACATTTTTTGTCATATAGTGTAATATGCCCAAACAATTCATATAAAACCTCAACATAGGAAGGTCAAGGTATTTTAACTCCATCAGCATGACTATGGGAAAAAGTCTCTCCTTTCTCCTGTAACGTCAGCTGTTTCTTAACATTGTTATAGTGGCTGCCTGCTGTTTTTTCCAAAACAAGCCATAGACAGTGACACAGTGTTCACTCTTGATTACGATCTTCCTCGTTGCAGTAATTTCAGATATGATTTCAGAGCCATCACAGTTGCTGCCCAGCAGGTATCGGCGAGGCCCGGACGCCCATATTCCCCCATGACAAAACAGTCCGTGCCCACTGCTGATTCAGCTGCCCGGGTGAAAGAAGACACAGATCATCTCTCCCAGCACAGACACACCTCACCTTACCAAACAAAGCCTCCATCCATACTTCAGTTTCATTAAAACCAATGAAAGTTTATCACTGGAAAGAGCTTAACTTAGAGTCTAGAAAGAACGGTTGACATAAAACCTGTTAATTTGACATTTAAAGGCACCTGTGCACAATATCAGATGAAGATTAGTTCCCACTCTGTCTGAAAAACATCTCGGTGGGTTTGAATTAACGATAAGCATCTAATGAACCCTTGCGAAGCGAAGAGGTGGTGTCACTCTCCTGTCCAATTATCCGTCTGTGTGACTTCCTGGCAAATTAGTTTCCTCGCTGCAGCTCAGACAGTTCCGGTGGTTTCGGCTTCGGTAGAACTTGGATTGCCTTGTGTGTGTGTGTGTGTGTGTGTGTGTGTGTGTGTGTTTTCAGAGCAATCTGCTTGCTGCTAGCAAGGAATATAAATAATCCCACTTTAAGGACTCAAGGTCAGGGCCAATTAACTTCTTAAATGTTCTTCAAATCCCTTCACTGAATTACAGATTTAAAATGACGAGATTTACATTTCTATTTTGGAATAATACAATTTCAAGAGATTTGTTTCAGTGCTGTACCTACATTTTAAATCTGACCACAGTAACTGAAGTAGGAGACATATTTGGTTCAGCTTTTACTTTTTGAAATCACATCTTTACAAATGGCATCATTAACTTTATATACGTTAAACATTTACAAACAAATACAAAACTACACATTTATAGCTGGATCTCTAAAATAAAAAAATATATTGCAAGAAAACAATGCTAAGGTTGATACTGTTAATTTTACACAATATATGATAAACTAGATTCTGAGCGCCCACATAAAACCAAACAAATATTAGCAAAAATTTTGATTTTAGAACATACAATGCATCGATTCAAACATGATTTCTGTTAAATAACACTACTTTTGGTGTGTCAGACATAGGTTTTACTGAGCAAGCTGTTTTTG
Organism: Carassius auratus; assembly: GCF_003368295.1. Taxonomy (NCBI): domain Eukaryota; kingdom Metazoa; phylum Chordata; class Actinopteri; order Cypriniformes; family Cyprinidae; genus Carassius; species Carassius auratus. Next base: position 4,725,060 of record NC_039277.1, read on the forward strand.
TCAGCTTTGATTGTAAACCAATCCATAGTATTAGATCGAAAATAAATAGAAACATGCATGTTTTGCTGCAGATTTCATTTGGGGAAATGACGAAAACGGTTTAAGCCTTTTTTTATTCACAAGATGTAACATACACTTTTCAAAACGCATGTATCTTACATAGAGTAACACTACGTTATAATAAATAATATTCTTCCAAAAGTTGACAAAGGAAAGATTAGAAGGACCATTTATTCAGACTATAAATGTATAAATAAGAAGACAAAAAAGTATAAATAAACATCTATAACAATAAGCATCTTTCACGTGTCTGTGGAAAATAAATAAGTACACGTCTGTACAATACGAACATGACTCTGTGCTTAAATGGAGACCAGCTGTTGACGGTGGTTTATCCAGTCAGTAACAGAGATTCATGGCTATAATCCGTGTAATCTTCATCCTCCTCCTCTTCATCCGTCTCTTCAGGGAGAGCTACGGAGGAATATAGCAGCTGTTGCATTAGTGTAAAACACAGCAGCATTCAGGCACAGAGTCTTACTGCATCTTTCTCCCAAAAGCATCTCTATCTGATGCTTTGCAATTCACATAAGGTTGTGGGATCACGACTCGGAGAGGATCGAGAGGGTGGGATTGAGTTTCTCTGTGGAATGGCGCTGTACCTCTGTCTTTTATTAGTGGAGACCATTTCTTGTATTTGTCAAGTCATTGTACAAAATAAAATATAATCAAGCAAAGAGACACGACGTAATCCCTTCTCATAAACAAAAATATCTCTGTTTGGAAGATGATTTGTCAATACCACACACAGACTCGGGCTGGTGAAAGATGGTTCTACTTTAGGACACTAACAACTGATCTCTGAACCATCTAAACATGTTCTTTCTAAACATAAAATCACATTTTCCCACATGAGATTTGTTATGTCCCATAAATGATATTCTTTAGAAACATCTTACGTAAAGAAAGTCCTCTCTTCTTGAGGAATAAGTGGCTGTTTTCATTAAAAATACTTGAAAATGTTTAAAAAAAAAAAAAAAAAAAAAATTTCACATTAGGCAAAATGGACATAAACTGACAATGAAATTAGTTTCCCTTTATTACACATGATAGACAAAGGTGTTAGAGTTGTTAGCTGGGATCAGAAATAAATGTCCGCAGACAATATTTGTCTCTCGGAATTGATTTTCTGGGCATTTAAAACATAGCATACTGACCATTTCAAAAACTTTATATCTATATCTTAAAATACACATTTAAAAAAGTTCTGCCCCTGTGTTTTATATTTCCAGGGCATTTATGCACTGGTTTACTTCTGACCGTGCACCAGGCTCACTTTTCTTTGTCCATAACACGCATCTGTATCATGATCATCACAGAGCCGGTCAGCCTGCTTTCGGCAAAAACAGCAAGATGATTCACAAACAGAGCTTGCTAAGTGAGTTTCCATCCCTATGCACTTTCCACACGACACCGTCAGTCACGTTTCTGTCTCTGATGGACAGAAAGTGTAACCTAATCAGAGGAGCAGCATGTTCAAAACCCTCTCGCTTCCCAATCGGAAATCCTTCCAGGCTTGACCTCAAAGATTTTGGCTTAACACCTCATCAACAGATGAGCATCTGCACTGTCCCGGACACGTCTAACGTCTCATCGCCACTGAGTTAAAACACAAGGTCTTTGTGAGAGGAAGCCGATACAAGGACAAATACACGCTCTCTCTCCAACAGTCCTCGTGTTCTTTGTTGGGGCAATAGGAGGGGGCGAGAAAGAGGGGTGTTTTTGGCAGGGGGAGGGAATGCGGGACATGGGTGCGGCCAGGTTTAGCATCCTCTACTTACAGTTGCAGGAGCCCGAGTGTTTGACTTCCAGGACGAGACCCATGGAGCAAGCAGCCTGCCTCATAGCGCACTCGTTCGGGTAGGTGGCGTTGTCGCTGGCGCAGACGCTGTCACCCGGACGACTCTCGGGACAGGTGTCCTCGCATGTCGAACAGCGTCCCCGTCCTGTCTGCTTGTCCCAGAGACACTTTCGCCCCTCCCAGCATTTGATGTCTTCACAGGACCTGGCGTCTAAAGGACAATGCAAAAATGAAAACTAAAAGTATGATTTCACTTCATGTAAAACCACTTTTCAAGCCCCTTTCGGCTGTTAATTGTAGTCTTATTTCACTCAGTGTGGTTTGAGGAGGTATTAAATAACACAGAAAAGCAGCAACAGTCAAAGCTACCCATGTGAATCATGAATGTGTTATTGCAACAGAAAACAGAGTAATGAGAACCACATGTTTGTTCAAGGATTGTGCAAGCACAAGATTTTGTCTTATTCTCACCTATGCATTTCCCCTCGTAGGCGACTCCAATGGACCGTCCCTTCATGCACGTGGCCCTTCGGATTTGGCAGGCACTGGCATACACAATCCCATCGTTCCCACACAGGTACTGCTCCGGTGAGGACACCTCAGGGCAAAAACTTTTGCAGGTCACACAGTAGGCATTTTTGGTCTGGTCCATTACACACCTCGAGGTTCCAGGACAACGCACACCTTTGCAAAACCCTGTAGAAAAATAATAATCCATCAATGCCGGCAGCTTCTGTGGTTAACCTCTTACACCTCATTACATGCCACAGATTTGGAACTATAGCTTTACATTTTGTCAATGCATAAAAGTATTTTGCATTTATTCTCTCTATATATATTTTGGTAAGCATACTATTTTTATCGAAAAGGCATGAAATTATTCAATTACTAGCAAGTAATCATTCAGTTCCTTTTAATGCAAATTTCGGATTTGATAATTGATGCTTCATTTAAGCCTTAAAAGTTAGTGTGAAACAGCATTCACAACCATTTTACTCCTGTAATGCGGTGTATTTCTGGTCTGAAAATTTTGGTCGGAACTTAAATCTCCCATATCCATTGGGAATTGATTGGGTCATAAAAAGTGGGTGCCACATCACAGAATGCAACTTAAAATTCTAGTTTCTAAAACAGTACCTACATGATCTAATCAGATTGCATGGCCAGCATGATGTCACCAGAAGAAAAAGTTGCTTTAGAGGCAGAGCAGGTTATTATTTTGTGATGACCATTGTACTTATGTAATGTGACATTTTTTAAGTATGTTACATAGCCAAATGTAACTTAAAAAGCAAGTTTGTTAAGACAATTCCTATATTATCCAATAAATCATGTGACCTAGGTGATGTCACTGGAATAAAATGTTGTTTCAGAGCTGAAGCAAGCTATTATATTTAAAATATTTAAGATTGCAAAGCCATTTTAATTTTTCTTTCTAAGAATGTACACCGATAATATGGGGGCAATTAAGCAAGCAAATTGGATTTCATTTTGACTTTGAACAGGGTTTAAGTGACCGTACTTTTGCATTTTCCCTGGTACTGTTCAGTCAGCTCAGGATGTCTCTTGCACTTGGCCCTAAGGAGGGCACACATGTTCCGGTACGTTTTCCCATCAGAGCCACACACAGGCCCTTTAAAAGTGACATTGGAGCAGTCTGGGGCACACACACAGCGGGGCTTATTCCGCTTGTTCATTTTGCACCGCTTTCCAGGACCACAGTCCACATTATCACAAGTCTCTGGAGAATCAATAAAGAAGGTCATGATTAATCGACATATCAGTTCTGGACTGACAAATTATGACACTGTATTTATCCAAATGTCCTGTATAAAATCTTCTTAGGCTAACAATTCAATTATAAAAACATTTAGCAGCTTCAACATAATTTCCAGTCAACCAAATGATGAAATCACTCTTATGTGGTACCTTTACAAGGTATGCAATTCGGTGCACCGCCATTGAAGATCAGCCACCGGAAGAGTGTATTATTAGGTACATCCTCCTCGGTCCATGCTGTGCCAAGGCGACCACTTCTACAACAGTCTTCCCTACTCATCCCAGACATGTACAGAACTTGGCATCTCCCGTTCTTGCCCTGCTGAAGCCAGCAGTTGCCAGCTGGAAAGAGTTACTGTATTATGTGCTGAATTCTATTCAGTTCATTTATCACTCATACCAGTCATGTAATTGAATGTAACCAATTAGTGCCAAGCAGGGCCATAACTACCTTGGACACTGAGAGGGACATGTTGGATTTTTATTTTTATTTTTTTTACCTTGTCACCTTTACATGTCTTAAAATCCTACCCTTGGTACCTTCAGTATTGGATATCTGGTTACATCTTTAGTGCTGAGTTACATTATGACTATAAAATAACCACAGATTTTGCTGGATCCAGGTAAAAGATCAAACAAACATATGCAAATGATTTTAATGGTATCATTAAAGTAACTTGGTTTTAAATTCCAAATATTCAAAGAGTCTTTCTGGCATCTGAATCCACTCAGACACTTAAGAAACACTATGATGTGGTTGTGCAAGCGTTTTTTGTGCATTGCACGTCAACATGCTCAACCGTTTAGACATAATACCATTATAAACATCCTAAATGATTAAAATACCACACTTCCTATCGCACTTCCTAAGTTTAATAACATAAAATCTGAAAATTGGAATCATTTCAAGATCAGACAAGAAATGCCTTCCCAGTTATTATCTACTAAAAATTCTTATAGGTGTCTTGAAAACAAGTTCACATAATTTTTCTTAGTTTTTACGCACGGGAGGCGCAAGCGCGCAACCGCACCATTCAATGTCCTAAGTCCAGATCTAGTCAAGAACGGATTTAACACTGCATAATATTCCTTTTTCAGATTTTCAGATGCACGCGACGGGTAAATGTCACTTTACCTTGTACTTTCTGCTGTTCCATCAAGTGCGCGAACCATATGAGAAGCGCGATCACGCTCTGGCGGAGCTGCGGTAACTGTAGCATCCTCAGAAAAAGTGGAGACGCGCGTTGGAGACAGACGGACAGATGTTCCTCCGATGCTTCGCACTCAGGACTGTCATAGAAACGGAATCCGTCTCGCTTTTTAAATCTATATGGGGGTCTCGAGTTGGACGCCTGTGGTGGGCGGTCTTCATACTTCATTTGGGGGGGGGGGGGGGGTGACTAATCGTTTGCCCACCGACATTTATCAGGTGATATTTAGAAGTCTAGAAACTTTCTCCCCTCGAGTGTAACATTATGAGTCGGGGCTGAGTTTGGGAGGATTTCCAAGAGTTGGATAACAGCAGAAAAGTGATTTGGGGTCTGTTTGTGTTTAATGCGTAAAGAATGCTGATTGTTACAGCATAACAGCTTTCGATATAAATATCTTTCTTTTAACATATGCCAAACTTTGAGCTTGAACTCTCTGAAACAGTATGATTTATGATTGCATATTAAATAGTTTCTTTTGATGTGATTAAAAAAAAAAACTTTGATTGTAAGATTGTAAACATTCTCAGAAAATGCAAATGCCTTTAAATGCTAATAAATTGAGATGTGCAATCGGAGGCTAAATAGGACGTAGCTAATATATGTTGGAGACGTGCTCAAAATAACAGGGTCGAGTTTTATGCTTAATGTTGCACTTTTCTCGAAGTCTTGACACTGCAAGGTATCTGTAATAAAGATTTCAATAGAGATATCCAGTTTTCTGAACAAAATCATGGTAACAGGCTTGACTATTTTAGATTACACCAGCCAAAAATAACCAAACTATATAAGATTATGAAAAAGACAAATTCACAAGGATGATTGCTGTTATATATATATATATATATATATATATATATATATATATATATAGTTTTTTTTTTTTGTAGATTACTACACTCTTCATCATTAAAGCTGTATATACTCGACTGCACAGCAAACTAGATAATATGAATAAACAAAATAGCATCTGTGTATGAACTATTTGAGTCCTCTGCTTTGAACAGATACAGACACTTTTCCATCCATTTCAGTTGGGATGGTAAGGTTTAATCTTTTAAAGTAGCCTATTACTGTGAATTCTGATGGGTAATAATAGACTAAAGGATATGGCCATTCTAAAATAGTTGAGACAGTTGTTTGGTCCTCCCCGGGGTCAAACCTGTAAATATAGCACAACAATCCTCCTTCAAAAGAAGAAATCAGGGTGTTGCGTTACACCCGTCTACACTACTGGTGACGCAAAGTGATGTGACAAACTCCCATGAAGCTTCTGACGTTATACACTGAGTGTAGATGTGCACTTTAGTTTATCATGTTTGCACTTGCAGTTTAGATGAAGTGTTACATCCATGAATTAATCAGACACTAGTACTTTATTTGCTACTAGTCACTTTTACAATAATGATAAGAAACTATTCCATTACTTCTAGTAACTCATTTTTATAACTGAATTCTAAGTGTGGATTGTAATACTATGCACAGATGCCTCATTAGTTGCAGTTTCTATTGGTTGCTATATGCAAGCCATCTGCCATATTGGATCCAGTGTTGCCAAGTGTTATGATGGAGAGTCAGAATCGAAAACAAACAGAAACAAGCACAGATCGGGGCAGGCAGCAGAGAATCAGAGTCGGAATACACAATCCAAAGGTCAGACACGGAAGAACAAACACAGGGAAAACGCTCGGAAATGCTAGACAGGGCTAGACAAGGGCTGCATCCGAAAACTTAGGCAGGTGACTTGCTGCCTTGCTGTCTGATCAGGCAATGACTTTGCAGGCAGCGTTTTTGCCAGAAGGCACCTCATGAAACGGATTTTGGACAGGCTTCTGAGGCGGAGTAATAGTCTGCAGCAAAATAGAAAGTTTTGGTGATAATTGAGTGGATATTTAATTACTGCTATATAAATTTCTCGCTAGAAATTACATAAAAAGTGGAAAAGGTTGTTCAGAAACATACATTTAAACACAAACTGACCACCGACCGGAACTTTCAGATGCCATCTTTATTTTTTGGCTTAATTCTCACAGAATGGAATGCACGGGATTGTGGGATATCGAAGGCAGCGAAGGATACATCTACGTTGCCTTAAAAAACAGGCCAGATGAAGGCATCTCAGGAGACAGGAATTGAAGCTGACATTGATTTCGGACGTGCCTTGATGCCTTCCTACCTTGGAATGCGACCTCCGAAGGCAGCATTTTTCAGTTTTCGGATGCAGCCAAGATGTGTGTGTGTGTGTGTGTATTAGCTGCAGGTATGTGTATGTAATTAGATGCAGGTGTGTGTGTGTGTGTGTGTGTGTGTGTGTGTGTGTGTGTGTGTGCAATCAGTCCCAGGAATGAGGCAGGATGGGAAATGGAGTTCTGAATGAGTCCTGAGTGGAATGCCCTCTACTGAAGCTCACAGGCACTCCAGCTAGAGATCATGACAACAAGTCTGCACTAATATGTCACTAATATGCAACATTCTCTGACTGAGAGAGAAGCTGTATTGCATATGTAGGCTTGTTTTAGCTTCTTTTCGCCAGATGCACTAACTAAGAATTAGTGACATTGAGATCGTGACATAGCCCCCCCACAAGGAGCGGCTTCCAGACGCTCTATACAGTCTTGGAGGGCGGTGGAGTGGAGGCGGAACAGGGGGAGGGACGGAAGGCCAGGTCCACGTGGAAGTGGATTGACCATGGACCGAGGCAGTGCTGACAGGGCAAGGAATCCAGTGTGGAGCAAGCGGAACTTGAGCCCACCGGGGCAAAGCAGGCGGAAATGGAGCCCCCCGGGGCGGAGCATAGGACCACCACAGCCGAGGAGATGGGACAGAGGCCCACCAGGGCGGAGCAGAGGACCACCACAGTGGAGTCGCTGGCACAGGAGAGCAAGTCTGATCAGGTGGGACTGAAACAGAGAACATAAAGAGGTTAATAGCGGCCTCCGTGGCCGTGATGAGATGGTAGCTGGCCTCCATGGCTGTGACAGGGCAGGTGGTGAGTTCATGGATTACCTCTGTGGCCATGACAGGACAGACAGGGAGTTGGTGGATGGTCTCCGTAGCCATGACAGGATAGGACGATAGTTCTGGAAGTTCGGTTGAGATGTGACAAGGCTCTGGAAGTTCAGCTGAAACGTGGCGAGGCTCTGGATGATCTGTTGTGGTACGATAAAGCTCTGGAAGATCTGCTGAGATGTGATGAAATTCTGGAAGATCCGTGGTGATTTGACTGGGCTCATAAGGATCAAATGTGACTTGATTTAGTTCATGAAGATTGGTGGCGACTTAACTTTGTTCATGACTTGACTCATGAAGTTTACATGTGGCATTACTTGACCAGTGGAGATTAATGGTGACTTGGCTTGATTCACGGAGATTAATGGTGACTTGACTTGGTTCATGAAGATCAACTGTGATTTGACTTTGTTCACGGAGATCATTGGTGACTTGACTTGGTTAATGAAGATCAACTGTGATTTGACTTTGTTCACGGAGATCATTGGTGACTTGACTTGGTTAATGAAGATCAACTGTGACTTGGCTTGATTCACGAAGATCATTGGGGACTTGACTTGGTTCATGAAGATCAATTGTGACTTGACTTTGTTCACAGAGATCATTGGTGACTTGACTTTGCTCACGGAGATCAACTGTGGTTTTACTTGACTCATGGGTGTTAATAGTGACTTGACCAGATTCTGGGAAGTCGACCGGGACCTGACCAGACTCTGGGAAGTCGATGGGGACCATCTTTTGCAGCGGTACTGGGTTGGTGGCCATCTTGTGCAGCGGCACTGGGGTTTCAACACTGTCCTCTGCCTCACCTACAGTGAACATGATGTGATGTGCCTTCGACGGCCATTAAATTCCCCTCCAGGTAACCATGATTTAATTGGTTCATTGAGTCCAAAACATTTATACATTTACATTTATTCATTTACCTGAAACTTTTATCCAAAGCGACTTACAATTACTATATAAACAGGTTGCACGCCTCTGGAGCAACTAGGGGTGTTGAGTGTCTTGCTCAGGGACACACTGGTGTCTCACAGTGGATTCAAACCCAGGTCTCTCACACCAAAGGCATGTGTTTTATCCACTGCGCCAACACCTCCCCCAAAATGAAACAAGTCCTTAAACTTGCACTTTAAATACCCAAATTATGCACTTTAATAACTCAAAAAATGTAGTGTGGAATGTTGCAGCTGTAATTATGTAGCGAATAACCTTAAGTAATTCATACACTACATGGTTGAATACATACTGCATAATTACATAATCTATAAGTGCATAGTGTGTAGTGCATCATCTCATTTGGGACGTTGCTATTGATTTTTACTGTGTGACGATAGGTTGACTGTTCCAAGAAGGCGGATGCGTCAATGTGTCTGGTCGAATGTGGCATCTATGGTACTATGAATGTATAGACCTCAATTGGATTAGATGCCATACTGAATTTAACATGGATGAAAATGAGGCTGTGAAGAATATTGTCCTTACAATGGTTCACACTGTATAAAGGTTTCACAACTTTCAAAACTGTTTAATGGTCGACTTGTCTACTAAGGCCCCATCCACACGGAGACACATTTGCTGTATATGCATACATTTTGTATCGTATAGGCGTTTCGTTGACACGGATCTGGTGTTTTGGGAGAGTGAAACCGTTTTTTTTTTTAAACCAGGTCCCAAATGCCTTTGCATTTTCGTGTGGACAGCAAATCCATATATTTTCTGAAACTATGACATTATCGGCCTACGTCCCACCCCTAGTCAGACACCTCTACGTCACATAACAGAAACAAAAATATGAACAAAAACATGAACAAACACTGAACGATTATCTATTAACTAACATTAACACAGATTAATAAATATATTGTTCCATGTTCGTTTGTATACCGTGCTCAAGGTTTATGCGCATAGTCCAAGTCTTTTCTCAGTTTTTAATGTGTCTGTGGCAGAATTACAGTGCCACATACTGGTCTGGCATGTATACTACATCGTTTTGTGTCAGTTTTGTGGTTTCGTGGACCTACATATTTCTTGAGACGAGGAAAAAAAAAAAGATCAGATAGTGGAAGCTCTGACTTTGTGTGGACGTAGCCTAAAAAAGTCATTTAATTAGCTGAACAATCATGATATTGTTAAACACACTACAGTCAATTTAACGCACTCTGTTTAAACTCACAGCCTCAATTTCATTGCTGTCAAAAATTGATATGACACTACCCAGATTAAAGTCTATTCTAATTTTACTAGTTATTATGTACTAGTTTATATCCCTGCTGAAAATAAAAAACATCTAAAACCAACCTAAGACGGTTGGCTGGTTTTAGCTGGTTTAAGCTGGAAGTAGCTGGTTTAAGCTGGTCTTCCACCCTGACCAGCTAAAGAAGTGGTCTAAAACCAGCCTGCTGACCAGCTATGACCAGGCTGGATGACCAGCTAACCAGTTTAGGCTGGTTTTAGCTGTTTTTTTTTGTGTGTTATTTTTCTTAACTTTTTTTTTTTTACACTTACCAGTAGCCTATATGTCAGTAGCGTTTCTTATCTCACTTTACATTTGTTTTACATATAAATATTATACTCACTATCAGATTAATTAATCTAGTAGTGGTTAAAAACAAACTAGTAGGCCTACCCGTAACATAAAACAGAAATGATCAAACGGCTTGCCAGACATGAGGTGGACGCTGCTGCCCTGCTGTCCCTGTCGGAAAATTGGGAGAAATGCACGACTTTATAAGTGTCTCCTACCACACGTTGTTAATAACAATGCCTGTGAAACAGGGCCATACGTTGCACAGCTGTGGTCTGTGGTTGCAGATGTCACTGGATTGATCGAATGCCACACCAGCACTGTCTTACTGAACAAAACCAGCCATCGGCTGTTCAATAAAGGCGAAACGAGCGTTTGATCTGTTGTATTTAAAACAAAAATATTGTATACTGATAGCTTTAATGGTTACATATGCCCATGAGGCATTACATGAGTCAACAAATATAGTAACCACCATAAAAAATATTTTATACCTTATACAGCATCTGGGGATACATTAACTGTGAACAGCTGAATGGCTCGGTTTGATATGTGTATTTGGAGACATCTGTTGGGGAAGAGAGGGAATGCAGAGCTCATTTCAGGAAGGGGTTAAATTATATCGCTGGTTTTAATGATAAAAGCTCAATTAAGACTTAGAAGGAGTACGAAATTATAAAATGTAATATTAAACGGTCACGAGGTTGATTGAACGGCATGTGACTGTTTCCGCGAGTCATGTGACCTGTGGCAAAGCCAATTGGATTTGAGCTCTCAGGAAGAAAACAGACCCACGTGGCGAGAGGGGTTGAAGTTTACATGTGCGCGTCCAATACATATACATGGATATCGAGACAAGCCTGCTTTTGATATCGGTTATTCAATTATATTCTCTGATCAGCCACATGCAAGGCGAAAATACACAACGAATCACGTGACGTAATCATTCCTTGCATTCAGTGAACTCGAATGTTTTGGTCTCAGTTTCAGTCGTAAACTGACTATGTCATCAAAGCGATAAAACTATTAAAAGCTCCCATTATAATCAAACAGATTAGATTTATTCTGCCACTCAGTTCACCAGTATATTTTATTTTTTACATATAAGATATATAACACATTTTGACGTAAAAATACTAATCGTAGTAGTATAAATAAGTTTTATTAATACATATTTTTGTTCCTTTTCATATTATGCAATATAGTTGTATGAAAATGTTCATGGTTTATATAATTTATTATATGTCTTAAAATTGTTAATTGGAAAGATAATGTTTATGGCATACTTTAGAAACTGTAACTTATTCATGTCGTTTAAATATATTTGTTTCATGTAATAATAACACTGGTATTATTTATAGTGTAAATATTTCATACAAAATAATGAATTGATGTTCTACCCAGAGTCTCGGGATCCGTGCTGGAAAGAGAACAAGGAGTGTTTGTGGGGGAAACTGGGAAAGATACAAAACAAAGTTGAACTGTTAACTAGTATATGAGCTACAGTAAATCTCATGAAGCATCAATAGGTTTTTATTGAAAAAATACAAAGCTTGGACAGTCCTCCTTTGGATGCCAGTGTTTCACTTGCTGCACTAAAATCAAATTGACATTTTTTGAAAGCCCAGTCTGCTCTTAGAGAAGGAAGCAGTGATAATGCTGAATGAGACTCGACAGATTTCTTAAAGTGTCTCGCTGTTTTCCTGCAGTTCCTGGTTTTCTTCTTCAACCTCAGCCACGTTCTTCATCGGTTGATAAATCCTCTCGAAGAATCCAAGCTGAACATAACAATACATTGATTTTTAAAGGAAGACATTAAGATATAGACATTAAATAATAAACATTAAAACATAAAAATAAAGTACCTTCCAAAGAAATGCGATGACAAGAGCCAATACCAACAGACCGCCGATAACGCTCCCTATGATGGCGCCCACTGGAACGTCCCCTTTAGCTCCAGGTTTGCTCACTTGGACTTTAACCTGAAAAGAAGTGTCTACTTGTAAATTTAGCCTACATACATAATGACTGCTGATCCCATTCAGCAAAAAAATAATAATAATAAAATAAATAAATAAATAAATAAATATATATATATATATATATATATATATATATATATATATATATATATATATATATATATATATAGAGCCAAAAATTTTTAAATGTATGTGAAATATACTGTATGCTGTAAACAGTTAAGCTGAATTGAATATATTTTTTGAAACTGAAAACGTTTACTCACATACCAAAAGCTCATATACCAAAATATATTTCAAAATGTTTTTCAGGGCAAGAAAATACATTTCTGCTCTTACTGTATAGCCTGCATTTAGACTAAATGCAAATGAAGATAGAGTAGCCCACTGTTGCCAACTTAACAATTTTGTTGCTAGATTTAGCAACTTTTCAGACTACCCTAGCAACTTAATCTTTTTTTTTTTTTTTTAAAGCACCTAGCAACCAATTTAGCTTTAATTTATTTTATTTATAATTATTATTTTTTTACTTTTAGCAACTTATTATTATTATTTTTTTAAAGAGACTCAAATGATGAAAGGAGAAAGATGCCTAACAGTACAAACATAAAACATGCATTAAGTTGCTGGATCCAATTGGTCAATAATAAATGCACATTTATGAAACAGCATGTTATTAGCTTGTAATTGTTGTTCAGTTAAAAACTGAAAAGGTACTAGTCATTTTCTGCCAGGATGTTATCCATTAAGTTGTAACCCTGTAACCTTAAAACAAAAAATGCAGTGTGGGATTTAAAAACACAGGTAAAAACATATTGTTACTTCATACTAACAGTACATTGTGTCCTATTTTACACTTTTTTTAAACTACCAGAACACTGCTTGAAACTATAGTTGTTCAGAATATGCAGTTTTACTAGTTGATAAGAAAATACAAAAAGTGTGTAACTATTCAATAATTCAATGTTGAAAAAAAAATCTGATCATAAAGATGTTACTTATGCTTCTTTTACAATTTAAAATATTTTATGTTATTATAGATCTTTCACTGAGATTTGAGTAATCTTGTTATGTATTCTAACCACTGATCTATATATATAACTATTCTATATTATAGATCAGTGATTCTAACGCTGTTTTGTGTCATGGTTAGGTAATTTTGTCATGTATTACTAGAAGATCAAGATTACTGTGTACTAGAGATCAAAACTTTGGATCAAGATTTATAGCCTTATGATTTAATTATAATTAATTTATTATATTCACCTTATTTTATAAGAGCATGCACGGCCATTTGTAAATTTAATGTCAAGCTTTCGGTGTCATTCGCTTTCAGTTATTATTAGCTGTACAAAACGGCTTACTTCCACATTTACATTTTTCTTTTATTTATCTACTTTTTAATTTTTTGCAATATTGTAATGTATGTTCCTTGCTGATTTTTATTCAAATGTGTTTTGTTAACATGTGTTACAGAGTTTATATAAAAATACATTCATACATCGTTTAAAAATATATATGTACTGTATACACACACACACACACACACACACACACACACACACAACCTTTTAGCTGTATATGATAAAAAATTAAAAAATCTCTACCTGCAGATCTTTCTTTTCGATGAACAGCAGCTCTGGTTGAGATGTCTCTATCTCAGCTGTCACAGAGATGACAGTGTACAGAAAATCAGCCTTGAATGAACAAACAAACACGGTTAACCCCAACATTAGCATAAATTGATACAAGAAAACCACTGAGATGAGTTTATTTACCATCGCAAATGTACCACTCCATATGTTTGTCGTTACATCCACATAATAATCATTCTTCTCCTCCAGGTCCTTCAGGACACACTGAACTGAGCGACATGTGGCTGTTTTGCAGTTCTGTGGATGGTGAACAGATGATCAGTACGAATGGAAATTAGGACTGTTATTTGTAATAAGAGACAGGATCAATCATCATGCAATCATCATCTAATTAAAAACATCATTACATAAATAATTATTACTGGGTTTCATACTTCATTCATTAGTACTTCCTTTGTGTTTCACCATCAATAAGCAAATTAAATATCCACAAGCACTGACCAGTTCATCTGTTCCCCTGAAACACTCCTCTGTGAATCGGGCTGGATAAGGTTTTTCAGTTATATTAAACTGGTCGATCAGATGACTGCCTGCACAATGGATGTTTTCAGCCTGTTTGCAGGAAATATCATGTCAAATCATTTCCACATGCAGAGACGTGTGTTCATGTTTATGATGGATTGTGTGTAAAATTGTGAGGTTTGTTGATTTTGGATCCTCACAGGTGATGTTTTAATGCTGGTTATGTAGAGGAGAGGATTTCCTGCTCTAGTGCTGTTGGGCAGCGAGACATTGAGGTAAACCAGGCTGACTGGGACAGTTCCTGTAGAAACCTGGAGAAATAATTACAATCAGCACTACCTTACACTTCATTTTTCAAAACAAACCAACAGATGGCGGTAGTGAATAGCCTGAAGGATTCATCCGTTTCACTACCATATGAACTCACCTTTAAATTAAAGTTAAAATCTGGGCCGATGTCCTTGAAATTCCTCACTGTGGTTGTGTAATTGTTATCTTTTTCAAGTAAATAAGCATCTAGTTTTGATTCTCTGAAGAAATTAAAATATAATAAAGACATTAAGAGAGGACTTTTAGTCAAACATTACGATGGGTTATCAAGTAGAAACGGTGTTGGGGAAAGTATTGAAAATAATACATTACAATATTACTCTATAAAAAAGTAACTAACTGTGTTACTTTCATTTTATGGCGAGTAATGCATTACATTACTTTTGCGTTACTTTCTGTCACCTGAGCTGGGCTTGCTCATTAATTTTTAATAACAAGTAATGTGTTACTTTACTAGTTACTTGAAAAAGTAATCTGATTACGTAACTCGCGTTACTTGTTATACATTACCCCCAAAATTGAGCAGAAATGCTACAACTAGCATACTCAACACAGAGACACACACACACACACACACACACACTTGTAAAAAGTGATTCTAAAAGAATTCTCATATTATTTACAAAGTTACTCAGGATCTTTACAAGTTTTCACAAGCAATGTTCCCATGCTTCCCACACTTTCTAACCAATTCATTTGACCCAAATAAGTTTGAGGTTTGTAATTTATATTATATTAAAGTTTTTGATTTCCAGTGAATTAAAGCTGATTTTTCAGCATCATTGCTCCAGTCTTCAGTGTCACATGATCCTTCAGAAATCAGTCTAATATGCAGATTTGCTGCTCAATATATCAATGTTATTTGATTTAGGATTCTTTGATGAATATAAAGTTCAAAACCAGCATTTATCTGATTTGTCTATTCAAACATTATAAATATCTTTATTATCACTTTTGATCAATTTAATGTATCCTTGTTAAAAAACAACAACAAGTATTAGTCTAATTGATCCCAAACTTTTTAGCAAAATGAATGCAGGCAGAATGTAGCAACCGACCAATCAGAATGAAGTATTGTTTCATGTCTGACCTGCTGAGGATAATCTCAGAGTTGTATTGGACAGGAATGGAGACGGAGATCTTATTATCAGCTGGAGTTTCCTCTGTGCTGTCACTGCAGTGCAAATGAACCAATGAAACAATGATTAACAGAACAATCTCCTCACACAAATAATCCTGGATCACAGACACTTACTGCCTAAAACAATTTTCACAGTCTTGAGGGACTGTCAGATGTTGGCAATTCTCTAAATTGCTTTTTGTAAACAAGCATTTGAACAGCGATGAAGCAAAACCATAAAAGTTGTTTAAAATTAATTGGGTAAAACCGTTTACCTTAAAGCTTCGAAGACAACATTGGCATTTTTTTTAAGCTGATTCAAGTTAAATTCAAAGTTGACCACAAATGTAACCTATGAAAAACATACAAAACCATTACAAACATATCAGTCGGATACTGACATTAGTGCTCATCTGTGTCTGTCTCACCGATTGGTCCGTCCTCAGCACTGGATAACTAACTTGGCAGATAAGTGTGTCTGATTCTTTCATTAGAGTGCACTTCACCTCTGCTCCTTCAGTCTAAAATATCAGATTGGATAAGCAAAAAATAGCTGGTTTTAAACACAAGAATGTGTGTGTGCCATATAAGTAAAATATGCATATTATATAGCACTTAAATTAATGTTAGAACCTTCTATATGGCAGTGTGAGTGAGATTATTTAAGGATAGAGGAGTTGTCGAGTCATAGCTCACCGCCCAGGTCCGGCACAGTTTTGTACAGCTTGTTTTAAGAAGAATATAAGTGATACATTTTTTGCATTAGTTATGAGGTACCTGTGGTGTAACAGAAGCATAGAACAGGTTACTGGAGTAGCGGCTAGACACTCGAGCATTGTACGCATTTTCCTTCCTGTTCATCACAGTCACAGTGAAGGAGAGACTTCTCTTGTTCTGGCTGACCACCAGTTGAGTTTTGCTGGAAATATAAAAAAAACAAAAAACGAAAAACAAATATTCCGTACCAATTATATACAGTATAATAGCATTTTTACACAATATATTTAAATGGATATGTTGGCAAAGGTTTTGCAAAAGAAATAAGGCGCTGGTTAATTAGATACTCGCCTGAATTTAATATTTTCTATAAAAAGAGATTAAGGATTAGTATTTCTTGTCCTGTTTAAGTCAGATTGTTTGAGGGAATCTTACCTGAGTCTCTCTTCACTCTGCACAGTCAGAACCAAGTCACTGAAGCAAACGTCATCTTGACCACAGTCCTTTGAGAACGGCATCTTGACCAAACCAAACCAAACCACAGTGAGGATTTAGGAACAGTTTCCTGGACATTATTCTGAATTCCGCTGTTCTTAATGGACTAAGACATTTTTTTCCACCGCCCACTGCTATGTGTGTGTGTGTGTATTTGGATTGGTTAAATGCTTATTTAAATGTTTAATAAGCAAATATAAACCAATTCTAAAATTATATTTCCCTGGAAACTTTATTAAGTACAACCTGCTAGTATCAGGTTGGACCCCCTTTTGCCTTCAGAAGTGGCTCAAGTCTTCATGGCATAGATTTAACAAGGTGTTGGAAACATTCCTCAGAAACTTTGGTCCATATTGACATGATAGCATCATGCAGTTGCTGTAGATTTGTTGGATGCATATCTATCCGAATGTCCCGTTCCACCACATCCCAAATCTGCTCTATTGGATTGAGATCTGGTGACTGTGGAGGCGATTTGAGTAAAGTGAAGACATTGTGATGTTCAAGAAACCAGTCTGAGATGATTTGTGCTGTGTGACATGGTGCATTATCTTGCTGGAAGAAGCCATCAGAGGATGGGAACACTGTAGTCAAAAAGGGATGGTCATGGTCAGCAACAATACTCAAGTCGGCTGTGGTGTTTAAACCATGCTTAATTGGTACTAGTGGGCCCAAAAGTGTGCCAATAAAACATCCCCCACACCATTACACCACCAGCAGCCTGAACCCTTGAGACAAGGCAGGATGGACCCATGCTGTCATGTTCTTTACACCAAATTCTGATCCTACCATCTGAATGTCGCAGCAGAAATCGAGACTCATAAGACCAGGCAACGTTTTTCCAGTCTTCAATTGTCCAGATTTGGTGAGCCTGTGTGAATTGTAGCCTCTGTTTCCTGTTCTTATCTGACAGGAGCGGCACCCGGTGTGGTCTTCTACTGCTGTAGCCCATCTGCTTCAGGGTTCAATGTGTTGTGCGTTCAGAGATGGTATTGGTTGTAACGAGTGTATATTTGAGTTACTGTTGCCTTTCTATCATCACTAACCAGTCTTCCCATTCTCCTCTTACCTCTGACATCAACAAGGCATTTTCGAACACACAACTGCCGCTCACTGGATATTTTCTCTTTTTTGGACCATTCTATATAAATGCTAGAGATGGTTGTGAATTTCCCAGTAGATCAGCAGTTTTTTTTTAAATATATACGGCTGAAGTGCCCTTGAGCAAGGCACCGAACCCCCATTTACTCCCTGGGCACTGGATATAGCTGCCTAATGCTCTGGGTGTGTGTTCATGGCGTGTTCACTAATCACTGCTCTGTGTGTGCACTTGGATGGGTTAAATGCAGAGCACCAATTCCGAGTACGGGTTACCATACTTGGCAAATGTCACAACTTTCACTTTTCACTTCATTTTCTCTAAAAAAGTGGCTGGTGATTGTATATATCTATTTTGCCAACATTGTTTAAAAGTTCCTGACATAGTTGATGTAATTGCTTAGATTAATTGCATATTTTCTTAACACAAATTCTTTACAGCAAACCACAGGTACTTACAACTCAGAAATTTAGCTTCTTGCAACACTCACAAAAAACTCCCATGCAGTAGTACTGAAGACATCCAGAACGGGGTTGGCGTCTGGATGGCTGACAACTATGTCCACACGCAAAGCAATCGAGTTGACAAGGTCAGGGGTCTCCTGCACATACACGTCATGCTCTTCACATAAGTCCTGCACAGATACGCTGATGTCTTTCTGGACGACTCGATCCAAGTTGTTGAAATGACCTCTAGGGCTGACCCGAGATGACTGTAGGTCGGCATCCAGGGTCAAGTTGTACTTGATATCTGTTTTTATAAAAGAAAGTTCAAATGTATCATTTTCTCAAACCTCCTAAAAAAAGAAGACTAGAATCTGTATCCTTACCCACTGGCCCCAGTGGACTTGCTGGTTTAAATGTTGCTCTGAAACACACTTTAGCTTTGAAGCAGGACACTTGCCTCCCGCTATAGTGACATGGTTTACTCAGGATACTGATCTTGTCAGGGGTGAAGAAAACTTTGGCCAGGACGACTGCAACTCCTCTACTCCTAAAACCATATGAGAGAGTTCAAGAATGCATCAAATAAGAAACAACCCTTTGACTGATTTATGGCTTTTGGAACAAACAGAAGAGCCCCATAGAAAGCTGATGCTTAGAGGATTGCTGAGGTGAAAAATGGGATTCCAGAGGACAGCTAAAGCGATCATTTCCTTGGCCACAAACACATCTACATATCCCACCATAACTGAGGCTGTCTCTGTAACTGTTCTGCACTTAAATCAATTGTTGAAGGTGGGCTGTTATGAAGTATTACAAATGAACATGGTTCATTTTACACCCCCTCAAAGTATGAAAATCAATTGGTTAAATGAAGCCTGATATTTTCAAATTCTTACCAGAGTTGGACCACTTTCTCAAAAGCCCCCACTGCCACATCTGGGATAAAGTCTTTGTTCATATCGCTGCTGCTGTCCAGAGAGCGGCCGAAGAACTTCAACGCTGGGTCCAGGTTCGTTCCAACAATTTTCTGAATTGGTAAGAATTTTCTGAATTTGGAAATTTGCGGATAAATTGAATATGTGTTGAGCACTCCATGACGTATGGTTCTACCTGTGAGCTCTGCTTTCTGATGGTTTTTCTGTCTCCATAGTAGATGTAAATGGCACCTTGGCCATTGCCTTCCAGCGGAGCACCAACCACCACATCACTGAAGCCATCCTGGTTTAGATCGCGGATGACAGTGATGGCTGTCCCAAACCGAGCATTTTTCAGAGAACCCTCCAAGAAACCCTGGTTACTCAAGACACCCTATTAAAAATAAATTAATAAAAACAGAATATGTCAGTACTACTAGCATACAGTCTTTCAAAGGTTTATAAAATAAATTTGTCTAATTAATACATACATTAATTATATACACTATCATTCAAAAGCCTGGGGTCAGTAAGATTTTTTAAAAATAAATAAAAAATATTTTACATTTATGCAGCATGGACACATTACATTGATCAAAAGTGACAGTAAAGACATTTTTTAAGGAATAGTTCACCCCAAAATGAAAATTTTATGTTTATCTAACTACCCCCAGGTCATTTAAGATGTAGGAGACTGTTTCTTCAGTAAAACACAAATGTAGGTTTTTATGAAGGTAATTTAATGCCTAAAAGATTTGCATACACAGGGTAGGAGTTGTGGAAGTAAACATAAAACTGTAAGCGTAAATAAATTTGCAGGCACAAGAGAAGCTTTGTAAATCTGTATATCACGTTTCAAGTGTAAGAAATTATTTGCAGGAATTTACTGTTACTTGTAAGTGTAATTCATGTACTGTGAAACTGCAGCTTCATGCTAACACAAAATAAATGTAAGAATTGAAATGGGAAGGTTTAAATAAAGTTAGTATGCGAGATATCGCGAGCGTGAGGGAAAGGAAAAAACGTGAAGATAGGGAGAGGGGAGGAGAAAGGATAGGAAGAGAAAGAAGAGCACGAGAAAATCTGGTGGAACGATGACAAGTTAGTTAAGAGAAATGTTAAAGGTCCCGTTTTTCGTGCTTTTTTGAAGCTTTGGTTGTGTTTACAGTGTGCAATATAACGTGGTCATGTTTCGCGTGTAAAAAAACTGTATTTTTCACACAATTCAACTATCTGTATACCGTTGTTTTCACTGTCATAAAAACGGGATGATGACTTCCTTGTTCTATGAAGCCCCTCCTTCAGAAATACATAACGAGTTCTGATTGGGCCGGCGGTTCCTGTGTTGTGATTCGACAGCAGCTTAGCGCACGCGGCCCTCCTGGAAACGCGATTGGGCTAGTTTTGAGAAGCAAGGAGCATGTGCAAGTGGGCAGGAGCATGTGCTGGAGATGTACTCATAATCACAGGAGCGTTTTTACTGACGAGATGCGCATGAAAATCGCATTAGATTTTATTGCACAGCTCTAACATCTAGTTAACAAAGCTAAACAGCGTTTTATCCTTTGTTTAAAAAGTTACAGAAACTGTTCAACGCACCAATTTAAATAATAAAATACACTTACCGGTTGTGGTCCATAAACAACGCCTTCTCCAGACAAAGAGGGAACTGCTCCATCTTTCAAGAATAATCTTTGTGCGAATCTTGCATTAAACTGATTGAGATTGAGGAAGCTGTCCTTAGCAAGCTGTCCTCAGCAAAATGTGCTGCACATAGTTTTACATGTGGATTATAATTTTCGGGAACCGAGTTAAACATAAATTGTAACCATTAATCTCCAAGTACAGCGTCCCTGGGAAGCCCAAACAAAGATGATTGGACTCCGAGATGAAAATAACAGCATTTCAGCGACATGGTGACAAACACAAACACAATTTCTGTGGGCGGAGGTTAGTCAAAAAACTGTTTTAGTGACGTCATTACTGCAGGAACTAGAGGGCTGTAGTCCAAACGGGTCATTTTTTTTTTTTGTAGGCGAATTCTGTTAAATAAAATATCTCGCTTGGCATTGAACTTTGAGCTTTAGAATTTTACAGATATTTTTTATACTCTACCAACATCATTACACACTTACTATAGTTTAAAACATGGGATCACGAAGAACGGGACCTTTAAAATAAACACTGAGTTCTGAGCACAGAAGACTTGTACTGACTCCTCTATCAAATGAGTACGACAGATACAGCAAATAGCCAAGAACCCATGCATAATACTCGGTAAGCACTTATTCCTCAAGACCCGCAAATCTGAGTATTACATAAATATTTTGTTTTTGCCAAAATATGGTCAAAAGTACTGCAAGCCTGTGAAAAGGGTTTTACACATACAATAAAAATAAAAATAAATAAATAACAACTTGTTGTGTACCATATGTTCATACTGAATTTCGAGCTGTGTATCCTTTTCTTCCTCAACCGGCTATATATATTATATATTAGTTTATTGTAATATTGATGATACTTACATATGGCCTAGTATCTGCACTATTTTAATGCATGTATAATTTCACCAACTGTTTTCATTTTTTTTACTTCAAAAACTTTTTATTTAAGGGGATTTTACTAAATATAACTAAAATATTTATTAACTAACTTATTGGGAATTATTCACAATTTATCATCTGTAATACCATTGTGACCCCTAGATCGCTGTTTAGCTATATAAACATTGCTGTGTGTGTTAGTGATGGGAAGTTCGGTTATTTTCCACGAATCGGTTCTTTCGGACGGTTCGATTCAATAAACTGGTTGAAAAAAACGGTTCACTGGTTCTTTTATGCTTGACGTAATGACGTCATTGGCGATGACGTAATGACGTCAAGTCTATCAAACATTCAAATATATAAAGTCAGCAATCATAACTTTAGTCAGTTAAAAACCTCATAATCATGAAAAGTTTACAATTAAGTTTTGCAACAATGCACACAAATACAGTAACAGCAATAATGTGCATACAATGATTTAAGTCTTGAAGATATAAAGTAAATAAATTAGATGTCATTAGCGCAGAAACCATGATCCACTTACTATACATAATCCTTTGCGATGTATTTGTTATTAAATAAACGTACGTTTCACCAGATTGCCCTTCATTCAAGCCTTCGGTTTACCCGCGCTCATAAACATTAGCACAGTTTTAGTTTTTTCTTTCCACAAAGAACACTCTATTTAGCAGATCAAACACTGTACCTATGGCAATATGATGCTTTAAACATGTTTGACCCAGAAGTTTCTAATCTACATGTATAAATCCATCACCCACTGGTTTCTGGTCTGGTTTCATTTGTAGGCTGTCTGGATACAATGCTAAGACTTAAATTTCATCGGGGAAGTCCAAAATATACTTTTTAAATTCTTATTGAGGTTTGTTTCACTATCTTCAAATTCAACTTTACCACTATTTTCAAACACGAGCATCCTCACGTCATTAACATAATTGTGGGTGGGACAGAAACTGACCAATCATTATTTTAACAAGCGTATGGTAAGCACCTATAGAAAGAGGTTAAATGAAACTATACATTTATAATTATTGTCTTCTGATAAATAACATTCATCTGGAAAATAATCAGCTTCTCACTTTGTGGGACACAACTGAAAATGGGTGGGCCATTGCCCACCCGGGCCCACCCCTAGCTTCGCCACTCCCTTGGTGTACATAAGAGACTTCTTTCAAAAACATGAAATTATACTGAATTTGGTGGTTTTTCGTGTAAATAAATCTCTTTAACAACCTTTTCTTCATCAGTAGGATGTAGCTAACAGGGGGAAAAGGAGAGCAACAAACACAAAATAAATGGCAGAAAAATAAGAAAAGGACCTTGTTAATGGTGAAGAGGTAGACTCTTCCGGTTTCAAATTTCTCCTCGCTCATGTACATCGGAGCTCCGACCAGCAGCAGATCAGTCACACCATCAGCGTCCACATCAACAGGACAGAGAACGCTGCCAAAATAAGAGCCGATCTGCAAACCACAGAATACAATGATCTATGACAGGACTTCACTGTCTAATTAAATAAATCTCACAGAGAGATGTGTTTACCTGATCTCCTCTCTGTGAATCTACGATGACCGGCTGATTCTGGCTGTTGATACTGTAAACTATGACCTGTCCTCTATGAGCGGCACGAGGAGCACCGGCCACATAAAACTCAGACGAGCCGTCGATTACAGACGTGACAGAGTATCCTGAACAAATGACAGGACAAAAAATCAAACTGAGAAACAAATATATTTATACACAGTTTGTTTCCCATCTACTTAAGACTCACACATTATATCTTTGATACAGTGGGTATAGAAAAGCAACACCCCCTTTAATTAATTTTTAGGAGGGGGTGTTCCTCCAACTCAGTGATTCTGTTTTTGACTTTTTTGAAATGTTGGGGTTGCATCTTTCACCTGGATGTTATTAAATACAGTTGGATAAAACAAAAACTGTCTGTCTTCATTTCAGGCTGCAAAGAAACACAATTTGATTATTTTAAAGGTGGTGATTCTTTTCTAAACCCACTGTATGAAGCTTATACTGTAGATTATACTTAGTTCATTAGATGCAACAAAACTGCCTGTACTGATGGTACAAAACTTACCAAGTAATGAGCTGTGGTTTCTATCATCCAAGACTTTCTCAAAAGCAGTTTTGGGCAAAACATTTGATTTCTGGGCAGTGTGGTGCACAACAGTGCCAATCCAATTATATGCTCCAACTGCTCCCAGTAAGATCAGATCCTAACACCAAGACTCAATGTAAACCACCAGGAGAAAAATTGGAAATAAATAGAAACACAGACATATTAGAGGCAGCACCTTATTTCTGGTCTGGTGTGCGCTGAACCCCACTTGGGACATTTCCATTTTGAAATTATCCCCAATACCTTTTCCAACACATAAAAAGGCACACACACACACACACACAAAAACATACAGTATGTTAGAAAAGAAACCTGTTCGTTACACTTAAATGAGAGCCTTTCATTTATATGCAACATACAGTGAAATTGACATAATCATGGACCTTCAATGTTGAAGATACGATCTCCAAGAGCCCCGACGATCTCTATAAGTTCCGCCTCCTCAGACACATTGAAAAAGTATTTCTCGGTTGAATTGCTGGCTATTGACTTAATCTCTGCGACGAATTCGCTTGTGTAAAGATCACTCTTTATGTAATGTCCAAGCACCTAAAAAATGCAAGAATCCATCTCTTCACAATATTCAAATATACTGATCAATAAGACCCATATATGATTTATGACTGCATGATCTTTTCACTTACCGCAACAGCAAAGCGAGAGATATTTTGGCTCTCACAGGCTGGGATAACTGTGTTCCTCAGAACTAAATCATGTGACTCTCCATCAGTTACCACCACCATCACTTTATTGGCCCCAGGACGGCCTCCATTTTTGGCTAGGAATGCATTCTCTCTATGATAGCCAATCATCCGACAGACATGCACACAAAACCACAGAATGAAATGAAAGCACTTAGTGTAAAAACGGTTTAAAACTAAAGTCTAGGAATGACTTCAGAAATACAAATACATTTTTTTTCATATATATATATATATATATATATTTTTTTTACGAAGATTTAAAAAAATATTAAACAAAACGCAACAAAACTTGTAAACTTTTTTTTTTTATCATGCCTTAATTATTTATATTAATTTATTAATTATATTAATACATTTATATTATGAATATAACCATAACAACCCATGAGTTACACTTGGTTAACAACCTGAAGTAATCAAAAAACTAAATTAGCTTTGCCAGTAACAGGGTCAAGGTTTGTTGAATTGTGCATAAGAAAGACCTATTATATTAGAGAAAAATTATATAATGAATTATGTCATCTTTGCCACGCACCTATGCCATATAAACAGTCTTGTTGGTTTTGTTGTGAAAATGTTCTGTGTTTTTGGGGAAGTCGTGGCCTAGTGGTTAGAGAGTTTGACTCCTAAATCTAAGGTTTTGGGTTTGAGTCTTGGGCCGGGAATACCTTAACTGAGTTGCCCTTGAGCAACGCACCGGACCCCCAACTTTTCCCCGGGTGCCGCAGAATAAATGGCTGCCCACTGCTCCGGGTGTGTGTTCACTGCTGTGTGTGTGCACTTTGGATGGGTTAAATGCAGAGCACAAATTCTGAGTATGGGTCACCATACTTGGCTGTATGTCACATCACTTTCACTTTTCACTTTCAAAAGCAATATTTGGAGTCTGTCTGGTTACTGCTGCACAGCAGGTGTAGTGGAACCCTTACATCTTAGTCCCAACTGATATTGTTTGAAAGGGACGAGACGTCATCTGACTCTGTATGCAATACCAGAGATGCGCAAAGAGTTTACATTTATGAGTGTCACCAGAGATGCTTTGGGGATAAATCTCTAAAGTCAGGTGCGTGAGAGAATTTCTACCACATTGTTCAGAAAAAATTATGCATACAGTACCTGGCAAAATCAATGGCTGTGAAAGTATTAGTTTTTATTCCAAGTTTCTGCTGAATATTTGAAGCTGCTTTAATCATGGACTCTTTCGTCTGATGGGAATTCAGGTAGAACTCGAACGAGGTGTCAACAGCATACTGCAGCACAGTCACCTGTAATAAATGAAATCATAAATATATCAACTAAAAATTATACAAATTATAGAGTAAAAACTGTTAAAATGGCACACAAGCTGTTTGACTTGCCTGAGTGCTTTGAGGTCCAATATCAAAATTTTCCAGCATTTTCTTAAGGAAAGCGAGGATTTGTTCCCATGCGCGTATACTGTTGGATCCATCCAAAACTATTGCGATGTCCGTTAGACTGCCACAAGCTGTGTGGGAGTGGAACACAATGACACAAATGTTAACATTTTGCTGGAGATTCACAATAGAGATTAACGTGAACAGTAAAAGTTCACAGAGTAAACAGAGAAGTGTGTTCATACTTTTAATGGCAGGAGGGAAGGCTGATTGGAGCTTAAACTGTGGACTCACGTCAGCACAGACTCCTGGGTAAAAGTACTGACTTCCGCAATGCTGAGCCCACAGAGGACCACACGTCTAAAACACAAACATAATGCAACGTAATATAAAAAACTGTGCACATGACATTCTACATAAACCAACCAGAAAAACATGCAGAAGAATAATTTTCGAAAAATAGTAGAACATATGAATCATTTACAGACGTACACGGAACTTCCTTGGGGCAGGTGCCAAAACAGCAGAGAAAAAAAATAAATTTTAGAAATAGCAATGATTACTAATTAGAAAACAACAGTCTCACCATAAAGCCGCTGTCTTTGGTTGTTGGAATCAGAGTTAGACCTAGACTCATGTTGATGTTGTTGCTGTTGGAGATGTTTGGCACACTGACAGAATCTGAGAGCACATTAGACACAGTCACATCTACTGGACACTGTTAATGATGAAACTGGGAATGACGGGAAACGTTTGCTTACTCTGTAGGTCAAGTGACTCACAGCTGACTCCAGGGTGGTTAATCTCACACTTATAGATTTCTCCCTTCCGATTCTGAGGGTATCCTTTCCAAGGTGAACCCACGAGGAGCCTGAGGAACAGTGAGAGGTGTTACTTCAATACTATTATCCTGAAGTACAAGTGAGGCTGTTGAGCACAGAGGAGTTATTAAGGATATTCTACATGACAGGATTGCAAAAACAGGGTTTAATGACCAGTAGCAGTATGGTGTGTATTTGAAAGCACTGGGCATGCATTATATAATCTAAACACACCCGCTAGGTCGCCATCATTTGATAAGGTGCACTGCCTAGCATTCCTCAAACACTGGCACACAAGCTTAATCATTTTTACATTCTGTGACAGAAAAACAACAACAAAAAAAATCAATATTCTGTTAAACGCAGGCACATTTTTCCTCAATCTTCATGAACTGAACTCAAAGATCTAAGACTTTTTCTATGTACACAAAAGGCCTATTTCTCTCAAATATTGTTCACAAATCTGTCTAAATCTGTGTTAGTGAGAACTTCTCCTTAGCCGAGATAATCCATCCACCTCACAGGTGTGACATATCAAGATGTTGATTAGACAGCATGATTATTGCTCAGGTGTGCCTTAGGCTGGCCACAATAACAGGCCACTCTAAAATGTGTAGTTTTATCACACAGCACAATGCCATAAATATCACAAGTTTTGAGGGAGCATGCACTTGGCATGCTGATTGCAGGAATGTCCATCAGAGCTGTTGCCTGTGAATTGAATGTTCATTTCTCTACCATAAGCCGTCTCCAAAGGCGTTTCAGAGAATTTGCCAGTACATCCAACCGGCCTCACAACTGCAGACCACGTGTAACCACACCAGCCCAGGACCTCCACATCCAGCATCTTCACCTCCAAGATCGTCTGAGACCAGCCACACAGACAGCTACTGCAACAATCGGTTTGCATAACTAAAGAATTTCTGTGCAAACTGTATGAAACCTCTCAGGGAAAGCTCATCTGCATGAGCCTCATCGGGGTCTCGACCTGACTGCAGTTTGTTGTCGTAACAGAACTGAGTGGGCAAATGCTCACCTTGAGGTGTTTTCTTCACGGATGAATCCCAGATTTCACTGTACAGGGCAGATGGCAGATGGTGTGTATGGCGTTGTGTGGGTGATGGTATGGGTTATGGTATGGACAGGCGTATGTTATGGACAACGAACACAGGTGCATTTTATTCATGGCATTTTGAATGCACAGAGATACCGTGATGAGATACTGAGGCCCATTGTTGTGCCATTCATCCACGACCATCACCTCATGTTGCAACATGATAATGCACAGCCACATGTTGCAAGGATCTGTACACAATTCCTGGAAGCAGAAATCATCCCAGTTCTTGCATGGCAGCATACTCACCAGACATGTCACCCATTGAGCATGTTTGGGATGCTCTGGATCGGTCTATATGACAGCGTGTTCCAGTTCCTGCCAATATCCAGCAAGTGAACCAACATTCCACAGGCCACAATCAACAACCTGATCAACTCTATGTGAAGTAGATGTGTTGCACTGCATGAGGCAAATGATGTTCACACCAGATACTGACTGATTTTTGGACTCCCTCAAACCCCCCCCAATACAGAAAAACTGCACATTTTAAAATGGCCTGTTATTGTGGCCAGCCTAAGGCACACCTGTGCAATAATCATGCTGTCTAATCAACATCTTGATATGTCACACCTGTGAGGTGGATAGATTAGCTCAGCAAAGGAGAAGTGCTCACTAACACAGATTTAGACAGATTTGTGAACAATATTTGAGAGAAATAGGCCTTTTGTGTACATAGAAAAAGTCTTAGATCTTTGAGTACAGCTCATGAAAAATGGGGGCAAAAACAAATGTGTTGTATTTATAATTTTGTTAAATATAGTTAATATCAATAGTTTTTTTGTAAATATTTGTTTACCAAAAAATAAAGGTAAATATTTTTTAACATTAAATCTGCACTGGATATTAATATCTGAACTATAGTGAAAACACTAGTTATTAGCACAGTAACAAGATCGGCAGTTTAAGACATTAACTTGTAAGCACAAAACACAAGATACTTCTCTTTTCAATATGAATAAGGCTTTATTCGATAAATCTGAGACATATAAACTAACACATAAGTACACACACTCACACATTCATACAAGTTGCAGGAAGATAGAAAGTTAGGGAAGAATGAGTTTAAGAGAATGAAAATGTAGAATCCCAAGTTTACAGCAATACGTGAATTTGCATAGACATGAACAGCCATCAATCACTTAATTAACCCTCGCATTGAGTTCCTCAATGAGGTTAAAATTATATTAGATACACCAGTACAAATGTCTGGAGGAGCTACTTGCGTCTCCTGTGTAAAGGGGGTTTCCTTTGTTGGCATTGAAAGGGGGTTTCCCGATGTTGCTGATTGGCTGCAAGTTCAGTAGTCGCTGCAGTGACGTCTTGGGAAGCCCGTGGTTGGGCGCATTCTGAGGATGCGGAGTTGTGTTGATGGTTGAAGTTGAATGGGCACTCGAGGTCAGACTCAGAGACACGGCGTTACAAAACTTAACTCAGAACACGAAACTCTCAAGACTTTTTGAGAGTTCATTAAAAGACAGTTCTTGTGCCATTCTCTGTCAAAAGGTGTTCTGTGGGGACCAGAGGTTAAAAGGTCCCTTTAGGAATTTCAGTCTGGTTCTGCTAGGTGGGGGAAGTCAAAGGATCTTGTGCAGTACTCAGGGATGTAGTGGAGGCTAAACGCACGTAAACGCCATTTACGCACCTCCCAAAATTCGGAAATAGCGTTTACCCACCTCCAAAGTGCGTTTATCCACCTCTAAATTGAGTTTATCCACCTCTAAATAGCCTACAGTTCCTAAGCCATTTAAATTAAACTTATGTCGTTTTAGTTTCATATTGTTCATTATTAGTTTCATAGGTTTTTTGTTGCTAAACCTAAGACGAAGTCTTTCATATTGCGCTGCAACTGTCAGTGTTGACCAATTGCTTGCGGTGTTGCCAGTTAGTAGGAAGTTCGGATCATTTTACAGTCTCGGATCTTTGAGTCTCGTTCAGCAAAATGAACTAATCTTTTCTCTTTCCGTCTCCGGCGTTTTCCATCTTATGTGACTGACAGGAAGAATAAAAGACTCGGCCCTCACCTGTCGATTCAGAACCCATATGTTGCGTAATTCGCATTTGCGGTCAACACAATGTAAACGAATCACTCTCTGAGACAACTCGGTAATCCCGAGTCATATTAAAATGAACAAATAGTTCATGAACGACACGCAACAGACTGCATCAAGATTCAAAAATGGTCATCCGGTAATTTTTTTAAGCGCCGTCAAGACAGCAGTCCTCCTCCTAATGCCCGCAAACGGCCTCGGCTTCAAGCCCAAAGTGACAAAAGTACAAAATTATTTGATTCCAGCTTGTTAAATGTGAATATGTTCTAGTGTCTTCTCTCCTCTGTGACAGTAAACTGAATATCCTTTAGTTGTGGACAACACGAGAAATTTGAGGACCATTTCTGGGCTTTTGGGGAAACAATGATCCACATTTTTCTGACTTATTATAGACCAAACAACTAACCGATTAATTGAGAAAATATTCAACAGATTAATCGACTATGAAAATAATCCCAAATCCCTAATCATTATGTCTCTCTTAAAAAATGTTGTTCTCTCTGTTTTGTCATTTAGTAAACTTTATAGATTTCAACCTTATTATTCCTTCTTGAGTCTCTTTAACAAGAACTTAGATTAATGTACGAATTGAATATTGATTGTGTGACCTATATGAGGGAACAACCAGTGATACCCTTGGTAGTAATATCAAATGATAGCCTATAGTGATGTCATCAGGATACACATACACCAGTAGGCAGTGGCCCACCTTACCGTGACCACCAAGTGATCACCCAGAATTTATAGTTTACCCACCTCTTTTTTTACCACTACACCTCTGCTCTCATTGGTTTACATGTGCTGTCCTGCGTTGCATCTTGATTACTTGCCCCAAATTTGACAATCTCTTCTCTGAATTGAAATTGTCAATAATTGTTTGAGTGGTGTTAATGAAAGCTGTTCTGTGAAAGAGTATTTTGGTTATCTTGCTTCTGACTCTGACACTAGGAATGATTTACAACCTCCTGTTGCCTTTCTGAGGAATTTGGCTCGTGTTTCAACCACAGTCCTGATTGACTCTTTAATTTGTCTGGTTTGGGTCTGATACTCTACATCGGTCTCTGTCAGAAGGAGATACATAAACGAGAACACAAGTGTACTATTTATGGAGGCTATATCTTTAACACCAAGCATTTCTGCAGACTCTGTTGATATTCTCCTTTATTCCTTCAACTCAAAAGTTAAGAATGTTATTGATGATATTGCTCCTATAATAGTCAGTAAGAAAACAAACAGACAGAAATCAGTTTGGAGAAGATCAACAGCAGTTCAGACTATGAAAAGACAATGCAGAAAAGCAGAGCGGATGTGGCAGAAGACGAAACTTGAAATTCACTATAGATAATCTATAAAGACAGCCTTCATGCTTTTAATGTGAAACCAACCACAGCTTGACCGGATTTCTTCTCAAACCTTATAAACAGTAACTTAAATAAAACTCGTACTCTTTTTGCCACTGTTGAGAGACTGATAAACCCCCCAAGTCAGATTCCCAGTGAAATGCTCTCAGACAGGAAATGCAATGAGTTTACTTCCTTCTTTTCTGAGAAGATCATCAATATCAGGAAGGCGATTAGCACATCTTCAAGTAATGCAGAGGTCAGACAGATTAGGCCACAATATAAAATATTTTTTAAATGTAAAATCATTTTCTGTTTTAAATTCATTTAACATGTTTTAATAATTTTAAAAGTTGTAAAATTGCTTGTTTTATTCTTGTTATTATTTTTCTTAATTATTATTTTACTTTCTTTTATGTAAAGCACTTTTAATTACCATTGTGTACGAAATGTGCTATATAAATAAACTTGCCTTGTCTTGCCTTGCCTAAAGTGAATAGAGGAGAGGAATTTTGAGGAGAGTCTGCCTTGGAGATTTATGAAGGACACCACTCTAATTATATAATTTTAGTCATTTTATTTTATTATAAAATACAGTAAAAAAGAATAAAAAAATCTTGTTTTATTTATGCCAGTGTCACAGCTTGCAGAAGATCGCAATACAAAGCCCTGCATGCTTATGACTCTTTATATCCACCCCTCAACACACCTCCAGGAACTCAACTGTGTTCAGAGAGAAGCGTAAAGCTGTATCTGTCTATTTTTAAATTTGACAAAACCAAAGACTCTTCGGACATATGAAAGATGCAATACTAGTTTATAGGTAATCAAAATTAAGATAAGATTGGCAGAAACTGTGTGTTATGTATTCTTTAATGTGTCCTTGCTGAATTAAAATATGAATTTATTTTCACCCAAAACTTTTTAACAGCACAACTGTTTTCAACACTGACAACAATAAGAAATGTTCAGTGAGTAGCAAATAATCATATTAGAATGATTTTTGAATCATGTGAATCGTGTAACACCGAAGACTGGCATAATGATGCTGAAAATTCAGCTTTAAATCACAGGAATAAATAAAATTTTAATATATGTTAAAATAGAAAATAGTTATTTTATATTGTAAAAATATTTCACAATATTAATATTTAATTGTATTTTTGATTAAATAAATGCAGCCTTGATGAATATGAGACTTCTTTTAAAAACAACAATGGTAGTTTATTTAAATAAATAAATAAAATAAAAACACATTCAATTATATTTTATATATCTTACCATTTTCCTTGACTGTTGTTGAACTGTTTAACAGAGTAACCAAACTGCTCTGCTGATACTGAGAAGATCTTTGCTCCCGAAATCCCAACATTAAAACCCTGAGTGTTATCCTGCATTATGCTGAAACCTGTAGAGACATGCAATCATAAGTCTATTATCTTAGAAAATATAACAGCATACACATATTAAACCAACAACACTATAAGCAAAACAAGAATAAGGAAGTGGAACAAAATCTGGTATGGATATTTATATTATATTTATATCCTTGTTCTCCTCTCTCCACATAACATGTTCCTACCCTCTGTTTTTTTAAATAGTATGTGATATGTAGATAAGCCACAGCATGAATGTAAACCAGAGAGAGATGATTCCAATAGAGGCAGTGCTCATTAAGATAAATTGCGCCCATGAGGAGGCCATTCCCCTTGTGGAGTGTGCTCTAACTCCTATCAGACATTGGAGCCCAGAGGATGAGTAAGCAAGAGCTATAATGTCCACCATCCATCTGGATAGCCTCGAGAGGCTTCGAGACTGAATGAACCGTGGTGCGGCCTCTGAGGCATACAAAGAGCTGTTCCGACTGTCCAAAATATGTCTTGGCAATTTATGAAGAACACCACTGTCATGTTGTCCGACCGGACTAGTACGTGGTTCCCTGCCAGGATGCAGACAGGCGTTTGATATGGACTTCCTTTCTGTACTCATCATTGTCATGTGGTGAATCTGGCCAATCGTGAAACAGTTGTGTCGTCATCAGCGCTCCTACAGTCATTCTGGAGAAACTGCAGCAGCTGAGTCAGGCGGTGTCAAGTCAGACAAAATTTCTAACTGGCATGCACTGCTTCAAGTCAGATTGCAATCGGTTTGCACAGTGCTGTGTGAAGTCGAACGCACCTAATGCCTGATACTCAGCGAGTCAGTTGCCTAAAGTATCGGATGCAGCCAGTAACTTCTCACTAGTGATTCAAGTTGATTTTAGAGGATGATTAGTCCTCGTCGCCCCCTGTTGTTCAGACATAGTACACCAGGGTTCTTACACCTTAAAAAGTAAAATTCAAGCACTACCAAGGACATTTCAATTTTCAAGCACTTTACAGCTGTGGTAAATTACCTTTTTACATGCATACTCTTACATTAGTTAGACCCCACATACATATACAACACGGACACACCTTACTTTGTAAATCGTTTGGATTTTTGAAGGCACATTAGCAATTTGCATTGTTCTAAACAAAAATC
The DNA here is from genome assembly GCF_003368295.1 of Carassius auratus. Lineage (NCBI taxonomy): Eukaryota > Metazoa > Chordata > Actinopteri > Cypriniformes > Cyprinidae > Carassius > Carassius auratus. Next base: position 4,759,267 of record NC_039277.1, read on the forward strand.
AGCAAATTGCCAGCAGGCCTCGCATTTGGACCGGTACAACAGTTTGTATGAACGTTCCTTACATTTATTTGCATGTCCTTTGATTTTAGTCACAATTACGATTAATGTTGATTATATTTTTATTTGGGGAATGACACGTCATATTCACAAATCTTTCAATTGGTCATTTTAGTAGCATAGTTTGGTATTTAAACGTACAGAACTGAGCAACAAACATTCCTGATTAATGTCTGATGATTCCACTGCATCTCACGGACTACACCATGAATGAATCCTTGTTTACATAGTTTCTGCTATTTATGATGATGATATTCGAGAGAGTCCAGTCCAGTGAGAGCATGATCTTAACACAATTGTACGACAGCCGAACGCGACAAGTATAAAGCCTTGACCGTTTGATCATGTGCACACGCAGACAGCAGACTGGACACTAGATAAGCCTCAACAAGCAAGCAGTCCCAATACCCTGATAGTGTCAGGAATTGAAGACAGGAAGCAAAATGCAAGTAATGGCTTATTGACAGTATGAATGAGATAGGCTTCAGCTGATGCCAGGTGGCGCAGGAACCTCTGACAGCACAGGATGGGTGAGGTGGTGAGTTGAGTGCGCTGGTGATGGATGATGAAATGTCCAGGTGGTGACGACATAATCCACAGTGAACACGGAACCGGAACAAACCCACAAGAAAGAACGCTGAAGAGGAGGGAGACAGACATGCAGCACAGAGGACCTCAAACAATGATCTGACAAACAAGGGATGAAAGACAGGGCATTAAGTAGGCAGATGGAATGAGATGCAGTACTCGAATTTAGGCAACAGCATTAGCCCTTGTTCTGATAATGTTTTAGCATTGATACGAGCAAAATTTCCGATCTGTACATTTAGTATTAAGCACCTTTTATCGATACACTAGCTTGAGCAACAGCAGATCACTGATTTAAACACAGTGTGTTGGAAATAGTCTGATAAGTTTTATGAAAGCGTCGCCAATAGATGAGACTTAAGCAGCAGACTGTTCATATCGACAGCCTTGACCGATTAACAAGGCTCGTGGGTATATTTAACTGGTAGTGTTACTGGTGTGGTAATACGATAGCATGCCTAGCAAAACATAACTGAACCATTAGCCTTGGACAATGAGCAATGCCTGAAGCATATTTGCCATCATAGCACTAGGCAATAAAATGAAAGAAACTTTGATTAGCTTCGTGAAGACATCCGGAGATGAATTAAAGGTGAAATGGCCAGTTGTTCGTGGATGCTTTGATTCTTCTTGAATATCTTGCTTGTTCCAGCGGGGAAGCAGATCTTGTGTAAAGTTGTTGGGTCAGTCGTATTAGTACAACTTTCGTGATAAATCACAGGCAAAGTGTCTATATCAAGTACTCGTATCACTTTCAGTCCATCGCTTGACAAATAAGGCAGCAAATTCGCTTAAGTTCACGACTTGAAATCTGGTGAGATACTCTATGGGAATCCTGTCAAAATATCCTGATTCTAACGCTTCCTTTGGAGATAGATTCGCCATCTGATTAGTTCCTGAGCGAGCGATAGCTCTTGCAAGCAGTTCAAGCCTTGCAAGCCATATGAGCATACAGTACTTACAGAGCAGTAGTGCCAAGTATATATGTCCCGTATCTAATTGGAGAATGGTAGTGATTGGAGTCATTTGACAGTTGACCACATCAGCTAGTCGCAGCCTATGCCTCTGTGGTCTGACTGAACTAACGATGCACTCGATTCATTTCAAAGCAGTAACTAAATCAGCATAATATCATCTCAAAAACCTTGCAAGAATTAGATGTCTTGTTTCCAGTCAAGACTTGGAGAAACTTATTCATGCCTTTATCACCAGCAGGATGGACTAGTTTAATGTCTCCTCTATGGATTTAGAATTGATTTTAAAGTACTTTTTCTCATCTATAAATCCCTCAATGGTCTAGAACCTAAATACATTGCAGATATGCTTACTGAATATAAACCTAACAGAACACTCAGATCATAAGGATCGAGTCAGAAATTCCAAGGGTTCACACAAAACAAGGGGAGTCTGCTTTCAGCTATTATGCCGCCAGGAGTTGGAATCAGCTTCCAGAAGAGATCAGATTTTCTAAAATAAATTAGACACATTTAAATCCAGACTCAAATCTCATCTGTTTAGCTGTGCATTTATTGAATGAACAATGTTTAAGATCACTTTAAATCCTGTTTTATTGTTGTAATTTTTTGTTTATGATTTTTTGACTTCCTTTTATGTAAAGGACTTTGAATTACCATTGTGTATGAAATGTGCTACTGTATATAAATAAACTTACCTTGCCTTGCCTTGACTGTGTGTAGAAAACCTTTAATGTGGGGATTCTTGAAAATAGTAAACACTGTTTACTCACATAGATTATTGTTGATATGTTGTGCAAGAGTTTTATGGGTCAAATGACTTGAGTGTGTCAATGATAAAGCAACAATCTTTAAAAATCTAGTTTAAAAACGTGTCATTTTCTTACATTTATGCATTTTAGCAGACACTTTTATGCAAACCAACTTACAGTGCATTCAGGCTATAATTTATAATTTTGTTTTTGTGTTTGTGTGTTCCCTGGGAATTGAACCCACTGCCTTTTGTGCAGTTGATGCAATGCTCTTCCACTGAGGCACAGGAACCCTAAGACATAAGGTTGTAGGAAGTTTTTGAAACTTCCACGGGAAGTTGATCTTTTCCTCTTCTCTCCAGGAACATGTTCAGCATGTCAGACGAGTGCTTCAGAGGTTGCTAGAGAATGGGCTTTTTGTCAAGGCGGAGAAATGCGTTTTTCATGCACAGTCCGTTCCCTTTCTAGGGTACATCGTCTCGTCTGAGGGAGTGCGTATGGATCCTGACAAGGTTAAGGCTGTGATAGATTGGCCAAGTCCAGATTCCGTAAGGCCCTACAGAGGTTTCTGGGATTTGCCAATTTTTATTGACATTTTATTTGTAACTTCAGCCAACTAGTCGCGCCTCTGACTGCCTTGACCTCCCCCAGAATGACGTTCAGGTGGTCTGATACAGTGGAAGCTGTATTTGCTAAACTTAAGAGCCGCTTCGTTTCGGCTCCCATCCTCGTTGCCCCTGATCCATCACGTCAGTTCGTGGTGGAGGTCGACGCGTCAGAGGTGGGGGTAGGAGCAGTTCTTTCCCAACGTTCTGCCACAGATGATAAGATTCACCCTTGCACGTTTTTTTCTCATCGTTTATCACCTGCTGAACGTAATTATGACATTGGTAACAGAGAGTTGTTGGCAGTCAAGTTAGCACTGGAGGAATGGCGTCACTGGTTAGAAGAGTCAGGGGAACCTTTTTTCGTTTTGAACGATCACAAGAACCTAGAATATATTAGAACCACTAAAAGACTCAACTCTAGGCAGGCTCGGTGGGCACTTTTTTTTCGGACGTTTTGACTTTTCTCTTTCGTACCGCCCAGGTTCCAAAAACATCAAAGCCGATTCTTTATCTCGTATTTTTTGACCATTCCGAACGCCCGTTCACTCCTGAGTGTATTTTACCCGAGATATTAGTGGTCTCCACTCTTAGATGGGAGGTCGAATCAAAGGTCATGAAGGCCTTAGAAGGGGTAACACCTCCGCCCGATTGCCCACCGAACTGGTTATTCGTGCCTGAGGAGTATCGGTCTGAAGTCATTCAGTGGGGTCATTGCTCCAGTATAGCGTGTCATCCAGGAGTAAATCGCACCAGTTTTTTGGTAAAGCAACGATTCTGGTGGCCTTTAATGGCTCGCGACATCCACAGTTTTGTTTTGGCTTGTTCGGTTTGTGCCACTGGTAAGACTTCCAACCGACCCCCTGATGGGTTACTCCAACCGCTGTCAGTCCCTTCGAGACCCTGGTCCCCCATTGCGCTAGATTTTATTACCGCCCTCCCGCCCTCCCAGGGCAATACTGTCGTTTTGACTGTCGTGGACCAGTTCTCGAAGGCGGCTCATTTTATCGCCTTGTCCAAATTACCTTTAGCCAAGGAAACAGCGGTTGCTGTCCTTCCTCTTGGAGCCAACAACTTTCTATGGTGGAGTACGCCCACAATTCATTACCAGTGTCATCCACGGGCCTTACTCCGTTTGAATGTAGTTTAGGTTACCAGCCACCAGTTTTTGCTAGTACGGAGTCCGAAGTCGCGGTCCCCTCCACTCACGCCTTCGTCCAGAGGTGTCACCACACTTGGACTAGAGCCTGTGAGACTCTTCTCCAAGTGGGGGCGCTCACCAAGGCCAAGGCCGATCGCCACCGGTCAAAGCCTCCCGTATACGTCGTTGGTCAAAAAGTGTGGCTTTCTACTAAGAACATTCCTTTCCGCTGCGTGTCTAATAAACTTGCTCCCAAATTCATTGGCCCGTTTCCTGTCACCAAGATCATTAGTCCGGTGGCAGTCCGACTCAAACTTCCTCCTATGTACAGGAGAATTCATCCCACCTTCCATGTATCTAAGATTAAACCCGTGTTTTGGGCACCCATTAATCCGCCAGTCCCGGTCTGCGATTCTGTAGCCAGACAGCCCATAGTGTAGTGTGTCTCTTCACTTCATACTATGTATTTTCTAAGGTCAGGTATGCATATTTTACGTTTAGATTAATCTTTGAGAATTTTATGTTTTATAATGATATGATTTGATATGTTTCAATTGGATATATTATTGGCAGAATACATATTTACCTGACTGATAATAAACTGTTACATTTGATTTTATTCTGTTTTACTCTGTAATTATGGACTCTAGTAGATTATGTTGTATCCTCGATAGCAATATGAGCACCCGAACGAACGAGTTAATATAAAAATCAAGAGTTAACTAGAATAATCAAATGTCAGCAGAATTACTTCATTGTTCTTAGCTTTACCTGTTCTGCAGTGTTAACGGGGACATTGTCTTGCATGACAATTGGCTGATTGGGAGATACTTGTAGGGAAGGAACTGCATGTTCCTGAAGGAGGTTCTGATAAGCATTTGTATTCACTCTGACATGTAGCTGTAAAAGAGCCCTAACTCCTGCTGCAGAAAACATCCCCAAACCATGACACTCCCTCCTCCACCATTCACAGCACTGTTCAGTACTGAACTGGCAAGCAATTCCGGCTGCAGTGTTGAACCGATTCCCCATTGAGAGTCTCGGCATTATCCTGTTTTTTCGTGCATTTGTCTTACGTGGACAACCAGCCCTTTTGGGGGGCTTGAAAGAATTAGTGTCATTTTAAAAACCTGCAATATTAAAAAAATCTGTCAATTTCAGTCACCACAGAGCATCCCGCCATCTTGCAATCTCAATATAAATTGAAGAAATGCTGCCAGTTAAACAGGGTTTGTCATATAATTAAGGAGATTAAAACTAGGTACCATATTAACACCAATAACTTGGAGGTGTCTGTAAGTGTTCTCTAATTTTGATCAGAGCTTTTTTTCAAAAATAAAAAAAAAATCGCAATTTAACGCGTTAATTATATAAATTAATTATGAAAAATAACACGTTAAAATTATTAACACATTTAACGCACTTGCCCCACCCCACACCTACAGTATGTGGATCATCTGTCATTTCATAAAGTTGATTGATGACTAATATGAGACAGAGCAACAACTTACTGCATGATGGAGCGTAGAGAATATCCCTAAAATGCAAGATGTGGGGTAAAACACCCGTTTGAGATTGTGTATCATATTTACATCACATAGTTAAGAAATATCACACAAGAAGTAGGCTAAGTGCAAATGTGCACTTGTGCAAATGTGATACTAATCTTATACAACAGTTCATTAAGAAGTTAATATTGAGTTATTTTAGACAAAATGTTGCCTGTTTTGCTCAATTTGGCCAACCAGAATATAAAGACAAAGCAGAGCTGTTAATCTCTGATCAACCCACAGCAGCATTTCATTTCTTAATCCATGTTATAAACGAATTTGGTGAACCATTTGACGAGTTGGCATATGCGTTGGCTTTGAAGTGGTGCTGCACAGACTGATTGGTTTATGATGGAGTCGTCTGCTCTCTAAGCTCTTGCAGTTCTATATATTTTGGGAGTAATTTCTACAAATTTGATGTGCATCACACATCACAACACACAATTAATCACACATCATGTATCATATACAGTATATACACATACATGCTGTATACTTTATGCTCACAATTCAACAAGAAAGTGTTCGGATGACTTTGAGTTGATTTAGATACTCAGAAAATATAGAAACATGCCTGAGCAGGGTCAAAGCTCCCTGTGCATCTTTAAGCAACTCCTAACTTGGCCATCTAGTTTTTGTTTATCTTCAAAATGTTTTTTTGTTTTTGTTTTTTAAGTGAAAGTGATTTGACATATAGCCAAGTATGGTGCTCTGCATTTTACCCATCCAAAGTGCACACACGCAGCAGTGAACACACACACTGTGAACACACACGCAGAGCAGTGGGCAGCCATTTATGCTATGGCAACTGGGGATCTGCTAAAAATGTAACACAATCCATAGTCATGAAAGAAGTAACTCATAGAATGTCTTCTATGTAAGATCTCCATTCATTAATAAATGACAGACAACCAGTCAGCCTTTAAATAGTAAAAACGTAACAGTGAATAATTTGTTTTTCGTTGTGAAGAACATTTATTAATCTAAAGAACATTTTTCCACTACAAAGCACTTTTTGAGGAATGGAAAGGTTCCATGGTTCTTCGTGGAACCATTGATGCAAGAACTGTTATTTTTAAGTATGTGTTTCTCTATAAGTGACATCACTGGCCTGGCATGTAAAATACAGTGTTTTTAACTGTTTTCATGGATCTGTGTGAACAGGGATCATTTTGATGACATTTACATCAGTACACAAAACCCTTATACGCGTTTTTTTTGGTACATTGACCTTCAGTCTATGTTTTTGTTCAAATGAGCTCAGTTACATTTCATCAGTTCCACCCATATGTAATCATGTTCATTCTACTTATATTAATTATAAATAAGTAGTGTACAAACAGCATTCATACCATTTTTTGTTGGTCTAACTTACCGCAATTAAAATTGAATACATTTATCTAAACTTAAACCGTACTTTTGATTTTGAATAAATGGAAACAATGGTTAGTGTTTAATGTGCAGCTATGTTGTATATCTAAAAGAGGTGGTTTACGGTTAACACTGTGTTAAGGTCCTGAGCTTTTGCTTGCTGTGTGTGGATGTTGTGCACACAAGTGTATACTATCATATCATATACCACAGTCTACAGACATCAACTGACACGCTGACCACAAGAGCTAATCTTAAACATGATGGAAACCACAAAAACAGAAGTGGAAGCTTTTTAATGTCCAATGTAGCTGATCTTAGAACACTAAGAGCTCTTTCTGTTTACTCAACAATCATTACACCTAATTTCAACAACACTCTTGATTCAGTCCAGTGCAAAGCATAATGGGAACTAAAATCAACTGCACAGTTTCAGTTTATCAATCAAACTGATTCATGTACTTACATTTTACAATATTCAATAACTGTGTTGGTAATGTAAGGGATGGTCTTAAATAGGCAAATCTGTTACCTTGATAATGTACAGTAAAAAACTGAATAAAGTATTACATATTCTGTTTAATAAACATTTAGTACTACTTTCCAGACTTGGAGCACAGTGTCCAGATCCTACCCAAAATCAGTTAACAAGTCTTGTCTGATACCCAAAACCAATGTTTGACTGGTACCAAAGCTTTATTAACAGTCTTCTATCAGCCAAGTAGCTGAGCAGAAGCAGAGGACAAAGTGATGATGATAAAAAGGAGCAGAGTTTATTTTAGTCTTAGTATATTTCAATGCTCTAACTTCATCTGATGAACACAAATCCAGCAAGTTTTATTATACCAAACTGCTTCATTACAACATCCCATTAACCTTGAATTTCCATAAAATTCCCTCTTACAGTAGCTCTCATTCATCGTAAGACTAAACAATACTGGTAAAAATAATATAAATGTATAAGTAATATAATTTAAATGAATAATCAATTAATGAATCAATGCAATTAGAGTATAAATGGTTAACATGATTATTATAAATGATTATATAATTAAATGAGATAATAAAACAAATGAATGAATTAATATAAATGAATATAAAAAAAGAAAGTAAAACACAACACAAATGTATGGTTGCTCTTGTGAAGCAAAACACACCACTTGCATTAGATGATTCTTAGATCCTTCAGTTAATAACAGCTAAAACTGTCAACCCTGTTACCTGGGCATAGCTATATCCCCATATACATAAATAAGTAGACTGAACTTTATTTAATTTATAAACTCTCAAATAAATGTTTGTGTAGCAGAATGTTAAAATCATATAGAAATGTACTTCAAAATAAAATAAAAAAATATATATATTTTTTATATATAAAAAATGTCACCCAATAACCCTTTTGGTTGTCAAAAAGCAAAACATACTTTAATACCAAACTACTACGTCTGATAAAATAACCTATCAAATTCAACATGTTCATTATAGTTTATACAGTGAACCCATTTAAAGGAAACAAAAAGCTAAAACTGTTAATAAAATGTACACACACTAAACCCATTCATCACAAAGTACTTTCTCAAATGGACCGAGCTTGTTTGGACTTATTTACTTCAACTGTAAGTTCAGCGCTGTTGTCATTCAATTTTACAGTATGACTATATTGTAATACAAATAAACCTGCATGTTTGAATAAGTACTTACACAGAACAGCGAGGAGTACCGGCAGAATATTCATTTTAAGTCGACAGTGTCATCCAGCATCAGCACGAGCTCTCTAGCATATCTGCATCCAGTTCGGTGTGAATGTGAAACAGTGGAGCAGCTCTGGAGCTGGGAGGAGGAGGGGGAGAGGGAGGAGGGGGAGGAGGAGGAGGAGGAGGACCCATTCTCACTCCAAAGGCGTCAAAAACCGAAGCATGGTCAAGCGCCCCTAGCGTCACTTTTATGACGCCAAATGTGCCTCTCGGCGTCGAATATCGAAGCACTACGACCTTCATTGCTTTCAGTGGGAAACTTTTGGCGTCAGAATTCGACACGAGGACATGAGAGGTTTATCGCTATGAAATCACGTTCAAGAAGTCTCATTCAGCACACATCGCGATACTTGCTATCAGTTCCACAGTTTGGGTGAGTAGTCGTATATACGCTCTTTTAATGCCTTTTATAAAATGTATTCTGTCTTCTTTATTAATCAGATTAGTGCCATATGTTTAATCGCTGTATTATATCGGTCATCCGCGGCTGTCTTTGAGTTTCATTGCGTTTAAATAAATGAAGAAGACAGAATACATTTTATAAAAGGCATTAAAAGAGCGTATATACGACTACTCACCCAAACTGTGGAACTGATAGCAAGTATCGCGATGTGTGCTGAATGAGACTTCTTGAACGTGATTTCATAGCGATAAACATCTCATGTCCTCGTGTCGAATTCTGACGCCAAAAGTTTCCCACTGAAAGCAATGAAAGCAATGAAGGTCGTAGTGCTTCGATATTCGACGCCGAGAGGCACATTTGGCGTCATGAAAGTGACGCTAGGGGCGCTTGACCATGCTTCGGTTTTTGACGCCTTTGGAGTGAGAATGGGTTGAGGAGGAGGAGGAGGGGGAGGGGAGAGGGAGGAGGATTGACCCCCTGCTATTTTAACTTAATCTGAATAATTTAACAACTCATTTGCATGTTAACAGTTCTCTGATGTCCCTAAATTCCATTTGTCATATGTAAACAAATAATGTTAATGTTTTAAATATCTTTCTTTAGTATTATTTATTTTTTAAGAAATCATTATAAGTAGACTGGTGAATAAAATATGACACAAAATTTTGGTCTGGCCCTCATACAAAGCTAAATAGACAGTTTATATTATATTTTAGCATTATTTATATACTATTATAGCATTTATAAATAATTTTAATTAGCTGTTATTTTTATATTTCTAGTTATTATATGTTTAGTGTAAGTTTTAGTAATTTGGACATGAGGTTTTAATATTTGTATAGGTTGAGATACAATGTTGGTTCAACGTGCCAGATATATATATTACAGGTGCTTCTAAATGAATAAGAATGTCATGAAAATGTTTATTTATTTCATTAATTTAACTCAAATTGTATTAAATAAATCCAATGCACAGCACACAGACTAAAGTAGTTTAAGCCTTTGGTTCTTTTAATTGTGATGATCTCAACAAATTAGAATACTTCATAAGACCAATAATAATAATAATAATAATAATAATAATAATAATAAAACATTTTTAGTGTATTGTTGGCCTTCTGGAAAGTATGTTCTTTTACTGTACATGTACTCAATACTTGGTAGGGGCTCCTTTTGCTTTAATTATGCCTCAATTCAGCGTGGCATGGAAACGTGAAAAACTATTTATGTTTTCATTAGGCTTTAACATGCACCAATAAAGTTTAAACCACTTCTTCACTTTAAGTCCTCTATCCATTTGAGTGTTGGTAACACAAAAGTATAAGGAACATTAAGCTGACAACATCTAGGCTCTTGAGAAAAAACTGTTCCCCAAGCAGTGCTTGTAGGACTTTACTGTAACACCACTCCTTTCAGGATATTGTAAAGTGACAAACTGACAAAGTGACATACAGCCAAGTATGGTTAACCATACTCAGAATTCATGCTCTGCATTTAACACATCCAAAGTGCACACACAGCAGTGAACACACTGTGAACACACACACTGAGTAGTGGGCAGCCATTTATGCTGTGGTGCCTGGGAAAAGTAAACCGTGGCCTGACACACACACACACACACACACACACACACACACACACACACACACACACACACAAACAACATTCTAACATAAACATGAATGAACATAGGATAAAACAAACAATTGTGAGTATCGATTTGAACTGTATGATATCACATGAAAATGTAGATAATTCTAAATGACCAGTGTTGCCATGTTGCATTACATCTGAATATAAGAAAATCACTCCCAGAAAATATTTGTAAGTGTGTAACAACTGCTTCTGCTCACTTGCTCCAGCACCCTGTTTAAAGGAACTGTGCCATGGATAATAGTTGTTTAAAAAAAGTTTCTCCATCAAACTACAAATGTGCATCTTCCTGAAGTACACCAGTCCTGTTCAAGCTCAATTGCTCCAGTAGCATGTTTGGAGGAACTGTGGCAAAAAATAAATAAAATTATCCATATACATAAGGAACTCCAAGTGCATTTTGTTTAACTTTTCTGTCTTTTTCAAGCTTACTTCAAAAGTTTTTTTTCAGAGCTGTGCCTTGGATGACAACCTCTGTCCTTTGCATGACTTCAAAAGTGCATTTGAGCTCTGGTGAGTAGCTCATGTTCAAACAGTACATCAGCCCATGGGAAATGTAGTTAGGGTGTGGTGCAACAGATAAGAGGTGCTAGAGTCCGAGTGACATCTGGTGGTGAGTGTGGAATTGTCCTGATTGGAGTGCCCTCTACAAAAGTTCATGGGCACTCCATGTAATGATCGTGACAAGCACAAGCCTACACAATGCTACTTCCACACCTTCAGTTAGGACACCAGTGTCCTGTGGGTCATCGTAAGACAGTGCTCCCTCCTTCATGACCCTCCCATTAGTTTGCGCCATGGTACTTTGTGACTCAATGTCTAAATCCTGTGGGACAACATGAAAGATTACAAACAAAAATGAGCTTAAATATTTATTACAATAATTGCACACTTATACACTGGCCACTATTTAACACACATCTGTAAAGAAAACTTCAGTTCAGTACAGGAGCGCTGCTGTGAATTCAACATTTACAAGGTTATAATTTCTCAATTTCAACTTGAAACTGTTAGAAAGGTGATAATTATACTATACTGTATGTTTATTACTGAGGTCAAAGTGGGTGCTGGAGTGTGCAGTCCATTATATTATAAGATTGATATAATTTTGTTTGGCAACCATATTTAAAATGAATGAGGTGGCTAAACAAATATCTTAAAATATAAATGCACTGCAATAAAACAGTAGCATGCATGTACAGTTTTCTGATGCAGTTTATTTTTTAGATTTTTGTGTCATGCCTCTGCTGCCTTTGAGATCAATTTAAATCTTTAGTATGGGATTACACAGTTATGTAAATTATCCCCCTAAAATAATTGGTTTAGTGCATCAACCAATTCATATAAGTACTTTGTCATAATGTACCATCAGTTTCCTATAAATGAACAATTTGTCCAGCTCAGTAATTTAATAAAGTTGTTCTATCATGTCACATATTTGTTGTAGCAAATAGGAAAACGGCCCAAGTACAGAATATATGGCATTTTAAAATAGCATTTTCTCATCAACTCACCAAATATGCCTTCACTATTTTTTTAGGGTCTTCATTCATGTAGGTGCACAGAGACTTGATGACACAGGCTCCTGTATAGTGTCGTCCTGTGGGGTGGGGACAAGATTACTGTAACTCAAACTTCAGTGGTGGCACATCTTAAGAGTACTGTTAAGGAAAAAAATGCCAAACTACATGTGTCTTTTCATCTGCAATGAGAATGACTATTAAAGTCTATTTATCAATACAAACCTTGGAGATGGCAACCATGATCTGTGTGATTTTTTTTCCTGATTGCCTGCCTTTTCTACTGAAGATCTCCATCTATCATGTTTAGTACCGGTCAAGCTCAGCGAAGAATGTGGTACAGTAGGAGTCAGCAAGAACTCTGCAAGAATGCATTTTTTAACTCTTTTACTAATAACACAAGGATGAAAAGAAAAGCGGTTTGAACAAATTGTCTGTCAGCAATGAGAGAGTTAAGAAGACATGATGTACACAGCCATCTAAACATGCTCTACTCTTTTTTTATTTCAATTAAAAGTATAAGATCTGACTTGAGTTTTCAGTACTGCTCATGTCTTAAATGTGCATGGACAATTTAAATATTCACAATCTTAATGATTTCTTCTTCCAAAACAATGCATCCCCTTGGAATTATAAGGTTCTATCTGACATTTTTGTCAAAATTAAGTTATTCACATATTCTTATTCTGTGACAACTTATTTACATTATGTGATGGGATGTGATGAAAAAGGTTCTAACTACAGAAGTCTATGGAACACAAAAACGTTTAAGCTCAATATCTCAAAATTGCTCAGAACGCAGATAGAACCTTATAATTCAAAGGGGACGAATGGTGTTTATAATGCTTAAATAAAGTAAAGTGTCTATAAAATTATATAAAGCTTATATAAAGTAATTTGTACCTTCAATTCTCCTTTGAAACACACTGCCTGCACTGTCAAATACACATATGTGTATGTGAGTGTTAATAAAAACTACTTACCATGTAATAAAGGTGAGGTTCACAGCAGAAGAGCATGGGGACAGATTTATATTGTGATGTAGCCTATTTTTTTTTCTCTTTTTTTTGGTACAAAAAAAAAAAGGACATTTCCGTTGTGAAAAAGAAACGTATAATAGTTAACCGGCAAAACTGCAACAAATGTAACCTAATGTGTATGCTAAGGCCAGAAAACAAACACACAACAAGTCGTAGTCTCCTAATTTCAAAGACTGATTTTAAAAACTGTGCCAAAGAAAATTACCACTACTTGCTGTTGTTACTAAATATCAAGTGTTTCTTATATTTATAACTATATAACTATAACCCCTGAAAAAAACCATGCATACCTATTGAATCATAACTTTAACTGCAATTTGTAAGGCCATTTCAAATAAATGGTTAACTGCATGTGCATCATAGATTTAACTTGATAATTTTTGCATAATGTATTCAACAAGCTGGGAAGCATAAGCTGGTGTGGCATTTTGAAACCATGCTTGAAAAGACAGAAATGTCTAGTTATTTAACGTTTAAAGTAATATTTTGCTGATATACACATACACACAATGGCCAAGCCATAGCTAATAACAACAACAGTCCCTCCATTGGCACATTAAACTAAATCTAAAAAAAAACTAAACAAAAAAAAAGCCCTTTAAACGATATATACGATATCTAAAAAGAGTGATGAGACATGCACATTGATTCTGGTGTTTCAGATATAACGTTAAACAATAGGCCAAGTTACGTAAAAGTACCCCGGCTGGGTATACTTTATCATAAACATTGCACATTACACTTACATACAGAAAAAAAGGTACATGGCGTGTTCGACTCTGCATTCACTTTATCTCCCATTTTCCCCTCCCATTGTTAGGGTAACGTAGAGTACAGGTTTAACGTAGGTCATGTAGTTGATAGTTAGGCGTAGCAAGCATTGAATTGTGACAAAAATGTACATATTGTAGCGGATATACTAACGTTAAGGTGAAACTCTTATCGATGAAGAAACAGTATTTAACCTAACACGTGCTTCTAGCCTGGGAAAATAAGTCTGCTTAGAAACATCGCCACAGTGTCTAATAACTCATGTCTAAAATGCCACGGTACTAATTGCAAACAGGTACATATCAAGTACTTACCCTTAATATCAAGGAAGCAGAATGATTAGATGCAGCAGTTCAAACCACAAAACTCAGCAGCTCACAAAACTCCACTGCATGTCATGATGGCCTGATGACGTGTTCACGAACTTCCCGCCACAGTGCTAAGTAAGCGTAGTGACTCATCAGAAAGAGATCTTGAAATGAAGCACCTCAGTCACATTGAATCAACAAGTGCTGACCTAATTAATTTGATGGTTTCTTAATTCAGTTACAAATAACAAGAATGTATCATTTAACAGATGTAAACTCGCTATATTCTTATTAACCAGACATATTTGTATTTTGTAAATCAAACAAGTGGCTAGTTTACTTTTTTGAGTGTGGGCAACAGTCCAGTTCTTATCCTTAGCCCAGGTAAGACACCTCTGATGTTGTCTGTGGTTCAGCAAATTTCTTGACACGTCTGTGTGTGGTGGCTCTTAATGCCTTGACCCCAGCTTCAGTCAATTCTTGAATTGATTTTGCTTGACAATCCTCATAAGGCTGCGGTTCTCTCATTGGTTGTGCTACTTGTTAATTACACACCTTTTCAAGTACACCCGGCTGCAGCCTGCAGCCCCCATACCTACTTTGATTTGTTTGATTGTCTTTCAAAGGCAATACATGATATTAAATGTGTGCGTAGGATCCAGCGGTTGATTGAGCACCTGGACTGTGACTGGAGCACTGAAGGAAGGAAGTGATCCGGAGAAAAGTGTAGCGGTAGGAGTTCAGGAGCAAATGATTGGAGTAAAATTGTTAATCGTAAAAGAAAGAAAACTTTTAGATGAGAATCGGAAGCTGACAGTGAAAAAGTCTGTATGCCGGTAAGGACATGCAAGGAGGATTTGAAGGTACTGATGAAGTTTGCAGATGATTTTGTGATTAATGAGAGTGCCAAGATTTTGAGAAATGGGAATATTCAGATTTTCTGTAAAAATTAAAAAACAACAGAAAGTGACACAGGGTATAAAATCATTGTTGGGTTACACGGTTGCACAGTACCAAGTAAGAGAGTTTGGTTAAGGGGAGTAATTGTCAAGGTTCATGAATGCATTGTTTCCTGCTAGTCTCATGTTACGTCACATTATGTTTTATATGTGCGTTACCGCTGATCGGCAGCTGCAACTCATAACACACTGCCTACTTAATGCCATGTCTTTCGTTTCTTGTTAGTCAGATCGTTTTTTGAGGTCCTTCGCGATTCATGTCTGGTTCGTCCTGCTCTGCATTCTTTCTCTTGGTTCTGTTACAGTTTTATTTTGTGGATTACTTCATCATCGTTTGAACCTTTCATCACTCTTCACCAACGCACTCAACTTACCACCTCACCCGTCCTGTGCTGCCATCGAGGTCCCTGCATCACCCACCGTCTACTAAAGCCTTCCTCATTGTCTCGGAATAATTACCACTACTTGCATTATTGCTTCCTGTCTTTTGTATCCTGACGGAACGATCTGACAGCCTGATGGAATCAGCGAGTAACCTTTCGTCATCATTGGAGGAATTCCTCAGTGCCAGTTTTCGTAGGATGGATTCACAAGAAAGGAGTCTTAACAACATTGGTCGCACTGTTCAGGCATTGGTGGCGCAGGTGTCTGAGCTCACCCAGCAGTTACAACTCCTAAGAGCTCCCACTGCGCCCCCCCACGTCGCCCGTTCCCCCCACACCACCAGAAAGCCCCTCCCAGCCAGAAGCACGCCTTCCTGTTCCGGAACCTTACTCTGGTGAGTTGAATTACTGCAGAGCTTTTCTAACACGATGCTCGATGCACTTTTCTCTTCAACCCAGGACATTTAATAATGAACGAGCCAAAGTTGCATTCGTACTGACGTTGCTGACTGAGAGAGCGCCATTATGGGGGATGGCGGTGTGGGCGAAACAAGACCCATGCTGCACCTCGTTCCAGAAACTCGTCGTGGAGATGAGACGAGTATTTCGATCGGGCCGTCAACAGGAGGGAGGGAGCCAGAATGCTTGCACACCTGCGACAAGGAGAGAGAGAGGAGAGTTACGAACCCTAGCGGCGGAGTGTAAATGGAACAAGGAAGCGCAGTGGGACATGTTCATGCAGAGATAGATCTACACCCTGGATCTTCCTAATTCTCTCAATGAACTTATTGAGTTGGCACTACGAGTTGATGCATAACTGTCCAGAGTAGAGCAACGGACCCTAACCAGTCATACCCTGAGAGATCCTATGGGCACACGAGCCAGCGGCGGGGACACGGTCAGTCCAATCTACGATCACGAGCCCATGCAGGTAGGCGAGCTCAGCTTTCCTGGGAGGATAAGGAGAGACAGAGATCCCAGGGCCTTTGCCTTTACTGCGGGGGAGCCGGTCATCACGCTTACATCTGTCCAGTAAAAGGTCAAGCCTGATAGTAAGTATGAGGCTACTATCAGGTGGCATCTCCACCAATCTACACTCCTCCCGGTAAGACTGAGATGGTCAGCACACACTCATGACACTCAAGCACTTCTGGACTCCGGGGCTGAAGGTAATTCAATGGATTATGCACTTGCACACCAACTTCAGATTCCCCTCAAACCACTCACTCACAGGATCGCTGTTCACGCCCTCAATGGCCAAAGACTTCCAGTCATTTCACTCACCACTGAAGACATCAACCTCAACACGTCTGGCAACCACTCTGAAATGATCTCCTTTTACATATTGAACACTCTCCTTGCACCCATAGTCCTTGGACACCCCACCTCCGTCACAACCCCAAAATAGACTGGCAACTGCGATCCGTCTTGGCCTGGAGCAATAAGTGTCATGAGTCTTGTCTTGTGTCTACCTGTCCTTCTGTTTCTGTGTCTGTGTTTCAGGAGGAAACAGTGGATTTGTCTAATGTACTCGTGGAGTACCTCAACCTGAAGGAAGTGTTCAGTAAGTCTTGTGCTGGTTCTCTTTCTCCGCATCATCTCTATGACTGTGCCATAGATTTACTATTAGGTAAGTCTCCGCCTAAAGGCAAATTATATTTGCTTTCTGTTCCGGAAAAGGAGGCTATGGAGAAATATATTTCTGATTCTCTAGCTTCGGGGTTCATCCGCCCTTCCTCTTCTCCAGCGGGGGCGGGGTTCTTTTTTGTGAGGAAGAAGGATGGGTCTCTGCGACCTTGTATCGATTACCGGGGACTGAACAACATCACGGTAAAGAATACTTATCCTTTGCCGTTGATGTCTTCAGCCTTTGAGAGGTTGCAGGAAGCATCGATCTTCACGAAATTGGACTTACGTAATGCTTATTATTTGGTCCGTATTAGGGAGGGGAATGAATGGAAGACCGCTTTTAACACCCCCAGGGACCACTTTGAATATTTGGTCATGCCTTTCGGCTTGTCAAACTCCCCAGCAGTCTTCCAGGCATTCATCAATGACGTGCTGCGAGATATGGTCGATCAGTTCTTATTTGTCTACCTGGATTACATTTTTTCCTCTTCTCTCCAGGAACACGTGCAGCACCTCCGACGAGTGCTTCAGAGGTTGCTAGAGAATGGGCTTTTTTTCAAGGCGGTGAAATGTGCTTTTCATGCAAAGTCTGTTCCTTTTCTGGGGTACATTGTGTCGACTGAGGGAATACATATGGATCCTGAGAAAGTTAAGGCTGTGGTAGATTGACCAAGTCCAGATTCCCGTAAGGCCCTACAGAGGTTTCTGGGGTTCGCTAACTTCTACCGGCGTTTATTCGCAACTTCAGCCAACTAGCCGCACCTCTGACTGTCTTGACCTCCCCCAGAACCATGTTCAGGTGGTCAGACACCGAGGCTGTGTTTACCAAACTAAAGGGTTGCTTTGTTTCAGCCCCCATCTTATTACCCCTGATCCATCAGTTTGTGGTGGAGGTCGATGCGTCTGAGGTGGGGGTAGGTTCAGTGCTATCCCAACGTTTTCCCACAGATGACAAGATGCACCCATCCGCGTTTTTTCCCCACTGGTTATCCCCTGCCAAACGTAATTATGATATTGTTAACCGAGAGCTGTTGGCAGTCAATATGACATTGAAGGAATGGCGCCACTGACTATAAGGCTCGGGGGTTCATTTTATTGTATGGACAAACCATAAGAATCTAGAATACATTAGAACCGCCAAAAGGTTGGACTCCAGGTAGGCTCGGTGGGCACTTTTTTTCGGTCGTTTTGATTTTACCTTCTCATACTGCCTGGGTTCCAAGAACATCAAACCCGATTCTTTGTCGCGCATTTTTGACCATTCCAAACGCCGGTCTTCTCCCGTCTGGAATCCGAAGTCGTGGTCCCCTCCTTTTACGCCTTTATCCAGAGGAGTCACCGCAACTGTACGTCACGTTGATTGTTAATGTGATCACTGGCAGCTGCAACTCATAACACACTGCCTACTTAAAGGGTTAGTTCACCCAAAAATTTAAATTATGTCATTAATAACTCACCCTTATGCTGTTCCAAACATGTAAGACCTCCTTTTATCTTCGGAACACAGTTTAAGATATTTTAGATTTAGTCCGAGAGCTCTCAGTCCCTCCATTGAAGCTGTGTCTACGGTATACTGTCCATGTCCAGAAAGGTAAGAAAAACATCATCAAAGTAGTCCATGTGACATCAGAGGGTCGGTTAGAATTTTTTGAAGCATTGAATATACATTTTGGTCCAAATATAGCAAAACCGACGACTTTATTCAGCATTGTCTTCTCTTTTTGGGTGAACTAACCCTTTAATGCCCTGTCTTTCGTCTCTTGTTTGTCAGATCGTTGTCTGAGGTCCATCGTGATTCATGTCTGGTTCATCCTGCTCTGCTATGGGCATGTTGCAGCGATGTGCTTGATGTAGTGATAACCATTAAAGTGGAAAGTGTGAGCAAGGGGAACATTTAAAGTGCTATAACTGTGGAGGCGAGCACAGTGCTGGCTTGGGGGGATGTGAGGTACATAGAAACGCTGTAAAAATTCAGAGCGTCAGAATGCAAGAGGGAATATCATATGCCGAGGCTGTTAAAAAGGTCAAACAGACAGAAGTTGGGCAAGGAAATGAATCATCAGTTCTAATAAACAAGAATAGTAAGCCATCATTGCAACACAAATTAAATTAAGACTTTCTAAAAATTGGAAAAGTTGAGTTCATGACTGAGTTCATAAACTGTGCTGCACAAGCTGAAAGCAGAACTGAGAGAATAAAGAACATTGTATTAAAATGTAATAAATAAATAATTAAGCTCATATATAAATAACTATATATATATATATTAATCAGATTCATGTATATTTGTAAAAGAAATTGAAAGGAAGATATGCTTTAGTGTGTCTTTTTTTTTTTGAGAATTTTTTTCTCCTTCCTATTGTGATATTCATTCAGAAGATGTAGGTCCTGCTCGGCAGACTCTCTGTGATCTGTGATCAGGTGGTTCTGGCCGTGCGCCAGGAGTATGTGCCTCAGGGAGAGCAGCCCCTGACCCTCAGAGACGGGTACGAGGTTGCCATTATACCGCCCCTCAGTGGAGGCTAAATAAATGACCAAGGTGGACATCAAATCTGATACCTGTTTGTCTGTCTTTTTTTACTGTATATTATAATAATACATTATAAATATATAATAAGTGTTTCATACTATATTTTATATTTATTATTTATACAAATATTTTAAATACTATGTTTAGTTTCTGTTCAGGTATGGTTGCGGATGGGGGTCAGGATCTAATTACACTCACTACTGACAATCTTTCTGCTGATCGTGTTTCTGAATCTGTTACGTGTCCCTCCTGTGGGGCTGTATCTCTGTTTATTGGTCAGTTTTTATTGCACTATATTTTGTTGGATCTTTGCTTCGGTGTATAGTTGACTTTCTTACAGTTTCAATGAGTTAAGTACTTGAAAGCCATAAAGCACATTTTCTGTTCTTTTTCATTGTGTATGCAGCGTGGTTCCTATAACAGAAGCCAGTGTTATAATTGGGATCTCATCAACGCACAGAAGGGATTCCTTGGAGGCAGTGAAGTACTCCATCGACACACTCAAAGCTACTGTGCCAATCTGGAAGAAGGTGGTATTTAAATTAAATTAAAATTAAATTTATGCATTTAGCAGACGCTTTTATCCAAAGCGACTTACAGTGCATTCAGGCGATCAATTTTTACATATCATGTGTTCCCGGGGAATCGAACCCCCAACCTTACACTTGCTTGCTTGCTTGCTAGCGCAGTGCTCTACCAGTTGAGCTACAGGAACACCTTTGGTATACCTTTAGTATATTTAACATGATTAAAGTTATAAGACATTACAGTCAACCCTGTTTGTGTTTTTGTTTTGTTTTGTTTTTTGATAATAACTAATTATTGCCATCAAAGTGAAAACATTTCTCTTCATATATTACATTGCACAATTGTTTGGAACATGTTTGTAATTATTTTGTTCTTTTCAGGAAATTTACGAGTCTGGGGAGCTGTGCTGGAAAGAGAACAAGGAGTGTTTGTGGGGGGAACTGGGAAAGATCCCAAACAAAGTTGAACTGTTAACTAGTATATACAGTAAATCTCATGAAGCATCAAGAGGTTTTTATTGAAAAAATACAAAGCTCAAAGTTTTCCTGTAACACCTGATGAAACACATTAAAAAAATGTAATCAAAAGAGCATATTCTACTTTTGTCTTGAACAGACCGTTTTAAAGTACCAGTGCAAAAGCATCATGTAAACATGAAGGGAAATCTTTGTCGTTTATGTTGCCTTTGATTAGATGGATCTCTTTTCCAAAGGTTTCGTAAACACGTCTCATATCACAACATCAGTAGTAGTTTTTAACCCTGAATTCATATGGCAATTTATTGACATCACTTTTATATAAAATTCATATACATGCAAATAGGTTTAACATTTCAGACTTTTTGACTGCATTGTATAATGCTTACATCATTTGTTAATGCACAGTCAAACAGTTTGAAATGTCCTTTAACATTTGTATGTATGTGAATTACTGATAATATAAATAAATGTTAACGTTTATAAATGACAAGTTAGTAATAAGCAACAATGCAAAAACACTTTTTTAATTAATATTATATATTACAATATATAAATCATACATTATTTGTTAATGTAAGATTTAATGTCATATTACTAACTTGATTAATTTGTGCAAATGGTCACAATAATGTTTTTTTTTTCACATGAAGTATCAGTCCATTCCACTGATGTGTTGCATTGGCACTGATTACTATTTTTAGTAAATTTAGAGAAACAAACTTGGTTGACACAGCCTACTTTACCAGTGTATTGTTGCTTTGGTATAAAACATTAATTTTTTGGTGTTTTATATTTTGTTATTGCTAGATTGGTTTCACTAATATAATTTGGGAAAAATGCTTGGTTAATTTTGGGAAAGAGTTTGGTAATTTTAGTAATCCGGTATATAACGTAAATAAGTTTGTGACTCAAAGGTCTATTTACTCATATGCCACCAATTTATCTCTTTGTTTTTTTTTTCCTGAGTATGCTAGGGTACATGTACATCTGTTGTTCTCTTGTTTACCTGACTGCTTCTATTGTTCTGAATTGTAAGTTGCTTTGGATAAAAGTGTCTGCTAAATGATTAAATGTAAATGTAAATGTACATCTAATGTGTTCTCTCTCATTCATTTAACTCTGAAATGGCGATGTATCGGCAACAACTAGGAAATGGTGATACTCATCATTTCAAGGTGATAACAACTTTAAACTGGGTTAGGGCAGCCATGGTAAAAAGTGTTTTGCTTCAGGTTTTGGTGTCACCAAAAAAAGAAAAAGAGTAGGTGACATTGGGTGTGGTGTGAAATATAACTACTGCAATATTGAGACTATTCTAATTGCTAAACTTGTAAGCAAATTGAGTTGACGCACTGATCCATTAATTCCTATGGCAGGAGTTTGGAATCGGAGTTGACTGAAAAACCTGGAAGCGACGCCCCTGGTACAACTCGCACAATGTGCTTTGAATTTTCTTTTTTTAACTAACTGGCCTGGGCCACCATTGCACAGTAGGAAAAGGAACAAAGAACAAACTAATGAAGACGGAAACAATTACAACAGAGTGCTTGTGTGGGGAGTTTAGAGAGAGCCTCAGCTTTAGTTTAGACATTGTATCACTCAGAACATTAGAAGAGAAATGCAAGGATGACTCTTTCTGGTGGTGTGCATGTGTCGAGTGCCTGTGTTCGCACATGCTATCAAATGGAGGATACTTTGAAAAGCTACATGTAGAGAAAAGCACACTTTGATGCTGAGTCATAATAGTCAAAAAGATCTAGTTGAATACTAACTACCTTAATGAATGGATATGTTTAGACTGCCAAAAAGATATACCAGAATTTAAGCTAAGCAGGGATATAAAACACAAAAAGAGGTGAGTGGCCTTTGGATGCCAATGTTTCACTTGCTGCACTGAAATCAAATTGACATTTTTTGAAAACCCAGTATGCTCTAGGAGAAGGAAGCAGTGATAATGCTGAATGAGACTCGACAGATTTCTTAAAGTGTCTCGCTTTTTTCCTGCAGTTCCTGGTTTTCTTCTTCAACCTCAGCCAATTTATTCATCCGTTGATAATTCCTCTTGAAGAATCCAAGCTGAACATAAACAATACATTGATTTTTAAAGGAAGACAATAAGATATAGACTGAATAAACATTAAAACATCAAAATGAAGTACCTTCCAAAGCAATGCGACGACAAGAGCCAAGACCAACAGACCGCCGATAACGCTCCCTATGATGGCGCCCACTGGAACGTCCCCTTTAGCTCCAGGTTTGCTCACTTGGACTTTAACCTGCAAAGAAGTGTCTACTTGTAAATTTAGCCTACATACATAATGACTGCTGATCCCATACAGCAAAAAAAAAAAAAAAAAAAGATTATAGCCAAAACATTTTAAATGTATGTAATAAATTTCTGCTCTTACTGTATAGCCTGAATTTAGGCTCAATGCAAATGAAGATAGAATAGCCTACTAGAGATCAAAACTGATCAGATTTATAGCCATATGATTTTATTATAAATAATTTATTATATTCACCTTATTTTATAAGAGCATGCATGGCCATTTGTAAATTTAATGTCCAGCTTCCGGTGTCATTCGCTTTCAGTTATTATTAACTGTACAAAACGGCTTACTTCCACATTCACATTTTTATTTTATTTATCTACTTATTTTTTTTACAATATTGTAATGTATGTTCCTTGCTGATTTTTATTCAAATTTGTTTTGTTAACATGTGTTACAGAGTTTATATAACAAATATAAAGTTTTTCTTCAAATGTGACATGAATGCATTTTCTTGGATTTAAATATATGGAAAGAAATGTAAAAAATAAATAAAATAATATATAAATTATATACAGTAGTATTAAAATATATTTTCAATAATACACTGTTTAAAAATATATATGTACTGTATGTATTATACAAACAGACACACACACACACACACACACACACTTTTTGCTGTATATGAAAAAAGATTCAATAAAAAAATCTCTACCTGCAGGTGTTTCTTTTCGATGAACAGCAGCTCTGGTTGAGATGTCTCTATCTCAGCTGTCACAGAGATGACAGTGTACAGAAAATCAGCCTTGAATGAACAAACAAACACGGTTAACCCCAACATTAGCATAAATTGATACAAGAAAACCACTGAGATGAGTTTATTTACCATCGCAAATGTACCACTCCATATGTTTGTCGTTACATCCACATAATAATCATTCTTCTCCTCCAGGTCCTTCAGGACACACTGAACTGAGCGACATGTGGCTGTTTTGCAGTTCTGTGGATGGTGAACAGATGATCAGTACGAATGGAAATTAGGACTGTTATTTGTAATAAGAGACAGGATCAATCATCATGCAAATCAACAACTTTATCGATATCTAATTAAAAACATTATTACATAAATAATTATTACTGGGTTTCATACTTCATTCATTAGTACTTCTTTTGTGTTTCACCATCAATAACAAAAGCAAATGTTTTATAAATGAAAATCCACAAGCACTGACCAATTCTTTTGTTCCTCTGAAACTCTCCTCTGTGAATCGGGCTGGATAAGGTTTTTCAGTTATATTAAACTGATCAATCAGATGACTGCCTGAACAATTAATGTTTTCAGCCTGTTTGCAGGAAATATCATGTCAAATCATTTCCACATGCAGAGACGTGTGTTCATGTTTATGATGGATTGTGTGTAAAATTGTGAGGTTTGTTGATTTTGGATCCTCACAGGTGATGTTTTAATGCTGGTTATGTAGAGGAGAGGATTTCCTGCTCTAGTGCTGTTGGGCAGCGAGACATTGAGGTAAACCAGGCTGACTGGGACAGTTCCTGTAGAAACCTGCAGAAATGAATACAATGCACTACCTTACACTTCATTTTTCAAAACAAACCAACAGATGGCGGTAGTGAACAGCCTGAAGTATATGGAGGGCCAAATTATTCAAAATTAAATAATTAAATAAATGTTGAAATATATAAATAGTGAAATACATAATGAAATAAATACATAAATTAATACATAAATGCCGAAAGAAATATAAATATTTATTTATTTATTCATTCATTCATTTATTTCTTCCCTCCACATTTCATTTTCAGGGTTATGGTTGTGGGCATGTCACTCAGTGGGCGGCATTACCTTTCAAACCCGATTTCTTTGGTCTTTCTAACTTAGTCGCCTTTTTCTTGTTTTTTTGCATCACGAGCTATGGTTGAGGATGGTACAGTAAAAGACCTATTGTTGACTCTTGCAGATGCAGTTATCGATCAAAATGTTGACTATGCAGTGTTTCCCACAGCCTTACACTCTACTTGTGGTGGCACTCCCACATCCCATAAATAAAAAATAAAAAAAAATCTATAAGAGAGAGAGAGATAGAGATAGAGGTTCCCCTGGTAACAGCTTAATACAAAGCAGCGCTGAGCTCACAAACACTGAATTATCAGCCATTACTTTTTTTTTAAAACAGTCAGATTTTTTAATGGAAAACAGTGATATGAAAACACCCACGGTGGTTTTTGATTTTGGCGGTCTGCCGCAAATAAACCATAAAAAAACCAAGTATAAAATATCCGGGAGATGTTGGCTGAAATCAATGCTGCGATAGTAACGTTGACTTTACGTGCCTGTTTCACACTGGATGCGTAAGCAGTGCATAGGCAGAGCAGAAGCAGCACGCACCCATTATACTTCCACCGACCACTGAGTCACGTGCCCACATCTCTAACCCTGAAAATGAAATGTGGAGGGAGGACATAAATGAATAAATAAATAAATGAACGAATAAATAAAAAACATAAACAAATTAATTGATTTATTAATAATTATATATTTATGCATTTATTTATTTTTAAATGCTTCCTTATGTATTTAACAAATTATTTATATATTTCAACATTTATTTAATTATAAAATTTTGAGTAGTTTGGCCCTCCTTAGAAGGATTGATCCGTTTCACTACCACATGAACTCACCTTTAAATTAAAGTTAAAATCTGGGCCGATGTCCTTGAAATTCCTCACTGTGGTTGTGAAATTGTTATCTTTTTCAAGTAAATAAGCATCTATGTTTGAATTTCTGAAGAAATTAAAATATAATAAAGACATTAGAGGACTTTTAGTCAAACATTACGATGGGTTATCAAGTAGAAACAATGTTGGGGAAAGTTAAGAAAGTAATGCATTACAATATTACTCGATAAAAAAAGTAACTGTGTTACTTAGTTACATTTTATGGCAAGTAATGCATTACATTACTTTTGCGTTACTTTCTATCACCTGAGCTGTGCTTGCTTATTAAATAAATAAATAAATAAAAATACCCGCAGTTCTATTTTTGCCAACTGTAAGACCCTTTAGCATCAGATTTGAAATGAATAAGCCTCAGGCGGAAGGAAATGCCTCTGCACAACATTGGAACTGAAGTGTCAGTGATTAAATGGAAAAACAAAGTAACATTTTGTTGAAAATGTAACTCTGATATTTTCTTATAAATTTCTTATAAAACTACTCAACTCTCTCTCTCTCTCTCTCTCTCTTTCTCTCTCTCTCACACACACACATATACATGTGTAAAAAGTGGTTTTAAATGTGATAAGAAATTATTTCTAATAGAATTCTCATATTATTTACAAAGTTATTCAGGATCTTTACAAGTTTGCTTCCCACACTTTCTAACCAATTAATTTGACCCAAATAATTCTGAGGTCGGTAATTGTCTTCATTGTCACACAATCCTTCAAAAATCATTCTAATAAGCTGATTTGCTGCTCAATATAAAAACATAATTTTTTTTGTTATTAACAATTTTAAATTGACAACGCCTTCTTCAGACAAAGACGGAACTGCTCCATCTTTCAAGAATAATATTTGTGCGAATCCAGCATTAAACTGATTGAGACTGAGGAAGCTGTCCTCAGCAAAATGTGCTTCACATAGTTTTACATGTGGATTATAATTTTCGGGAACCGAGTTAAACATAAATTGTAACCATTGGTCTCTAAGTACAGCATCCCTGGGAAGCCCAAACAAAGGTGATTGGACTCTGAGATGAAAATAACAGCGTTTCGACGACAAGGCGACAAACACAAACGCAGCTCTACCTCTTCTCCGTCGGAGCACAACAAGACCACACCAGCTTTTTTGTGTATTCAGGTGGGCGGAGGTTAGTCAAAAAACGGTTCTAGTGATGTCATTACTGCAGGAAGTAGAAGGATGTAGCCCAACGGGTCGTTTTTTGTAGGCGAATTCTGTTTAATGAAATATCTCGCTTGGCATTGAACTTTGAGCTTTAGAATTTTACAGATATTATTTATACTCTAACAACAACATTACACACTTACTAAAGTTTGAAACATGGGATCACGAAGAACGGGACCTTTAAAAACAGTTTTGCTGCTTAATATTTTGCTGAAACTGTGATAATTTTTTTTTCAGGATTCTTTGATTAATAGAAAGTTCAAAAACAGCATTTATCTGATTTGTCTATTCAAACATTATAAATATCGTTATTATCACTTTTGATCAATTTAATGCATACTTGTTGAAAAACAACAACAACAAGTATGAATCTAATTGACCCCAAACTTTTTTATCAAAATGAATGCAGGCACAATGCAGCAACCGACCAATCAGAATGAAGTATTGTTTCATGTCTGACCTGCTGAGGATAATCTCAGAGTTGTATTGGACAGGAATGGAGACAGAGATCTTATTATCAGCTGGAGTTTCCTCTGTGCTGTCACTGCAGTGCAAATGAACCAATGAAACAATGATTAACAGAGCAATCTCCTTACACAAATAATCCTGGATCACAGACACTTAGCGCTTAAAACAGTCTTGAGGGACTGTCAGATGTTGGCAATTCTCTAAATTGCTTTTGTAAAAAAAGCATTTGAACAGTGATGATACAAAACCATGATAGTCATTAAAAAATGAATTGGGTAAAACAGTTTACCTTAAAGCTTCGAAGACAACATTGGCATTTTTTTGAAGCTGTTTCAAGTTAAATTCAAAGTTGACCACAAATGTAACCTATGAAAAACATACAAAACCATTACAAACATATCAGTCGGTGTGACGAGTGGGGCGGGGCCGAGAGATGTGGGAACGAGCGAGGCGGTAGAGTGATTGGGAAATCCGCGACACCTGCGCCCCACCGCCGGTCTTGAGTCCCACAGAGGAGATGGAAGGATATAAAACTGGAGCGACGGTAGTGAAGGACGAGAGAGGACCAGGCCTGGGCCATATTTTATGTGCTTGCTTTTTATTTATGCGCACCAGTCGTCCGTGAGGGGCTGGTGCGCTGTTTTGTGTTTATTTTGAATTATTAAAGTTTCATTTTGATTGTGCGCCGGTTCCCGCCTCCTTCTTCCGGATGTATATGAAGGTTTTATTATTACAGTGGTGCCGAAACCCGGAAGAAGGAGGCGGGAACCGGCGCACAATCAAATATAGACTTTAATGCCAAAAATAAACACAAAACAGCGCACCAGCCCCTCACGGACGACTGGTGCGCATAAATAAAAAGCAAAACATAAAATAATGGCCCAGGCCTGGTCCTCTCTCGTCCTTCACGGTCGTCGCTCCAGTTTTATATCCTTCCATCTCCTACGTGGGACTCGAGACAGGTGGTGGGTCGCAGGTGTAGCTCATCTCCAATCACTACACCTGGCCTCACTCCTTGTTCCCAGGTCTCTCGGCCCCGCCCCACTAGTCACAGTCGGATACTGACATTAGTGCTCATCTGTGTCTGTCTCACCGATTGGTCCGTCCTCAGCACTGGATAACTAACTTGGCAGATAAGTGTGTCTGATTCTTTCATTAGAGTGCACTTCACCTCTGCTCCTTCAGTCTGCAAAATCAGATTGGATAAGCAAAAAATAGCTGGTTTTGAACACAAGAATGTGTGTGTGCCAATACTAGTAAAATATGCATATTATGCTGCACTTCACTTACAGTTAGAATCTTCTATATAGAAGTGTGAGTAAGAGTAAGAGTACAGCTTGTTTTAAGAAGAATATAAGTGATACATTTTTTGCAATAGTTATGAAGTACCTGTGGTGTAACAGAAGCATAGAACAGGTTACTGGAGTAGCGGGCCGACACTCGAGCATTGTACGCATTTTCCTTCCTGTTCATCACAGTCACAGTGAAGGAGAGCCTTCTCTTGTTCTGGCTGACCGCCAGTTGAGTTTTGCTAGAGATAATAATAATAAAAAAACTTTCATACCAGTTATTGTCACACTACGTGTAGTGAAGAGTGAGGAATGAGAAAACCAGGAATGCACAGAACAATCTTCTTTTATTACAATAATCCACAGGAATACACAGGGCAGACAGGAGCACAGGAAACACAGAGGTAGAAGTATATTCTCCGACAAACATGAACTTAATGGACAGAGGCTTATGAACACAGAATAATTGGGAAAACACAGGTGCTTGGAATGACACAGTTAACGTGGGACACGGAACACATGCAGGGAAAACACAACATAATGACTCCGGGGTGTAATATTACTCCCCCCTCCCGCAAGGTGTGACCTCACACCATAGAACAACGAGGGTGTGGGGGCTGGAGCTTGGAGCAGGAGGAGCCCAGCAGGACCGAGGACGAGGAGTCCGAGGAGTCCGAGGTGGAGAGCCAAAGATCCAGGGTCACAGAGAGGATCCGGAGGTCCTAGGCGGAGCTGTGGATCCGGGGCTGGGGTGGAGCTGAAGCAACAGAGGACTGAGTTGGAGCCGAAGGGGATAAAGGAGCCTGACGGAGCCAGGGGGATGGAGGAAAGAGGAAACCCTAGACCAAGGTGGAGCCGGAGGGATGATAAGAGCCAGAGACTTGTGGACTGCTGGGAGGGAGAGAGGGAGGGAGCTATGAGCCATGGTGGAGCCGACTGGTCAAACGACCGAGGCGGAGTCCAGGTCTCGGAGGTTGGAGGCGGTGGTATGAAGAGACTCTGACCACAGCGACGCTGGAGGATGGCAGTCCCGCGGGGCTTGCACCACAATGATGGTGGGCTGAGGGCTGCCAGATGACAACAGTGGAGGAGGCTGGAGCAGGTGGGAGTGCGGGTATTTTCGAGGAGCAGGCACTGGAGAGCACATTCTAAGAGGAGACACTGGAGAGCACGTTCTAGGAGCAGGCACTGGAGGGTACATGTTAGGAGCAGACACTGGAGGGCACATGTTAGGAGCAGGCACTGGAGGGCACATTCTAAGAGCAAGCAATGGAGAGCACATTCTAGGAGCAGGAACTGGAGAGCACATTCTAAGAGCAGGCACTGGAGGGCACATTCTAGAAGCAGGCACTGGAGGGCACATGTTAGGAGCAGGCACTGGAGAGCACATTCTAGGAGCAGGCACTGGAGGGCACATTCTAGAAGCAGGCACTGGAGGGCACATGTTAGGAGCAGGCACTGGAGAGCACATTCTAGGAGCAGGCACTGGAGAGCACATGTTAGGAGCAGGCACTGGAGGGCACATTCTAGGAGCAGACACTGGAGGGCACATGTTAGGAGCAGGCACTGGAGGGCACATGTTAGGAGCAGGCACTGGAGAGCACATTCCAAGAGCAGGCACATGTGAATCAGAAGCCCCCTCAGGGCTGGACGAGGGAACCATGGACAAAGAAGGGCTGGATGGGACCAGTAGAGACAAAGCAGAGATCTCCAGATCAGATTCCCAGTCAATGAGATCCTCCTCCTTGTTTTGGCATTTTGCCGCACCATAGTCAGCTCACCATCAACCATGGTGCAGGGGGCGGGGGTCCTCTCACTCTTGTGGCACTCTCGTGGACTGATGTCACAGCCTCTGGCTCTGTGGTGATCCTCAGCTATGTCGCTCTCTCTAGTGATGGCTCATCGGTTGCGGCGGGCTCAGGCTCTCCATCAGCAGTGGTATCAGGCATGTGCTCCGCAGATCGGGTAGATGGTGGGCTGGGTTCTGGGTCAGGAGGTGCACCGGCGGGGAACAGAGATCCATTTCTCGCCAGTGTCCACTCCACAAAGCTGGTGAATTCCGCTCGAGGGCCATCTTCGGATTATGACGCTGTTGAGGTTGGCATCACAGAATGTGCAGAATGCTTCATCTGGATGAATTTTTCTCCCTGCTGCAGCAGGAGGAGGATGAATTGGGAGTGAAGGAAGGGATCCATAACAACACACTGGAAACAAAAGGACTGAGGAAAACCGGAAAACAAATGTAGGGTAGACACGCAATTT